>NC_133527.1:171791191-172110299 GCF_048544455.1 Silene latifolia | reverse complement strand
ACTTCCTTATCTCTCTACAATATACTGTTGGGGCTAGTGTCCTCCACAGTTAGTGCAATGACATATAAATCTCTAAAAGGATCAAAGGGTATACTTTTGTATTATTATCAGTTGGTCCACGTTTATCAATAACGGTTGGCTTGCTAGATAAGTTTGACGTTATTGTCATACTGATGGCGGTGATCAACTGGTCCCTAAAAGTCACACCTATAGGATACGTTTGAGAGATGTGACGGTATGAAGATACAGTCATGTTGATGCCTAATTTGACTAAGCAGTTAGTCGGAGTTATTGACTAATAATTAGTCAAACGCGATGTTGAGATAATTATTTAATACGGATTAAATAATAATGGCTAAAGTGAATTAAGCAGTTAATTCGTAAATTGAATATAAACGATTATATTTAATTAATGTATATTGAATTTAATTAATTATACAGTATTGTCATTATCGGACATGTATTAATATATCGACTAATTCATGTTACTAGTCGATGTTTTATTATCCGATAACGAGTGACGATTTATAATTAAAAACTCGTCATATATATTTAGCGAATCGAGTCGGACCACGAGTTAAAATAAGGAGAAAATGAAAGCCCACTCCCTCCCCATGCTCACGGTTTGGACGAGATTAACAAAAGGAGAGGGCTTCTCTCCTTTTGACCTAAGCATTTTCATTTGCACAAAAATTAGGGTTTTGGAGGCATTCTCTCTGAAATCCTAGATCTCACATCGAAAACTCACCAAAAAACTCTCTCAATATTGCAAGGCAATTAGAGAGTACTTTCTAGCACAAGGGGCATAGTCTCAGACGATCTTGGGTGCAACGATTAGGAGGAAATCTATACTGATTTCTGTTCTTAGGCCGAATTCGAAAAGGACCCGACGTTGATTCTTGTTCTCTTATCGTTTTCTCTTGTTTTTCGTTTATGACAATTATTCACATGTTAAATTTGCGTTATAATCCTTAATTTTAAGGGAATTTTACGGATATTTCCCTACAAGTGGTATCAGAGCGAGGCCACGTAAATTTTTCATTGTGATTTTCATTAAACGATTTGAATCGATAATCTTTTGAAGCCTTGAAAACCGTGCGGCTGGAATTTTTTTTTCGGCTGTTTTCTGTTTTTTTCTTCATTGAAAACCATGACATGTATATACACGGCTGATCTGTTTTGTTTTTCGATTTGTTCTTTGCATATTGTTATTTTAAACGATAATCATAGCAATATGTTAAAGTATTATCAATTGTAGATTTAATTGTATATGAATTAGATCAAAATTGCAATTGGTCTTGTTTTGTTCAATTGATTTCACGTAGGTTTTGGCCGCGCTGAAATTGAGCCGCGAAAAAATTTTTTTTTTTGCTCTCTTTGCTCTCGGCAAAAACCGCTGGAAAATAAAAAAAAAAAAAAATTCGTGTTTTTCCTTCTTTTGGCCGAGCTGAATTTTTTTTTTGTTCGAAATTTTTCTCTTTTGGCCATAAAATGTACATTATACGGATGTTGTACACTCGCTTGATAGTGAAACGGTTCACTCACGTACCATTTAGTTATTTTAAAGCAATTTAAAGTAACGGATTATCATGAATTAAAATTAAACTGATAGAAGCGGTTTTGTCACATAATTTTAATCGTTAAAAGGTGGTTTGGATAAATTTAACATAATTACGGAATTATGTCACGAATAAATTTTGTTTTAGTTGATGCATTTTTATTTATCGTTATTTTTGAATGCCTTGGATGTTTTATTACGTATTTAATTTTACAAACGGTTGTAACTTAGTGTGGCCTTAGTAGAACGTGTTACCGTAATGATGGAACACGGTCTTGGTTGTATTTTGAGATCTCGCATCTCCGTTTTGGATTTTTCTTTGTAATTACAGTTTTAATTTAGAATGTAAATAGGTTTATATTTTGTAAATTTTATATTGTAATTTTTGAGAAGACCAAAGATGGAGAATCGGATGCTCACTCCCGCTGCATGGACCAAGATGGAACATCAAGACAAGCTTCTCGGGTCCAACGGTGGATTCCAAAGTTGTATTATGTTTATCTTGCTAGGATAGGCCACACTAGGACTTTTATTTACGTTTTGCATTATTTTATTTTTTTTATATCGTAACGATAATTTGCATCATTTTCCGCCTAAAACCAAACCACCTAATAATTGCATGAAAACTGACTCATATAGAGGTTACGCGTTAGTTTTCTATGATATACAGATATCACACGTTTTACTTAAGCCATCACCTAAGTTAATTCATTCACGTAATGCTAGATTTTCGTTCACTTAAAATGAATTAGAACTAAGTTGATGGGATCTTCCTCGTATAACCAAAAATTGAGAATAGTCTTTATAGGTCAAACTCCAATGAATCCCTTCTTCGTCGGTAGGCATAATATGACCCCTTCTACGTCGGGTAAGTTGGAACTGATTGACCTATTTTATCTCAACACTATGGTCACTCGTACGATCCTGTGATTATGGTGGACTATAGATAGGATTTACGGAAATCTATCGACCAAGAGTTCTTACGGTAGAACTAGCTAAACAGTTGGCTTATCAATTTACGGAAATTGAGTCTTGGGATCATTTGTATAATTCTTGAGGTAGATCGATTATACAAGTGCAATGAGTCTACACGTTAAAATAAATTTTAAATAGACTTAAATCACCACGATGAGTTGCTTATTTTGTTTTGTTTTTCCCTTCTTTTTCAGTGTAGATCACGATCATTTAAACTGCTAATAACAAAATGGCTGGCCGTGCTGACGACCCAATGCCAAGTGTCACATTGGACCGTGAGTCCTGGCTTCGGATCTTCATGGATCGGATGAATCGATCTACTCGATCAAGAATGATGGATCAAACTTCGCGGATCGGGAGGCGGCATTACGATCGCCGCCATTGCTTTGACGGAAGCTCAAATATCTGACTGAGCCCATCCCGCCAAACCCAGGCCCCACGGTTGGAATTAACGAGATCGACAAGTATAACGATTTCGCCATGGAAGCGGGTGCGATAAAGAACGTACTCATTTTTGCAATGGAACCCAATTTGCAGAAACGCTTCATAGCCCAAGGTGCAAACAAGATTTTCACCACGCTCACTAAGGAATTCTCGAAAGCACCGAGAATCGTGACCTATGAGAACACCTGTCGCTTCTTTGAGGCGAAACTCCAGAAGGGCCAACCGGTTAGCCCACACATTCTCAGCATGATTGAGAATGTCGAGAAACTGGAGGCGCTTGATTGTAAAATCAGCGAGAACATTGTGATTGACCGCATGCTTCATTCACTCCACGATGGTTTTGCGCTCTTTAGAGCCAATTACTATATGAATGATTTGAAGAAAAGTCCTCATGCACTACACTCCCTTCTCGTACAGACCGAGAAGGACATGAAGTTTAGTGGGAGCCTGAAACAGGATGTTCTCGTTGTGTCAAACAAGGGCAAGGGTAAGGGCAAAGTTCAGCCAGACCTAGCAGTAGGTAAGCCGAAGTTTAAGAAGTCGGGATCAGGTAAGAGTGGGCCTGGTGAGTCGAGCACCTCATCAGGCGCGACAAAGAGCAAGACCGGTAACATGGAATGCCATCATTGCCACAAGACTGGGCATTGGAGGCGTACATGTCCTGTTTACCATGAGGACATAAAAGCAGGTCGCGTTAAACCTGTTGGTATGTCTTCTTCTTCTTCTTCTACATTTATTCATATGATTGAGATTAACCACGCAAGTTACGGAACTTGGGTACTAGATACTGGTTGTGGTTCTCATCTGTGTAATCATGTGCGGGGGGCTCTCAAACATCGAACCCCTCGTAAAGGGTGAGGTGGACCTGCGTGTCGGGAATGGAGCACGAGTGGTTGCCGTCTCGAGGGGAACATACGTGATCCAGCTTCCTAGCGGATTTGAGTTATTTTTATATAACTGCTATTATGTACCCAGTCTTTCTAAAAACATTATTTCAGTTTCTGCACTTGACAAACTTGGTTTTTCATTTGTAATAGAGAATAATAGCTGCATTTTCTCATTACACGATATGATTTATGGCAAGGCAGTCTCCATGAATGGAATTTATGTTTTAGATCAGACCACCGAAATATTGCACGTAATGAATAAGAAGTTAAAGGTTGGTGACAAAGATCAAACGTATCTATGGCACTGCCGTATGGGACATATTAATGAGAAACGCGTTAAACAGCTCATACAGAATGGAGCTATCTCGGCCTTTGATTTTCAATCATTTGGCACGTGTGAATCATGTCTCATTGGTAAGATGACTCGAATTTCCTTCAAAGGTGTTGGAATGCGCGCTGCTGACCTATTAGGACTCATACATACGGATGTGTGTGGACCTATGTCAATCACCGCACGAGAAGGCTATAGGTATTTTATCACTTTCACGGACGACTTAAGTAGATATGGCTATGTCTACTTGATGAAGCATAAAAGTGAGTCCTTTGAGAAATTCTAAGAATACCAGAATCGGGTATAGAACCAACTGGGTAGAAAGATTAAAACACTACGATCAGACCGTGGTGGCGAGTATCTTTCTCACGAGTTTGATCAACACTTTAAGGATCGTGGGATTGCCTTACGCTTAACTCCACCGGAACACCTCAATTGAATGGTGTGTCCGAACGGAGAAATCGAACACTACTTGATATGGTTCGATCCATGATGAGTCACACCGTATTGCCGATTCATTGTGGGGTTATGCTCTTAAATCATCATGCTCTAATACTTAACAAGTCCGTCTAAAGTCATTGACAAGACTCCATATGAACTATGGAAGGGAACGGTCCCTAACTTGTCCTTTATACGGGTTTGGGGCTGCGAGGCTTATGTCAAGTGGAGACACGAGGATAAGCTCGGCCCGCGATCGGTCAAGACATACTTTATAGGTTATCCTAAAGGAACACTTGGTCATTACTTCTATTCGCCAACCGAACAACGTGTATTTGTTGTGGCTAGTGCGACATTCTTAGAGAAGCAATTTCTCGAGAACGCGAAGAGTAATAGAACCTTCGAGCTGTCGGAGATTCCAGAACCAAATACCGAGCAACCATTGGAGGAACCAGTTCCTTCAATCCCGGATGCGGTTAATATTCCTGAGGAACCTCGGAGGTCGGGAAGAGTCTCTATTCCTCCGGACAGATATATAGGTATGGTCGAGGAACATGACATAGATGACATTCTGCTCTTAACGAGTAGTGAACCCGCAACCTATAAAGGTGCCATAACTAGTTCCGACTCAAAGCTATGGCTTGAGGCCATGCAATCCGAGATGGACTCCATGTACGAGAACAACGTATGGGATCTTGTTGAATTGCCTGCTAAGGTTCGTCCCCTTCAATGCAAATGGCTTTACCAGATAAAGCATTCTATGGAAGGTCAACAAGATATCTATAAAGCACGACTAGTTGCTAAAGGTTTCACCCAAGTGCCAGGTTTGCACTACGATGAAATTTTTGCACCCGTAGTCATGCTGCGTTCCATTCGGATTATCTTAGCGATTGCCGCTTTTCATGACTATGAAATTTGGCAGATGGATGTGAAAACCGCCTTCTTAAACGGTTATTTGGAGGAAGAGTTATACATGGTACAACCCGAAGGTTTCATCGATCCTGAACATCCTAAGAAATTGTGCAAGCTTAAGCGTTCCATTTATGGACTTAAGCAAGCTTCTCGGAGTTGGAATCATCGTTTCGACCAAGTGATAAAGGAAAATGGATTTACTCGATCGGTCGAGGAACCATGTCTATATATCAAGTCGAGTGGGAGCAAGATTGTCTTCCTAATATTGTATGTTGATGACACACTCCTGATTGGGAATGACATACCTCTCTTAACTTCGGTAAAAGTATGGTTGAAGAACCATTTCCAGATGAAAGATCTGGGTGAGGCACAAAGAATTTTGGGCATCCGTATCTATCGAGATAGATCACGTCGGATGTTATCTCTCAGTCAGGAGTCTTACATAGACAAGATCCTAGAGAGATTCTGCATGACTAACTCCAAAAAGGGGTTTCTTCCTATGGCTCCAGGGGTGCATTTGAGCAAGTCTCAGGCACCAGAGACACCGGAAGAGAAAGAGCGCATGACCCGGATTCCTTATGCTTCGGCAATAGGATCAATCATGTATGCCATGATATGCACACGTCTGGACGTGGCATATGCATTGAGTATGACAAGTTGATTCCAACAAAGATCCGGGTGAATCACATTGGATGGTGTCAAGAACATTCTTAAGTACCTACGGAGGACTAAAGATTGGGCATTGACTTATGGAGGCGAACAAAAAAGCTATGCGCAACCGATTCTGCAGATGCTAGCTTCCAAACGGATCGAGATGACTCGAAATCTCGGTCTGGATTCGTTTTTACTCTTAATGGCGCTGCAGATCACCGGAAGAGTTCCAAACAAAGTGTTACAGCAGATTCTACGACTGAGTCCGAGTACTATGCCGCGTCTGAAGCTGCAAAGGAAGCGATATGGATGCGTCAATTCTTACAAAGACTATCTGTAGTGCCTAGTTCGAATGACCCGATCACCATCTATTGCGACAATAGAGGTGCCATCTTCCAAGCTAAGGAGCCTAAGTCTAGCAACAAGTCTAGACATGTACAACGGAAAGCTCATCTAATCCGAGATTACGTGGAGCAAAAGGAGGTAGTGATAGAAAAGATTGCTACAGATGATAATATAGCAGATCCTCTCACTAAACCATTACGACAAGATAAGCATGAAGGGCATGTTAATTCCATGGGAATTAAACGTGTTCCTGAGTTGTAGTACTCTTTTATGGATTAGATTCATTTTCTTGTGTACTCTATACGACATCATCGTTTTGATATTTATATATTTTGTTTTTCATGTGGATTTGTACGACAATTTTGAACACCACAAAGTGAACTGAACAAACATTATATTTTTGGTCCTTAATTGCCCACGTGAGCTGATAACTCTGGCAATTATTTTGTGACGTTGGTTGATGGTGGGTTCAACGAGCCATAAGTCAAACGGTTGACTGACCAATCACAGAGGCGAGTTATATGGATATCTCGTAGGACACAATTTTGACAACGACGTGGAGTCCTAAATGTTTTATAACATTCGGTAACAGGTCGTGGATAGGACCTCCATGGTGATCCTAAGAGTCGATTCTTTTGACTATCGACTGTCTCTTGAGACTAAGGCAGATTTTGGGTGACTTTGGTTTCTTTCTCACGGTCATCTGTAACAGGGGGCCAAGTAGATTTTTTCTGGGTCATTTCATGCTGTGCTTAGATCGGCATGAGTCGAGTTGAAGGAAATATTTAGCCTTTATCAGGTACTCGATATTTCTCAGGGCCACTCGAGGAGCTATAACTGAAATACATGGCCATGCTCGAATGCGGATTCGTTTTATCAGTTAAGTTACTCTCTAGTCGGGAAAACCACTCTAGATACAGATCGATTGTAAAATACGACCTTTGCGGATCCGGATCTGCAAATTGTTTTACATTGAGTGGGAGAAATTTTAAATGGATATGAGAATCGGTTATCGCACATACACTTGTACGGACAAGTGGGAGTTTGTTGGAGCCGGTGTCCTCCAGTAAGTGCGGATAACGTTATTGCACGTACACTTGTACGGACAAGTGGGAGTTTGTTGGGGCTGGTGTCCTCCACAGTTAGTGCAATGACATATAAATCTCTAAAAGGATCAAAGGGTATACTTTTGTATTATTATCAGTTGGTCCACGTTTATCAATAACGGTTGGCTTGCTAGATAAGTTTGACGTTATTGTCATACTGATGGCGGTGATCAACTGGTCCCTAAAAGTCACACCTATAGGATACGTTTGAGAGATGTGACGGTATGAAGATACAGTCATGTTGATGCCTTATTTGACTAAGCAGTTAGTCGGAGTTATTGACTAATAATTAGTCAAACGCGATGTTGAGATAATTATTTAATACGGATTAAATAATAATGGCTAAAGTGAATTAAGCAGTTAATTCGTAAATTGAATATAAACGATTATATTTAATTAATGTATATTGAATTTAATTAATTATACAATATTGTCATTATCGGACATGTATTAATATATCGACTAATTCATGTTACTAGTCGATGTTTTATTATCCGATAACGAGTGACGATTTATAATTAAAAACCCGTCATATACATTTAGCGAATCGAGTCGGACCACGAGTTAAAATAAGGAGAAAATGAAAGCCCACTCCCTCCCCTTGCTCACGGTTTGGACGAGATTAACAAAAGGAGAGGGCTTCTCTCCTTTTGACCTAAGCATTTTCATTTGCAAAAAAATTAGGGTTTTGGAGGCATTCTCTCTGAAATCCTAGATCTCACATCGAAAACTCACAAAAAAACTCTCTCAATATTGCAAGGCAATTAGAGTGTACTTTCTAGCACAAGGGGCATAGTCTCAGACGATCTTGGGTGCAACGTTTAGGAGGAAATCTATATTGATTTCTGTTCTTAGGCCGAATTCGAAAAGGACCCGAGGTTGATTCTTGTTCTCTTATCGTTTTCTCTTGTTTTTCGTTTATGACAATTATTCACATGTTAAATTTGCGTTATAATCCTTAATTTTATGGGAATTTTACGGATATTTCCCTACATATACTTTGCCAAGTAACACACAACTTAATCTCTTTAAGTTTACTGACTTGAGCGTCGGAGTGAGTACGCTCGGTACCAAGCCGAGCCCTCAGTTTGTTCATCTTAAACAGGAAAGAGCGAAAGGAAGAGTCAAGCAACGACATCATTCAACAAGCTTACGTGGTCATAATCCTGCTCCGGAATTACACCCGGAACAATTGGCGCCGTCTGTGGGGAACCATACTAAAAGCTGCTCACCTACCTTACAAAAAAAAAAAAAAAACAACCAAAAACCATTCAAAGAGCTAAGAAGATGTCAAAACAGCCAGAACTTGTGAGTGTAGAAACTGAATTCTACCAGGACGACACGTTCCCTAATTCTGAGATCGGGCAGTCCCCCACCGGCCGAGTCACTGAGCCGGTGAAGTACGGGATGCCAAGAGAGCCGAAAACACCGCGCCACCGCCAAGTCACCGTAATGGGACATGTGGTCGATGCAGCAAATCGGCTATTCCCGACCTGATGGGCGGTACGCCGGTCACCCCTGTCACGACGACGGTGACGGCAGCGCCTCCACAGATGACCAGGGCCCACAAAGTGACTCCGAACAACTTGACCGGAGTAATACAAGGAGTTGGGCATGCAAGGACGTCGGCGGAGCCCGTGGTGCCAGTGGCAGACCAAAGTCCATCCCCCACTCGCGGGAGGACAGCGTCGCCGCGGCAACAACGAGGCCACCCCCGAAGAAATGAAGAAAGAAGTCCGACTCACCAAAGTCGGATAACAAGAAGCCCTTCTCGCCACATGGAGAGAAGCCGGACTAGGGGTGCGAGGAGCCGATCGCCGCGTGTCATTCGGCACGTGGTCGATGACACCCCTCAGTGCCTATGTCCTCGAAGTCCCGGTGCCGACCAAACTGAAGCTGCCGCCCCTATCATACAAAGGGGATAGCGACCCCACCGACCATGCCGAGGCTTTCGAGTCATACATGTCGGTCTGGGAGCAACCTGATGAGGTGTGGTGCCGAGTCTTCCCAACGACCCTCCACGGCATGGCTCAGAGTTGGTACAAGGGGCTACCTAATGGCTCGATATCTTTGCTATGCCGACCGAGAGACAACTTCATAGCCCAAGACGCCCGCAACAAGAGAAGGGCCGTGGAAACCTCGGATCTCCTAACTATCCGACAGGGGGAGGACGAGTCCCTCCGAAGCTATGTGAAGAGGTTCGACGCTAAGGTTCAAGCAGATTCGTGAGCCGAACACCGAATCGCGGCCTTCGCACCGATGAAAGGCTCCGCCGAAAGGCGAGTTCAAAAATGAGCTCATCAAGTGCGAGGACCTCAACCTAGACTCCGCCAGAAAGATGGCCGACCGAGCCGTAAAGGTGGAGGACTACCACAAGACCTGGGTAGGCCACAGCGAAGCTGGGCACCCAGAGAGGAGGAGCCGCCGGGACAACGTAGATGAAGGACGCCGTGACATGAATAGGTCACGGCCTGAGAGATTTAATAGGAAACAGAGCTCGGCGGGCGCCGGGGGGAGTTCGGGACCATACACCCAGAAGCGGTACAGCGGTCTCACCCCCCTGGTCAAATCACCGGCCGAGGTCTTTGCCCTAAGTAAGAATGAAGGGCAGAAGTGGGCCAGGCCCCCCAAGGCGAAGGAGGACGGTGACACTAACCAGTTTTGTGACTACCACGGCCAAACCGGCCATAAGACCGACAACTGTCGGCACCTGAGAAACGCCATCGAGGAGCTGATCCGAAAGGGGGCCCTCAGCAAATATGTAGCTGGCGGCCCAGAAACAAGGTCCGACGGGGCGAACAGAAAATCAGTATTCCAGCGGATGGGAGTGATCCAGGTTGTCATCGGAGGAAACGAGAACGGTGGGTCAGCTAATGGGCATAAACGACACCTGAATGAACTATACCAAGCCATCAACTTTGTGCCCAAAACAGCGACCCCCGCTTCCACCGTCCCTGATATAACCATCGGAAAGAAGGACTACGAAGGAGTCATCGCCCCGCACAGCGACCCGCTCGTAGTCCACCTAGACATAGCCAACCACTTGGTGAAGAGGTGCCTGATTGACACAGGCGCCTACACGAACATCATGTTCATGGAGTGCTTTCTCAATCTCGGTCTGAAGATTGAAGACCTGAGCCCCTGCACCAACCCGCTGTACAGCTTCTCCGGGTCCGGCTTGGTACCCCTGGGGTCAATCAGACTGTCGGTGATGTTCGGCCAAGCGGACGCGGCTAAAAACGTTTTTTCTGAGTTCGTGGTTATTGATGGTTCGTCCGCCTACAATGTCCTCATTGGCCGGGTTACTTTGAGCGAGGCCGATGCAGTGATGTCCATCCGGGCCCTGACATTGATGTATGTCTCGGACCGGGGGGAAGCACAAAAGCTCGTCTCAAAGGACAAGAGAGACGAAATTGTCAATGTCCAGGTATCTGCCAGAGGGTGCAACATGCAATCCCTCAAAGTGGCGAAAAAATCAGAGAAAGGGAAGAGCCCATCCTTACAGCAGGAGGGTGATCCAATGCACACCAACGTCGGCATGGTCGAAGGAGCCGAGACCGAGGAAGTGGAAATTGACCCAGGGCGCACCGTAACTATCGGTGTCGGCCTGGAGCCAAAATTCAGAGCCGATCTCCTAGACCTGTTGAGGAAGAACAAAGATGTCTTCGCATACTCAGCAGCCGAGATGCCAGGCGTGAGCCGGGAGGTGATCGTTCACAAGCTGAACGTACTCTCCACCGCTCGCCCTGTCAAACAGAAGATGAGGAACTCCTCAGCCGAGAAAGATGAGGCCGTCAAAGCTGAGGTAGACAAACTATTAGAGGCGGGCTTTATCATGCCTTGTACTTACCCTGAGTGGCTAGCAAATGTTGTAATGGTAAAGAAGTCATCAGGGGCGTGGAGGATGAGTGTTGATTTTACCAATCTTAATAAAGCGTGCCCTAAAGATTGTTATCCCTTGCCTCGAATAGATAGTTTAATTGACGCAACGGCAGGCTACACTATCTTGAGCCTCGCTCGACGCCTTCTCTCGGGTACCATCAGGTATTCATGGCCGAGGAAGACATGCCTAAGTGCGCATTCATCACCATACACGGCACATACATGTATAAAATGATGCCGTTCGATTTGAAAAACGCTGGCGCAACTTACACTAGGCTGGTGGACAAAGTGTTTCAAGATAAAAAAAGGGCGAAACATCGAGGCTTACGTCAACGATGCTATTGTAAAAAGCAAGTCTGACAGCGAGCCTTTGGCCGACTTGAGCGAAACATTTTGTTCACTAAGGAAATATAGAATGAAGCTTAACCCAAAGAAATGCAACTTCGGTGTCCGGGCCGGCAAGTTCCTCGGCGTGCTTGTCAGCGCCAGGGGAATTGATGCCAATCCAGAGAAAGTCCAAGCAATACTAGACCTGCCGGAGCCGAGGAATCGAAAAGAGGTTATAATACTGACCGGGAGGATGGCGGCTCTTGCCCGCTTCATCTCTCGGTCGGCCGACAAGAGCACTCCGTTCTTTACGGTGCTAAAAGGGAATAAAGACTTTTCTTTGGGGAGGAACAGTGCGGCTTTCAAACAATCGAAAGCCCACCTACTAACTCTCCCGACCCCGTCCCGTGCCGACGCCGGGGAGACGCTATATCTATACTTAGCAGTTACCTCGGCCACGGTCAGTGCCGTAATCGTCAGAGAAGAAAACAAGCAGCTACACCCAATCTACTTTATCAGCCATACACTGCTAGTCGCCGAAAGAAATTACCCACTGATTGAAAAAGCGGCTTTCGCCGTCGTCGTTGCCGCAAGGAAGTTAAAACCCTACTTCGACGCACATCCCGTGACGGTCTTAACCGACCAGCCATTGGAGAAAGCCTTAGAAAAATTCGAAAAATCCGGCAGACTTATCAAATGGGCAGTGGAGCTATCCGACAAACCGAGGCCTTCGATAAATTGGCAAGCACTTGCAGACTTCCTGGCCGAGTGCATATATCAAGAAGAATCACATCCCGGTGTGTGGGAAGTATACACCGACGGGTCCTCCACGGCAAACAGCTCAGGAGCCGGCATCCTTATCATCAGCCCTAACGGGGACGAGTTTGAGTACGCCTTGAAGTTTACCTTCTCGGCCTCAAATAACGAATCCGAATATGAGGCGGTGATAACTGGAGTCGAGTTAGCTAGAGCTGCCGGGGCGGAGCTTGTTGTGGTGAAAACAGATTCACTCTTAGTCACTAATCAAATAAGAGGAGAGTATGAGGCTCGAGACGACGGGATGGTGAGATACCTGGAAAGGGTAAAAGCCGACACTGCAAAATTGAAATCTTTCCAAATACAGTGCGTCCCCAGGTCTGAGAACAACCGAGCAGACGCTCTCTCAAAACTTGCCAGTTCAAGCATCAAGAATGTCAGTCGAACCGTGCGGGTGGATATCAGGAATGCTAAAAGCATCACTGAGACCGTCGGCATGGTGGGCAACATCGAAGCCGAGACGACGTGGATAACTCCGATAATGAAATACAAACTAACAAAAGAGTTACCGGAGGACCGCAGTCTCTCTCAGAAGATAAGAAGGATCGCCGCAAGGTACTTGGTGTTCGAAGGAGAACTATACAGAAGGTCCGTGATAAGACCACTTTTGAAATGTGTCGGCCCAGCCGACGCGGAGCTCATACTGACAGAGATTCACGAAGGCATCTGCGGACATCACATGGGGGCGAGAACGTTAGCCCACAAAGCTCTCCGAGCCGGCTACTTCTGGCCGACCATGTTGAAAGATTCCAGAACAAAGACCACGAAGTGCAAGAATTGTCAGATGCACGCTCCGGTGATACATGCACCTTCCCGAGACTTGCAACCAGTACTTAGCCCCCTACCATTTGCACAGTGGGGGATGTATTTATTAGGGCCATTTCCGAAGGCCTCCGGAGGAAGGAAGTACCTAATTGTCGCCGTTGACTACTTCACCAAATGGGTCGAGGCTGTCGCGGTACCTGCCAAGACCACGGCGGCCGTAAGAAAAGTGATTTGGGAGAACGTCATAACTCGTTTTGGGCTACTCCAAGTCATGGTATTTGACCACGGCCGAGAGTTTTGGAGCGACATGGTAATGAATTGGTTAGAGGAGCTCGGTATCAAATTTGCATATTCCTCCGTCTGCCACCCTCAGAGCAACGGCAAAGCGGAGCGGCTAATAAAACAATCCTGAACGGACTGAAAAAGAAGGTTGAAGATCTAAAGGGAAGATGGGCTGATGAACTACCCGGCGTCCTGTGGTCCCTTAGAACCACGGAGAAAGAAGCAACGGGGTACAGTCCATTCCACCTTGTCTATAGGTCTGAGGCCGTCCTGCCAATTGAAGCAGCGGTGCCGACATTCAGAACGCAAACCTTTGACCCAGTCGAAAATGAGGAAGGCCCGAGAGACTCCCTGACACTGTCGAAGAAAGTCGAGACACGGCACGGCTCAACTTGGCAGTGTATCAAAACCGAGTAAGAAGAGCATACAACCGTAGGGTCCACAAAAGGGACTTAAGAGTAGGAGATCTAGTCCTAAGAAAGTCGGCCGCAACAAACAAAGGAAACATCCATGGTAAAATGACGGCCAACTGGGAAGGACCCTACAAAGTGGTTGAAGAAATGAGGCCTGGGACATACCGGCTGACAGACATGGAGGGTGTTCCTTTAATGAGCCACTGGAACACGGACAACCTTAGGAAATATTTTGTATAGCGGCGGAGGTGTCCGAGACCGTTGTGGACACCCCATCACGTAATTATACCTTATGAAGAATGATCCAAATTTTCCATCAAGATGCTTGTCCCCTTCGTAGTCGTACCAAGGTAGACGCCACGGCCAAAGCCGGGCAGCCACCGCAATGGCAGTTGATACTCGCGAAAGCGACCAACATGCTTAGTAGACGCCACGGCAGTCACTACAAATGCAGTTGATACTCGCGAAAGCGACCAACATGCTTAGGAACGTATAAGTACAGTTGAGAAACGCAAATCTGACCGCCTCGGCCAATCCGGGAGTGGCAGAGGAAGCGATCAATATGTCTACAGATACGAACGCTTTCGAGCCCTAACCTCGATTGCCTCGGCCAAAGCCGGGAGTAACGGGGACACAACGACCGATACGCTAACATGTTCACAACGGCAGTTGGGAAGCGCAAATATGACCGCCTCGGCTAAGACCGGGAGTGGAGGAGGAAGCGACCGACATGCCAACATGTTTAAAAACGTTTAAGTACAATTGAGATGCGCCTTCTAACTGCCTCGGCCAAGCCGAAAGTAAAAACGAAAAAGCACTCAATATGTTGAAACGTAAGAGGACAACTTAATGGAGGCAAAATAAACAAACTTTATTGAAAAATGTTTACAGGTGAGGCAAAACAAAGTCGACGGCCGTCCCCATAGGGATAGCCTAAACACAACCTACCAAAGTTTAACAAAAACAAAAGGTACAACAAAAGGTTACAGACATAAGACTTGAAGCGCCAAAAGGATGGCAGGGAGGAAAGGCTCAATAGTTGGCCCCGAACAGTGAAGGTCGTCTCGAAGGGCCGGGTGAATCTGGTGACGACCGCCCGTCTCCCTATGCTTGTTTCGCTCGCCACCGCAGCAGTGCATCACCATCGATGGGCGGCCCGAGAGCCGACTTGGCAGCTTCACCGCCTTTGCCCTCTCGCTTCCTCCCTGGCCTCCTTCACCTTAGCATCCCGGCCGCCTTCTCCGAGCCTCCTCGGCCTTTCGCCGCCTTTGCCTTCTCCGCCGACTTTGCCTCCGCAGCAGCCGCCTTCTCATCAAGAAGCCGGTCAAAATCTTGCCACGGGAAGGAGCTTTCAGGAACGAGCTCTTTAATTACATCCCTGGTGGCATCTTCGGCCTGGTCCCGGTACTGGGCACACATGTCAGGGATGATGATGTTTTTCAGCATCTCAATGTCCTTCTCCCTCTGGGCAAGGATAGCCTTTGTGTTCTTGTGCTCCTTCGCCTCAGCCAAATGCAGAGCCTTCCATCTCTCCTTCTGCTCAACCACGGCCTTATAGCCGCCCTCAAATTTGTCTTTCTCCTCCAAAGAGCTTAGCAGCGTCAGCCTCCGCAGCCTCAACCTTGGCTCTCTCGGCTAGGACCGCCTTTTCAGCGTCCTCCCTAAGCTTTCGCTCAGCGAGGAGGTCCTTCATGGCGGCCTGGAGTCCTCCCTCGACCTCTCGGCCTCCTTCTTAGCAGCGGCAAGATCGAGCCTAAGCCATTCAAGCGCAGGGGCAGCTCGAGCCATGACCGTTTCTTGCTCCATAATATGAGCGCCGGCTAGTTCAGTCCACTTCGCCAGCCTCTTGGACAACCTTGCGCCCTCCGCCACAAGCTGAGCGGGGGAAACCTTCTGGGATGAGGAGTCGGCGGTGGCATTTTTATCGCCCATCTGCACAGGCTGCTTCTCCAATTGCCGTTCAGTGCGAACGACAGCTGGCGGCGGCTGATCTACAAAAAATCCAGACAAAGCATCCATGTCAACATTCATTGACATGTCAGAGAGCCTGTCATCAGGAATGCCCAATGAACCTGCTAAATCCGAGCCATGGGTAAGATCCGTACAGTCCCGGCCTTCTTGGGCGGAGGGCCTACTGTCCCTTTCCTTTTCCGGCCTCGAATAAAGAAGAAGCCGGCGAGCGTTTGCCTCTTTTCTCTTATTTGAAGGAGAAGGACCCTCCACAACGGTGACCTCCTCTTCAACATCAACGACCACCTGCTCCTTTTGGATTACGGGGATTGCAGATTGAGCTGGAGTTGACGCCGTTGCCGCCGTAGACGTTGTCTTTGGTCTCCGGCGCGGCACGTTACCAGCAATCTACGCTTGAGCCGCCGCCACATCCAATGCCTTCAACTGCAGCTCCATAAGTTCGTGAGGGGCCGGTCTGCGATCACGTGGCCCGGCCTTAGGATGCAGCTCAACAACTCTCCCGTTCTCGTCAAGTCCCAACCTCTTGAGGATGGAGACAGGCAGTTCCGGGCCAAATCGGTCTGCAAAAGAAACGAAGCAGAAGATAAGCAAAAGAAATAAACCAAGGCTCAAATACAGAAACATAAAAAGCAAAGATGGGCCTTATACCGACCCCACTCACCCTGGCTGAGGGCCGGTATGAGGCCGACGTGGCAAAGCGGCTTATCCTGAAGAACGATCTGCGTCGGGGGCATCCATCCCTTCGGCGTGCCATCCTTCTCAGCTTCAAACAGCCCCATTGCCCGCTCTTCGTCCTCATTAAGATAGACCCTGCTGGCGTCCATCTTAAGCTTATTCTGGGAGACATATTTGTCATGCTCCCCTTAATTCTCACACCGCAAATTGACGCGGCTCTGAAAGGACCGGGGCAGCGGATAGTCCTCCGGAACCTCGACGTATACCCACCGCCCCTTCCAGTCCTTGCAAGATGTCAACTTGGAAACGGTGACATAACCCGCCTCGGTCTGTATGCTATACCACCCCATGCCACCTAAGGTAGACTGCCGAAGATGGTGGAGCCGGCGGAATAGGTTCACCGTTGGGGCGTCCCCTTTTAAAAGACATAACCACACAAAGCCAATAATCGTCCTGATGGCCAACGGATGCAGTTGGGCCACGGCGACATTCATGGCCTTAATTATGGCAGCAACGTATTCATTCAGAGGAAACCGGAGCCAATACTCCAGGTGTCTGATGTACACGCCGATACAACCCTCGGGAGGGCAACAGACGACCTAATCACCCTCAGGAACAATTATTTTATACCCCCTGCCGAAGGAGTAATGATCTTCAAAAAGGTCAGAACCGGAACAACTAGCGAACTTGTTCGTCCAAGCACGATCAGGATTGATCGAACAGGCGTCGCCGTGCCACGAGTAATGCGTCCTCTTTACGACAGAAGGGGTCGCCTCATCATCGTCATCATCAAAACCCTCCAAAAATTGAGGATCAATTTCAGGAGAAGGCGACTTCGGACCCCCAAACCCTATCGGGGTGACAACCAGTGGCTCCCTGTTCAACAGGATGCGACAGTTCGCCCCCCCCGGCGCAGAGGTACTGGGTTGAGCATCCGCAGAAGACATAGTGACAACAAAAACTTAACAATTAAAAGTTGGAAAAATTTGTTTATTTACCTTGGAAAAAGTGCTACGCCGAGTAACGCTTTGAAGACTAGAGAGAAATTTCTTCGAAAAAACTAAGAGAGGGGAAATTTTTTGAGAAAATGAAGTTTGATGGCCAAAAAAACGGGGCACACTGCTCTATTTATAGAGCAAAGCCCATGAAGCGGACCAATTAGGGCAAAACCCATGAAACGTCCACCAATCAATGCCAAGCCACGTGTCAAGCATGCAGCCACGGAATGTCAATCGACATACAGTTACAAATCTTCTTCGACACGCTCCTTGGTATCTACTATCACCACCAGTGATCAACCAAGCTTGGCAAAGACCGACCGGGGCAATCAAAAAAGCACACGGCACTCTCAACCTTGGTCTCGGCCAGCGCCATTTTCTTTTCCACATTTGATGTCCATTACACATCCATGTGGAGGGGGATACTGATGCGGCCCGAATGAACCAAGCCGAGGAAGAAGAAGCCGGGGAAGAAATTCAACTTGCGCAGAATACGCTCAACACTAATCGAAGGTCCATACCACGACATAGACTACGCTGGGGGCAAATTGATGGGGCATATTCTGCACCCGCTGACCGAGTCAACATATTGAGCAAGGTCAAAGATATCCACAGCAAGTCAACGTATTAGACAGCCTAACAGACGCAGCCTGTCGGCCTATCACTTGGGTCTCGGTCCCGGCACCTAGCCGTCCGAGAAGCACATCCGCGTACTCACATCCAGTCCCCTCGGCATGGAGTCAACCAGGCCAGTCGACCTGCCATGGGTCCCTCGGCCGAGGGTAGAACAGTCTTTCCACCACCTAGCCACTTGGCCACTACGTGACAAAAGGTGAAAGTCTATAAATACTTCTCAATCCTCATTGAGAAAACGATCCACAATTCATCCGAAAATTCATCCTAAAACTCACTATTAATCTGGTATAAACTTCCTTATCTCTCTACAATATACTTTGCCAAGTAACACACAACTTAATCTCTTTAAGTTTACTGACTTGAGCGTCGGAGTGAGTACGCTCGGTACCAAGCCGAGCCCTCAGTTTGTTCATCTTAAACAGGAAAGAGCGAAAGGAAGAGTCAAGCAACGACATCATTCAACAAGCTTACGTGGTCATAATCCTGCTCCGGAATTACACCCGGAACAAGACGAAAATTAGCTAAACTTCGAATTTTCCAGTGGTTTTTGGATATATTTTCACATATATTATTTTTAGATGATCTGGAACTTTTCAAAAATTTTGGAGTTCTTATGCTCGAAATATGGATTTTTCATGATAAAAATCGAATTTAAATGAAAAATAAGTTAATATGAGAAATATTTCGAATCTGGTCATAGAAATTTAGTATGTTGTCACATTCAATTTTACAATATGTGTGTAAAATAATAGGCTATAATGAATGAAGTCTTCATGCATGATTTATGGATTTTTGATGAAAAATAGCATAAATAGTGACTTAATTAGTGAATAATTGCTAAAACATACTTCATGACTAAGGAAAAACTTCACATGTTGAATTTTATTATCTTTTTCATATCTAAAAGTGAAAATTTGATAAATATAATTTTTCTTATATTTTTATGACAATATTTGATAAATCCGATAAACCGCAACATTGTTTTTCCCGATAATTTTCGAAATTTTTAACCTAAGTTTTTTGAACATTATGAGTGTCATGGTATTTTTCCAGAATGTTCATGAGTTTAAATTTCAAATTTCAAATTTATTTGAAATTTTTGTGATTTATTTGAAGTTTATGGCATTTTATTGTAATTTTGAGTCCATTAATGAACAATTTTAAGAAATATAAGTTAATTATAGTCAAATTGTTAGTGGAGACTAATTTTGAGTCCTAAGATGTTTATGGTAACTTGTGCATAAATATGATTTTATGTAATTTATTGTGATTTTAAAAGGTTGAATCACGCAAATCCGCAAAAACCGATTAATATACGATATTGGCTCCTTAAAGGCGATTTAGCATAAAATTGGGCATGTTCATACATATTATAATGCTGCATTTTATTTATGATTGTCATAATTTTATTTTATGTAATTTTTGAATTATGTAATTTTTACTTAGTATGGCCTTAGTTTTTAATTGGTATTACCCGAAATGTATGGGAATATCGATTCGGTTGTAATTTATTGTGATCTCGTATCACCGTTTTGTAATTTAATAGATTTATTTTATTTTAATTACAAATGTATAATAGGAAATTATGTAATTTGTTATGTAATTTAATTATTCCGGAATTCCTTGAAGACGGTGTCACTCAAAAAGGCGATACATAAAAACGGTGTTACCTTGAGATGCGTGCCTCAACCGAAGTTCAAGGGACCAATGGAGTTGGTTTCCGAATATGTAATAGTTAATTAGATTTTCTATTTTAGAAAGGCCATACTAGGATTTAATTTATGTTTTGCATTTTATTTATATGTCGCATGCATCGCTAAATCGCCATAACTAAAACATGCATCTTCTTTTAATCGAGTTTATCGACCGTGTCAATTATAATTATCGTAGTTCACCGCTTTAGTTCACTTAAAACGTGATAGATAATAAATTGACATGACCTCTCGCTAAAATAAACAATTGAGACTTAGCCTTACCAAAAAGTAGAAACCATGAAAACCTATTTCGCGAGGGAGTGCACTCGGCCACCCCGGGGTACAAACCTTGTTACGTAGGGGAAGTGGGTGATAAATGTCTAATCCACCGAATTCATGTTAATAAGGGTTTCATCGGCTACCCCGTGCCCAAGTTAATGTGAATTTGGATCATGGACACATTTATTCGAAATTTGGGTTGAACTCAACAAAAGTAATTGATAAGGGTTTCATTGACTACCCCGTGCCCTTGTCTGATGTGTTTTGGGCTAAAGATAAATGTAAATGTAATTTTATCGACCGAGAGTTCTAAAAGTAGAATCGATTAAAGAGTTAATCCACCGAGTTATATTGATAAGGGTTTCATCGGCTACCCCGTGCCCAAGTTAATATGAATTTGGATCTCGGAATCATTTATCATAGTTGGGTAGAGGTCACTATGTAAATGCTTTACTTGTTATTTACAAGTATTAATAAAACGATAAATGTTAAGTTTTCACTATTCCGTTATCATATTGTTCTTTTTCTTTACCATTCATATACGATATCATTTCGATTTTTGATTCAAATCTCCATTAAAACATCGTAACTAAAGACAAATATGAATTTACTTCTAAAACCTCAAATGAACCATTGCTAAGGATCTCTTGTAAAGAGTATAGATTAAAGTTACCATTATCAAACAGGTTTTTGATTCTTGACTAACACATCTACTTACAATGGATTGTTTTTCATATACTTAATTGAATTAAGTACCTTGAAGCGATAAATTGTTTTGGTAATTAGATTTGTCAGAATTCGTAATTGACCAAAATAACGCAACCACTTCAATGAAAGTTTTAAGACTAAAACGATTGAATTGAAGAGTAGTCTTCATAAGATTTAACTTTGCTTCTCTAAGTAAAGATTCTTTGAAATGAGTGGGAGCATTCTCTTAAACCGTTAAGAAAGGGATGAGGTTCAAAGAAGTAAAATTATAATGGAATTGATACAAGGTAATGTTAAAAGTAAAGTTATTGAGAATAGCGATACTAAACCTATCAATCCCGACCGATAAAGTTTTCATTGTCTTAAATGTTGGACACTTGAAAGGAAACTACCCCAAATTATTGAAGAATCAACAAGTTAGTTGTGGGACATCTAATTGGATCTTCTTCTTTAAAATGTTTAATTGATTAACATAAATTTTGCTAGTACTACTTCGTCAATATTAGAAACCAGTGGAGGTTTTCATCATTGTATGCGATACATAGAATGATTAGAATATGACGACTAGCAACAATAATGTTGAGAGATAGAGTCATTGTATACTCAATCTAGTTTTTGGATTTAAGTTGTACTTAATTGTGACTATTAAGTGCATAAACTCTAAATAAGAATATAAACTTGTTAAGATACAAAGAGGTTTCACTTTTGTGGCCCTATACACCACGATTTGATGTATGGCTAGCTCATTATCAAGGTGAGTATATTCTAAACCTAACTAGAATGATATTGTAGATACCCGTATCCGTCGATATTGGAATTTATAGAGAACCCGACAAACACCCGATGATGATAGGACACATGTATTTATTTAGTTGTCATTGTCATTATTTGGAGCTCGTTTTACGATGTAGAATGGGCGTCGTCGATGAAGTATTTTATTAATTTAAATGATATTTAAATTAATGTTTTTTTAAGTGAATTCATTTTATTAATTTAAATGATATTTAAATTAAAGCTTTATTTTGAATTTATTTTCTCAAGTTTATTTTATTAAAAATAAAATAAATATTTGATTTGAAAAATCATTTTATGAGTATATTTGATTTGAAAAATCATTTATTTTAATGTGTTAATCGATTTGAAAAATCGATTTTAAAAGCGAAGAAAACTCGTTTTAAACATATGTTTTGAAGCTCGATTATAGCTCGGTTTTTGAGCCCGTTTTCTTTACGAGTTGGCACGAATATCGAGTACACTAACCAACCTAAGCCTCTACCCATCCAACCCAGTTCGAACCCCCTTAACCACGGCCCAAATCCCATCCCAAACACCCCCCAAACAGCCCGCATACACAAAGCAGCCCCCCCTGTTTCGCAGCTCAAATCCCGAGCCCAAAACCCGCTCCAAATACCACCAAAACCCGTACCCATTAACCCTAACCCATACCCTAGTATCCTACCCATATTACCTTAGCTTAACCACCAAGAAAACCCCTTACAAAGCCTCTCAAACCCTCACCAAAGCTGCTGGACAGCAGCTATGCACGAACAGGCCCGTCTGCCTCTCTCCCCCCTTTTACCCTATTTTAACTCCTTATAAATACCACCCCTTCACCATAAATTCATTCCTCTAAGTTATCCATACATCCTACCGTCACTTACAAGCTTTAAACTCCAGAAACAAACCCTAATTGCCTCTCAAAAACCCTCCACAAAACCGACTTACAAACTGAAACAGTGTGTGTGTCCTCTTTGAAACCCTTCATTCCCCCTTCAAACCTCCATCAAAATTCGAGTTTCTTGTTCCAAATTAACCATACAACATCCATCTACACATTAGACAAAGATTTACGAGCCAAATTGCCCTTGAGAGTACACGAATTCCCTCGAAAAACAGAGTGTTATACACTCTGTTTTCGCGGTTTTTCCTGTCTGTCCAGTTCTGTTTGTGCTCGTTTTTCGTGCCCAATAACTCAAAATGAGCAGGGGTTGTTTTAAGATATCTGTTCTCCTCTCTTTCTAGTTTTCAAAACATCTTTTAAATCGAATTTTCACCGTGAAACGAGAGAGAAATCGCAGTTTGAAAGTTGCTGTCCAGATTCGATAAAAACGTGTTGTTTGCTTTGTTTCTTCGTCGACGACGGCCTCTCGAGATAAAATCTACCATCGATTACGACCCAAGACGGTGTCAACGATACATGTAGGTTGAGGGTGCATCAAATCCTCCTTTTCTCCCTTTTATTTCGTTATTTTATGTTTGTTTTTTTATAGTTCGTTTTTACTTTGTTTATCGTTTGTTTTCGTTAACTATGAAACTAGTTTAGTCCGAGTATCAGTTAAAGTACCACCATGAACACCCACGTTGACTTGAGATGGGAAAGAAATCCGCCACATCGGTCGGTCGTACACCCCGTCTCATTTACATATCCTCGTGTTCAAGGTAGGGCATTAATAAAACGATTTCTAACTTCGTTCCTCGCTTTTGACCCCTCGTTTGTTTCGACCAATTCGACCCACCCTAGGACCCGTTGTATGTTAGTTCGACCTCTGATTGTTAACATATGACTCATTTAGATGACATTAGATCAATTTAATAACCTAATTAGACACGTTAGGTGGCTTCGACACAAGCATTAAAATCAACTAACAATTCTGTAACTTAATTGAATGCATCTTTCTCTTTCACATAATTTCTCGCTAGTATAAGAGTGCGTGATTAGCACCTTCTTATTAACACTCGATGAGTTAAATTAATTAGCAAACTTGACCTAATTTGACCCTTTAGGCCGTGTAGACCACCCGGTTTTAGGCAAAGCTTTCTGACCTCTTTTATCATCGTTTTCTAATGTACATCCCGCATCGCTTCGCAGATCTATCTAACCTAATGAATTTAACCTAGGAGCTAGGGTGGACGTGGCTTT
Organism: Silene latifolia; assembly: GCF_048544455.1. Taxonomy (NCBI): domain Eukaryota; kingdom Viridiplantae; phylum Streptophyta; class Magnoliopsida; order Caryophyllales; family Caryophyllaceae; genus Silene; species Silene latifolia. The sequence goes on along the minus strand of NC_133527.1, from coordinate 172,086,286 downwards.
AGGCCGTGAGGGTGGCCGTGCCTATTCTTGTTTCGTTTGTTTTATATCATTTGCTCTTTGTCGTTTCGTAGCTTGTGATTTATAGTTTGTTCATCAAGTTGTAATTTTCGAGTTTGTTTGTAATTAGTTTTTCGTCATCGATTCAAATGATTTCTAAAAACCTTAGTCTTGTTTGGTTAGATGGTTGTGCTCTAATTCATGTAAGAGCGTAGTAAATCGCATGTTGTTGAAAGCAACATGGCCCGATTTATGCTAATGCATGCTTTGGTGCGTAGCCCTATGTCTAATTCGATAAGATTAAGTGAAAGCACGCATTACGAGGAGTGACCCAAGGCCGTGAGTCATGTAAGCCGTGGGCCACCCCCCTTGTGCACGTTTCCCTAGGCCGACTTGGCCGTGTAATGTGTCGTGTACGGTTTTGTGTATAGCGTTGTATTTTAGATTGAGTTGTATCTTTAATTTATCGTTGTGTCGGCATGAAATGCCTGGGTTGTAATAGGGTAGATCCCAACGGCTCCCCCATTCCCCCTAAGCCTTGTTTGCTTTGTTTTGTATGTTGTTAGATCAATCAACCCACATGCTAAATTACAACTTTGACAAAGTTAGTTTAGTTGCATCTAAATCGACATAGAAACTTCACATGTTAGGGTTTTGAAAACGATGTTTGCATATCATATATCGTAGTAGCTATGACCTTGTTTGAAATCCGACACTTGACTTAGTAGAGGCCGTTATTGACGGGCGGGGTTAGGTGTCCTTACGGGCTTCCTAACAAGTACCCTCACCCCTTACTCAAGATCTATGGTTTGTGGATCCGTCTAAATACCATTGGATTACGAGAGTCATTCAAATCGAGTGATATAGGGTACAAGTCTTTATCTTTAATCACTCGTAGTCGATTGGCTTTATGCTTTTCCATGAAAGGTGTAAAGTTGACTTGAACGGTTCCAAGTTCCCAAAAAACTTGGTGCCGACTCTAATTTGTCTTAATTCGATTCGAAAGAACCTCGAGTCGATTATGCCTAGTGTGGATCCCGCGGACGCAGTTCCCGAGGGCCTTGTCCACAGTTTGGCGACTCCGCTGGGGAATGAAGACTTGCCGAGACTTAGAGATGTCTAGGAGCATACATCCTTATAACATGAGAATGACAATGTGCAAGGTGTTTTCCCGAGTCTTTTCAAAATTTTCCATGTCCATTTCAAAACCGAACTTTTGAACAACTTACTTTCAAAATTAGCATGGTTTTAAAAACACGGAATGCTGCCCAAATATGACTAGAATTTTCGGCCAAAAATAAGCTTTTATAGCCGGCATGCTGCCCATTTCAAATCTCATTTTCAAATCAATCTTTCGTTTTTCAAAGTCAATCCAAAATGCCTCTCGAACCTCAACCAAGCATGAAATGCGTCGAGTCGTGTCCGGGTCATGGCCGTGTTGGGCCAGGCGTTTTTTTTCGTTTCAAGAGTCTAGAACATGACCCTGTTGGGTCACCCAAGCTCACCTCTTGGGCTTTGAGTCATGTTGGTCGACCATTTGGTCTAGGATAGTCCACAGACACGTCCAAGCTAGGCCCTTTAGGACGTTTCACCCGAACCTAAGGACTATGTTGGTCCAATCACGGGTTTAGTCACACCGAGTCCAGTTTAGAATCGAGCTATGACAGCTTGAGTCATGTCGTTTTGTCGAGTCTAAAATGAATCGAGGTCTAAATCCAACCGTGAGTCGAACCTTTGGTTAGTCAGTCTCAAGTCGAGTCTTTGTTTGAGTCAAGTTGGTGTCGTGTCCTTAAGTGTGCAGGGGCCCTTACATTTGAATATTGACTCAGTTCGGGGTTTTCTTGTAGAAAGGCCGCCAAAAACCCGACGTCAAAGAATGGAAGATGCTGTTACCAAACTCACTGAGGCCGTGAACCTCATGATGACCAGAATGGATGCAATCGAATCTAAGCTGGGTGAAGATTCCTCTTCATCTACCCCACCTCTGACTGATCTGGAGAAACGGTTCAAATTCATTGAAGACCGTCTGAAACTCTCCCAGGGGAAGAACATCCACTACGAAAATGCTAGGGCCTATGCCCCAGTTCAGGATAAGTTGCCCACGAACATGGTACTCACTGATATCCCAAAGTTTAAGGGCACAAAAGATCCAGTCCACCATGTTAAGTCCTATAAGGGGTACTTAGCACTAAAGGGAGTACCTGCTGACATGCTCTCTGAAATTTTTGCCCAATCTCTGGATGAACACCCGAAGGCGTGGTTCTATAATCTTGACCTTAAGAACTTCTCCACTTTTGAAGATATTACGGTGCTGACAATGTCGAGATTCAAACCAACATAAGGACTTTGGAGGTAATGACACAGAAGGAAAAAGAGGGCTTTACTGAATTCCTCGCAAGATGGCGGGCTGAAAGCGTGAAACTAGCCAAGAAGCCTGATGAAGTTGAAATGGTAGATAAGTTCGTAAAGAATTTACGACCTGGTTACCGTAATGCTCTGAAATACTAGAATTTTGGTTCTTTCAAAGAATTGATAAGAATCGGGATAAAGGTAGAGGATGACGTCCAATGGCGTGTTTAGAAGCCAAAAGGATACCAAGGGGCCTCGTCATCTAAAGCAAAAGCACCAGCAACGTCCCACTTTATTGAAACTGTCAATCTCTTAGATGGACAGTCAAAAAGGCCTCCGCGCCAAGCTCCGAGGGTATTCAACGATATCGGGTGCACTTACGCATACGCTCTCCAAAGGCTCATGGCCCAGGGAAAGCTGAAGCCTATTGGTCCAACTCCGGACCCTCCCGCTGATCAACAAGGTAAATGGTATAAACCAAATGCCTACTGTGCCTTTCATCAAGGGAAAGGCCATGATATCTTGAAAGGTGCTATCGATCAAGCACGAAATCCAAGACATGATCGAGAATGGAACACTCCCGATCCCAACTGTTAAACCCAATAACATCACCAATCCATTTGGCGATCACGCCAACTTTGTTTCTGTCGAAGACAATGTCGATTATTCCCATCTTATCCGCCCATGTCACTTGAAAGGGGTGTTTATCGGGAAAATATTTGTGGATTTCTCTGAATTCTTGCCAAACCCGAAGAATGAAATTCAAGTCGGGAGTCTTGCTCTAGAATGTACTCCTCTCGTTAACGAAGTTAATAAAAGACAATTCGATTCACCAACCTTCATCACTGGCGTAGATCCTCAGAGGACTACTTCGGGATGGAGGCAGACCATCAAAGGGATCAAGGATCAGAGCCGAGCATCTAAGCTGACAGCTGAACAAGAGAAAGCTCAAGACCAGATTTGAAAATTATGAGTCGGGATCTATTTTCTTATTTTAGTTGAGTCGAGTCTAGGACTTTCTTTTCCTGAAGTTGAGTCGTTTGTTCCGCGATGACCTAGGGTGTGTCCTAGGAATCGTCCCTTCGAGTCTGTTAAGCATTTGTCATTCCAATAAAAGGTTGCAGTTTCGTTTCCCAATATGTCTTATTTTCAATCCTCAATCATTCCGAAATATGATAAAATGCACAACACACTCAAAGGCATCCCTGGGGTGGAAGTATGTCCCGTTTCAAAATGTGAGGATACTTTAGGATCCCGTGTCTATTTCCTTTACCTATTCCATGTCTGGCGGTAGAAAACCTCCATCAGAACCAGTGCTTATGACAAGCTTTTAGATGATTCTATGACGAACCCGGACTAGCTCCTTGTTTCCCATATCGATGACGAAAGGTAAGCCCATTCCCCAACAAAATCATCCCATCTCGAAGAGAGAAGATATCAACCCATTTTAACAAGGAATTGTTAGTTCTAACCCAATTTAGTTGGCGAAGCCCAGTTTTCAGTGTGAATTCAATGGTAACAAGCAGTATGGGTGGAAGATCATTTTCAGGAAGAAAAAGAAAAAAGAGACGAAAAAAGAAAGAAGAAAAAGAAAAGTGATGAAAGAAAAAGAAAAAAAGAAAAAAAAGATGTTGAAGTTATTGCAAAAGGTTTTTGGTTGAATGTCGAAGTTACGGAAGCCATAAGTCAAGTCAAGTACCCATAGTTGAAGTTCAATGGGCGAAGCCCAAAAGCGTAAGTAGTAACCTCTTTACCCTCTAAGTCCTTCCTGAGACAGTTACAAAGGGATAGTCGGGAATTTTGAGAATTATTCCGCTTGTGTTGTTACACCCAACCTTTAGGGTTCAGACATGGAAATTTGAACCCACATCATTTTTCAACCCATTTGCACTCGTGGTTCATCAAACCCGAGACACCCATTCCAACCACATCAACAGCCATAGCCCTTGGCCTTAGCACCACAAAACAAACCTTCAGAATGATGGTTAACCATTCCAACTTGTTATTACCAAGCTCCACATCCCAAAAGATCCAAGCCTTTTATACCTAACCCCAAACACGGGATTTAACGGTACTTTACAGGATAGAATGGGATATGACATGATACCTTAGGTGAAACCTTCGAGTGTGTACACACAATCAAAATGCCATGTTTATGTACCATGATCGAACTACGTCGGATTTGATTTCGCTCCACGCGAATACGTAGGCAGTCCTTCTGAACAAGGGATTCAATCCACCCATCATCCAAGTTGTCATCTTGTCGGTTTCTTACGGGTCCTAACCAAGTCCAAATGAAACCACCTTTGTTTGAGTCGGTCTTAGCACTCGATGTAGGCTAGGATAAGGATATAGGTTCGGATGAATAGTATCAAGCCTCAGAATGAGCTTTATCTAACAGTTTAGGCAAAGATGCTGAGTCATATAGATGTGGGTTTGTATTGGGAACAGAAAATATGAAAAACCCGCTGAAAAGAATGAAGGCGTGGAAGAAAAATAGTAAAAGCCCGCTGAAAAGAAAGAAGGCGGTGGCAAGAAATAATGAAAACTCGCTGAAAAGAAAGGAGGCGAGGAGAAGAGTGACAGAATGTTCCCAACAAGAGTGATGTGTGATGTCTAAGTGTTCTCATAAAATCAGTCTGTGTTTAGTGTCTGGGCGAAGCCAACGTTGTTGCTCTGTGAGTTTAATCCACCTTGTCAATGCCAAGTGATCTTGATTCCCATGTGCCATCGGGAGCACGCCCATGCCATATGATACCTCTGTCTCAAGTCCGATGGCCTTGTGATTCCCATTTGCCATCCTTTGGCGCCAGAACGGCCAATTTACATTTCTACCCTCAACAAGTCCATATTTGAACTAAAACCCATGCACACTTACAGTTTTAGTTTCTTTTTTTGTTTTACGGTAGCGGGCTACGCCCACGTTGTTTACAGGTCATACGGAGTGTCTGAGTCATATTTCATGCTCACCCATCAAGGTTCGATTTCAAAAAAAAAAATTCAAAATTTCAAAATTCCAAAAACTTTTTGCGAATTGTGGATAGATTAAGTGGTGGACACTTTGTGGGTCGATGATCCAATCCTTCATTCAAAATTCAATTTTTGAAGGGCCGATGGCCCAACATTCCAAGTGATGTCAATTTCAAACTTCGGGTCGATGGCCCAATTATTCAAAATTTTCAAATTCAATTTTCGGGTCGATGACCCAATCTTTTAAATGATCCAATTTCAAGGTCGATGATCCAAATGTGCTTATGTGATAATTATTGCTCGTACATTTTTTATGCTTCAAATATAGCAGGATATGCTTCAACTGGGGGCTCTAAAGTCTTCGACTTTAGAGCCATCACAAATCAGGGGCTCTGAAGCCGTTGGCTTCAGAGACCATTATCAAGATGTAAAGGATGACATCCACCAAGAATTCAATTCAATTACAAGAGCATGAAATGGAAGAATTCCGTAGCTGAAAGCAAATGATGAATGTGGCGGCAACCTCCTCGGAAAGTCCCGTCCCATTTGGGCACCTGCTAGCAGATGATAAGCTTTGGGCAGGTGTCAACAGATGATGAATTATGGACAAACGCCAGCAGATGATAAAGTTAGGGCAAGTGTCAGCAGTGGCCGAACTACGACGCGGGTTTGATTCCGTCAGAAACGGATACGTAGGCGCCTAAAGATAAGGCTCAATCCACCATATATGCAATTTATGGGTCGACGACCAATGATGACAATTTGACGCAACAGAAGCAAGAGTCAATCCCCAACGAAGTTTCGTGTATGATCTCTTCTTATGGTCAAGTAGCTTATATACGCAAGTCTAATGGACTATAAAAGACCCGAAGAATCCTCAGGTCGAGAGGGACCTGGGGTATACTTTGACTTTCGCCTTGTCCAAGCCTCAGTCAAAGTGGGGGCTCTGTAGATACCCGTATCCGTCGATATTGGAATTTATAGAGAACCCGACAAACACCCGATGATGATAGGACACATGTATTTATTTAGTTGTCATTGTCATTATTTGGAGCTCGTTTTACGATGTAGAATGGGCGTCGTCGATGAAGTATTTTATTAATTTAAATGATATTTAAATTAATGGTTTTTTAAGTGAATTCATTTTATTAATTTAAATGATATTTAAATTAAAGCTTTATTTTGAATTTATTTTCTCAAGTTTATTTTATTAAAAATAAAATAAATATTTGATTTGAAAAATCATTTTATGAGTATATTTGATTTGAAAAATCATTTATTTTAATGTGTTAATCGATTTGAAAAATCGATTTTAAAAGCGAAGAAAACTCGTTTTAAAAATATGTTTTGAAGCTCGATTATAGCTCTGTTTTTGAGCCCGTTTTCTTTACGAGTTGGCACGAATATCGAGTACACTAACCAACCTAAGCCTCTACCCATCCAACCCAGTTCGAACCCCCTTAACCACGGCCCAAATCCCATCCCAAACACCCCCCAAACAGCCCGCATACACAAAGCAAGCCCCCCTGTTTCGCAGCTCAAATCCCGAGCCCAAAACCCGCTCCAAATACCACCAAAACCCGTACCCATTAACCCTAACCCATACCCTAGTATCCTACCCATATTACCTTAGCTTAACCACCAAGAAAACCCCTCACAAAGCCTCTCAAACCCTCACCAAAGCTGCTGGACAGCAGCTATGCACGAACAGGCCCGTCTGCCTCTCTCCCCCCCTTTTACCCTATTTTAACTCCTTATAAATACCACCCCTTCACCATACATTCATTCCTCTAAGTTCTCCATACATCCTACCGTCACTTACAAGCTTTAAACTCCAGAAAAAAACCCTAATTGCCTCTCAAAAACCCTCCACAAAACCGACTTACAAACTGAAACAGTTTGCGTGTCCTCTTTGAAACCCTTCATTCCCCCTTCAAACCTCCATCAAAATTCGAGTTTCTTGTTCCAAATTAACCATACAACATCCATCTACACATTAGACAAAGATTTACGAGCCAAATTGCCCTTGAGAGTACACGAATTCCCTCGAAAAACAGAGTGTTATACACTCTGTTTTCGCGGTTTTTCCTGTCTGTCCAGTTCTGTTTGTGCTCGTTTTTCGTGCCCAATAACTCAAAACGAGCAGGGGTTGTTTTAAGATCTCTGTTCTCCTCTCTTTCTAGTTTTCAAAACATCTTTTAAATCGAATTTTCACCATGAAACGAGAGAGAAATCGCAGTTTGAAAGTTGCTGTCCAGATTCGATAAAAACGTGTTGTTTGCTTTGTTTCTTCGTCGACGACGGCCTCTCGAGATAAAATCTACCATCGATTACGACCCAAGACGGTGTCAACGATACATGTAGGTTGAGGGTGCATCAAATCCTCCTCTTCTCCCTTTTATTTCGTTATTTTATGTTTGTTTTTTTATAGTTCGTTTTTACTTTGTTTATCGTTTGTTTATCGTTTGTTTTCGTTAACTATGAAACTAGTTTAGTCCGAGTATGAGTTAAAGTACCACCATGAACACCCACGTTGAATTGAGATGGGAAAGAAATCCGCCACATCGGTCGGTCGTACACCCCGTCTCATTTACATATCCTCGTGTTCAAGGTAGGGCATTAATAAAACGATTTCTAACTTCGTTCCTCGCTTTTGACCCCTCGTTTGTTTCGACCAATTCGACCCACCCTAGGACCCGTTGTATGTTAGTTCGACCTCTGATTGTTAACATATGACTCATTTAGATGACATTAGATCAATTTAATAACCTAATTAGACACGTTAGGTGGCTTCGACACAAGCATTAAAATCAACTAACAATTCTGTAACTTAATTGAATGCATCTTTCTCTTTCACATAATTTCTCGCTAGTATAAGAGTGCGTGATTAGCACCTTCTTATTAACACTCGATGAGTTAAATTAATTAGCAAACTTGACCTAATTTGACCCTTTAGGCCGTGTAGAGCACCCGGTTTTAGGCAAAGCTTTCTGACCTCTTTTATCATCGTTTTCTAATGTACATCCCGCATCGCTTCGCAAATCTATCTAACCTAATGAATTTAACATAGGATCTAGGGTGGACGTGGCTTTAGGCCGTGAGGGTGGCCGTGCCTTTTCTTGTTTCGTTTGTTTTATATCATTTGCTCTTTGTCGTTTCGTAGCTTGTGATTTATAGTTTGTTCATCAAGTTGTAATTTTCGAGTTTGTTTGTAATTAGTTTTTCGTCATCGAGTCAAATGATTTCTAAAAACCTTAGTCTTGTTTGGTTAGATGGTTGTGCTCTAATTCATGTAAGAGCGTAGTAAATCGCATGTTGTTGAAAGCAACATGGCCCGATTTATGCTAATGCATGCTTTGGTGCGTAGCCCTATGTCTAATTCGATAAGATTAAGTGAAAGCACGCATTACGAGGAGTGACCCAAGGCCGTGAGTCATGTAAGCCGTGGGCCACCCCCCTTGTGCACGTTTCCCTAGGCCGACTTGGCCGTGTAATGTGTCGTGTATGGTTTTGTGTATAGCGTTGTATTTTAGATCGAGTTGTATCTTTAATTTTATCGTTGTGTCGGCATGAAATGCCTGGGTTGTAATAGAGTAGATCCCAACGGCTACCCCATTCCCCCTAAGCCTTGTTTGCTTTGTTTTGTATGTTGTTAGATCAATCAACCCACATGCTAAATTACAACTTTGACAAAGTTAGTTTAGTTGCATCTAAATCGACATAGAAACTTCAGTTAGGGTTTTGAAAACGATGTTTGCATATCATATATCGTAGTAGCTATGACCTTGTTTGAAATCCGACACTTGACTTAGTAGAGGCCGTTATTGACGGGCGGGGTTAGGTGTCCTTACGGGCTTCCTAACACGTACCCTCACCCCTTACTCAAGATCTATGGTTTGTGGATCCGTCTAAATACCATTGGATTACGAGAGTCATTCAAATCGAGTGATATAGGGTACAAGTCTTTATCTTTAATCACTCGTAGTCGATTGGCTTTATGCTTTTCCATGAAAGGTGTAAAGTTGACTTGAACGGTTCCAAGTTCCCAAAAAACTTGGTGGCGACTCTAATTTGTCTTAATTCGATTCGAAAGAACCTCGAGTCGATTATGCCTAGTGTGGATCCCGCGGACGCAGTTCCAGAGGGCCTTGTCCACAGATATATCATGAAGATGATGCAAGACTCAAACTGGTAACCCAAGATTAAACCTTAGATTCTAGAATGATCAACACAAAGAGTTATCGAGTACTCTTGAAACCATTAGATCTTATGGTATATGCGTATCTTGTATTCAAAGCAAGATGTCTCGTGCCTTTTGGTTGAAAAGGAGATCAAGAATGTAAATCATTGATACAAAATAGGTTGATCATTTACTTTTACCAACGATTTAAGTTGACACTAATGTGTTCACTTAATAAGGTAAATAGAGAAATCTTTGGAGAAGTTCAAAGAGTTCAAGGAATCACGATTTAGTCATGATGGGATTATCAAAGTGAAGACTTTGATATAAGCCAAATGAAATGTGATATAGTATCACAAGTTAATCTCTCTTAACACACATTATGGGATAATGTGTGGTTGGATAAGAATTCAAACGCTATTCGATATGGTTTGGACTTCAATCAAGTTACCTTGAGTTACTTGATCCTTTTGGGGAATTTATCATTTTTGTCTAAATTATTTTCCACTAAATCTAAAACGAATCATATGAGATATGAAATGGTAGGGTACCATGTTTGTAAGTTTTCAAAAGAAACAAATGCCCATTTTTCCTTATTACAATCACGAGTATACCGGGTTTTGTGGCTCGTGAAGCTGTCTTTCTAAAATACAAGTTTATTTCTAGAAGACAGAGTGGGAGAAATTATTAAAGAGCCACAAAGAATGTTATGTCGCAAGAAACTGGTCTTTCTTGGCTACATGAGACGTTTTGTGAAAGACGTTGTTATTAAAGAGCCACAAAGAATGTTATGTCGCAAGAAACTGGTCTTTCTTGGCTACATGAGACATTTTGTGAAAGACGTTGTTTCTTCAAAACCTAGGAGGTTAAAGTCATCACTTGTTGAAGATGATGAGTTAGTGTTACTTTTAAAAGAAAGCAAAGAGCTTACGACTTACAAAGAAATTGTTTGATTCAAGTTGATTACCTCTGGAAAGTAATGAACATATGACTTACATGAGAGTGTTTAAGTCACAACTCAATACAAGGCTTAGAGCCATGAAAATCCGAAATAAAAGGCTTGATTAGTTGCAAAGGGTTTTGCACTAATAAAGAGAGAGATTTCAAAGCTTGATTGGTTGCAAAGGATTTTGCACTAGTTGAAATGCTTAAGTCTATTTGGATCTTCTTAGGTATTATATTTCATTATGAGATATATAGCGAGTGAATCTAAAACCCACTTCTTCAATTAGAAGGAATGTATTCAATACATGTCTTGAGTTTTGTAGATTCTTGCAATCCTAAAATAATGTGAAACTTAAGAGAGGGTCTTAAGTAGGACATCAGTGAGTTGGAATCAATGTTTTGATCATGTTATAAAACTTTTCTCGATAAGTCGAGAAGTTGTGTTTATACATGGAGTTTAGTGGGAGTTACGGAAATTTTTAATTAGTCTTATATATGGATGACATATTGATCATTGCGAATGATTTAAGACTTATGGAGTATTATAATACATCTTTAATATCCAGATTTATGGAATAAATCCACATGATATTAGCGTCAAATAAGAAGTCTTATGTTGATAAGATTCATGATTAGTTCAATCGAGTTGAACATATTTGATTGATTCCATCTGCTTCCGCTGCCGAATCAATTAAATAGGAAATGATGTATAACACTTCATATACTTTAAGTATGATGAATTGTTTCAAATCGAATTTAAGTAATATTTACCAAGTATCCATATAGATTATTCTTAAGTGCTTGAGGAAGCATTAAGAGTGTAAAGCAAAGTGTTTTTGATGCAATTTTGTGTAAGAGTGTTACACAAATGACAATTGACAATTGAGATTGCGCATGGTTTCCGACAAAGCCATAATCGAAACACATTAGGATGGTTAAGATACCTTTGTGGCTATGTTATTTAAGAAATAGATTTTCTATAATCGTTCTAGGCAATAAAGAACAATGAGAAATATTTACAACGGAAATTGAGTACACTTGCAATCATGAGATGTGCAAGAAGGATGAGTCCCGTACACTGTGAAAACAGTGGGAGCTATTCTAAGGCTAGAGGGCCTATGTCTTGATTGGATCTCGACACGTACTCAGAAAGTTTTGTAATGCAAATGTATACATTACAAAGGAAAACGAGTATGTAGTAAGGTTGAGTAAGGTACAAGAAGTTGATAAAACCTACTAACCAAAGCCTTCTCATAGGCTTAACATGATGAGTCATGTCATTTCAATTAAATTGAGATAAACAACTACATTCAAGATCAAACTGGATTATAGAATATGAAGTAGTAATCAAGTATTGACTACTCATATGATAATCACATTTATCGTTCGAGTTTTTATCTGAAAACTGTTTTGTACTTTGTTACATCCAAACGGGTTGTAGAGACAATATTGAACCCCGTTAAAGTAAACCTGGATTAATATGGTATTCGCCCATAGTCACTTGTATGAGGTGACGTCTCGAAGTGACTAGAGTGTGATGCGATTGATGGCAAGTTCGAGTGCCATTGAGTCATGTGAGATGACTAGTCGATCACATAGGCAGACTGTTAGGAACACTTTATCGGGAAGTGACCGCTTATAGAGTTCTGGCAAATTTATATAGCCTGGTCGTGGCGAGAGCTACTATAGTATTCAAATGAGTCGATTCTTTTGACTAAAGACTGTTCACCTAAGATGGCACAGTTTCAGATTAACTTTGATTTGTGTTACTACGACCTTCGTAAATGGGGCCAATGGGCATATTTTGGGTTATGATAGTTGTGGCTAGTCGAAGGGAATAAGTGCGATAGGAATTGTCCACCCCCTTGTCAGGGTTAAAACAATATCTCAGGGCCACTCGAGGAGTAATGAACTGGAAATGCGTGGCCACGCTCGGAAGGTATTTATGGTAGATAAATTCTGGTCAATCAGTTATTCTCCAGATCGAGGAAACCACTCTCGATATGATCACTTGCAAGTACGACCCGAAAGACACCTTACATTGAGTGGGAGATAGTAATAGGACAAGAGAATTGGTGACGCACACTTGTCGAGGACAAGTGGGAGATTGTTGGAATATATGTCCTCCGACAATAATGCGATCACAATTGTCGATCATATTGATCACATATTTAAATCTCATTACAAGAATACGAAAGGGATGATACATTACATATATAGTCAACTGGTCCACACATATCGGTAATGATTGGCTGGCTAGAGTTTGACATTACTGTCGTGCGACGGTGGTGATCAGTTGATCCCTTGAGGTCACACCTAAAGGACGAGTCCCTAAATTGAAAAGGTTAATTAATTGTATACCGATACAGATTAATTAATTCCTTAAAATTGTACAAATTATTACCATAAGAGAGAAAATGACATCTTATTATAATGTGATTAAATAAGATTTTATTTAGTAATTTAAGAAGTTATATTACTAAAATTAATCGGTGTTTGCGAAACACGCGAAATGAGAATGATAAGTTAGTTATAATTACAAGATGTTGTGAATTATACTAACTAGTAATTAAATGACCATTTTATGAGAAAGTAATTTTTAAATTACTAGTCAATTTGTTAAATATGATTTATTTAATTTGTAAATGATATTTAATTTGTTAAATATGCATTTTAAATTAAAACATGACATAAGACATGTCACATGTCACATGACATATAATTGTACAATTGACAAAAATAAAATGGACTTCATATTACACACATAAACCGAAATTGGTGGGCATTGTGAGATGTTTTGTCTTTTTCCATTTGTCCTATTCATTTGTCCAATATGCTTGATAGTGACATGACTATGGACAAAGGCTTACACATTTTTGTCTTGTGAAGACAAAAAGAAAAAGAATTATGGTCTATAGACTTGATGAGGCCACCGGTTTTTGTGGGACAACATTAGAGAGTTTTTCTCTTAATTTTTCTATTCTCTCATGTTTAAAGAAAACATAAACTTCTCTCTCTTGTTAATCATAAAATCAAGTTTTATGAATCTAATTTGTATAAATCAATTACTAATAATACTAGTAGTAGTATATGAGTATTAGTAATCAATTTTAAGGTAAACCACATTACAAATATCTAGTACATATTAGTTTGTGGGATTTTGGGATAGTCTTGGGTGCTACTAATTGGAGGGCTTCTATTTTGAAGTCATGAATGTTCATCCATTATTGGAAAGCTCAAGAACTAACAAGAAGGAGATCTTGTTGGTGTCCATTTGACCGAAATTTAGATGGTGAGAAATTGATTTTCTTATCTCTTCTTATTTTGTTTGCATGCATAAGATTTGTATTTAATTTTATGACTAAATTAATTTGTAACATATAAGAATATGTTGTATAATGAGATATAGATTTCTAACAGTAACAAGCGTGGAAACAATAATAAGAATTGGAAGGGTAAGCAGGGTAACAATTATAAAGATAGCAAAGGTAAGGATAATAATAATAATAATAATAATAATAATAATAATAATAATAATAATAATAATAATAATAATAATAATAATAATAATAATAATAATAATAATAATAATAATAATAATAATAATAATAATAATAATAATAATAATAATAATAATAATAATAATAATAATAATAATAATAATAATAATAATAATAATAATAATAATAATAATAATAATAATAATAATAATAATAATAATAATAATAATAATGGCAGCACCTCTATTGATTCTGGGACTGTACAGCCTGCACAACCCTCCGTTGTTTCGAATCTGTGGGCTCAATTCCCCCCTGGTTATGGGCCTCGCAATGGTCCATGCCCCCTTGCCCCTACCCGACAACGGCCTGGGCTCGTCCTCCTCTGCCTCGTGGTCAGGCTGGGATAGTAGGTCCACGTCCGCAGGACCATCAAGCTTTCCAAGTGCAAGCGTCACTGCAAGTCAGTTATAAACTGACCAATATTGCTGAAGCTTTTCACACTCTGACACTTCAACCTTCGGATCCAAATTGGTACATGGACACGGGTGCCACTTCTCATATGACTGCCAATCAAGGTACTCTCTCGTCCTATTTTCATTCGAGCTTAAATAATAATATAGTTATCGGTAGTGGTCAGGCTACTCCGGTTCGCGGTTCTGGTCATGCTGCTTTGCCATACCCCAATCCTCCCTTGTCTCTTAAAAATGTTCTCCATGCTCCCAATCTCATTAAAAAATTAATTTCCGTCCGTCGTTTTACTACTGATAATAATGTATCTATTGAATTTGATCCTTTTGGGTTTACTGTGAAGGATATCCGGACAGAGAAGAAAATTATGAGATGTGATAGCACTGGTGAACTTTATCCCGTCACACCAATCCGTTCTAACTTACCTAGCAGCACAACGTCCACAAATGTAGTTGTTACCCCTCTTCTTTGGCACTCTAGGCTCGGTCATCCGGGTGGTTCAACACTGCACAACTTTTCAAAAAATAAACATTTTTTATTCTTCTAATTATGCTAAGTTCCTTTGTGAACCGTGTATTTTGGGCAAACATGTTCAGTTGCCGTTTTATGCTTATGTTTCAAAGACTTTATTTCCGTTCGATATTGTGCACAGTGACTTATGGACGTCTCCTACTATAAGCGCCGCTGGGCATCAATATTACGTGTTGTTTTTGGATGATTTTACTAATTTTTTGTGGACATTTCCGATTAGCAGAAAACCACAAGTCTATCAAATTTTCTCTTCTTTTAGCACCTATATTAAAACACAATTTGACAAACAAATAAAATATTTTCAATGCGATAATGGTATAGAATTTGATAACGCCTCATTTCATTCCTTTTGTCACACAAATGGCATGTCTTTTCGTTTTTCTTGTCCTCATACATCCTCTCAAAACGGAAGGGCTGAGCGTAAAATCCGATCCATAAACAATATAATTCAGACTCTTCTCACACGATCCTCCGTTCCCTCTACATTTTGGCATAATGCACTACAAATGGCCACATACTTGCTCAATATTCTCCCTTCAAAAATTCTCCACAATATCTCCCCGACACAAGCTCTTTATCATCGCCTCCCATCTTATGATCATTTGCGAGACTTTGGTTGTATTTGTTATCCCCTTATCCCGTCTACGACAATAAATAAATTACAACCTCGCTCCTCTCCTTGTGTCTTCTTAGGTTATCCCCTCAATCATCGAGGCTACTAGTGTTATGATCTTTTAAGCCGGAAAATTGTTATTTCTCGTCATGTCACGTTTTATGAGACCACATTTCCTTTTGCTTCAGTCCATTCTCAATCCCCATCTACCTATAACTGGCTTTTGGATACTCCTTCTCCCTCCCCTGAATACACAACCCCTGACCCAAATCCCTTTCATGAGTCTCTTGTGCGTTCTGTTCATTCACCACACACGGCCGCTTCACGTCTTCCTCCTAGGACCATGACTACACGTGCCATGCATGGTATCTACAAACCCGTCACCAGAATTAATCTTTCTGCCACCACCATAACATCTCCTCTTCCTAAAAATCCTCAAGCAGCTTTGTCCGATCCGAATTGGAAAGCCCCCATGACTGATGAGTATAATGCTTTAATTGAAAACGGGACGTGGGTCTTAGTACCTCGCCCGGCTAATGTCAATGTCATTCGGTCCATGTGGATTTTTCGTATTAAAAAGCATGCTGACGGTTCTTTTGAGCGATATAAAACTCGTCTTGTGGGTAATGGCAGGTCTCAACAGGTGGGCATTGATTGCGAGGAAACATTTAGTCCCGTTGTTAAACCGGCAACTATACGGACTGTGCTTAGTCTTGCTCTCTCCAATAAGTGGTCAATTCATCAATTGGACGTAAAAAATGCTTTCCTCCACGGTAATCTCAATGAAACCGTCTACATGTATCAACCTATGGGTTTCCGTGATCCAGCCCGCCCTAACTATGTATGTAAATTGCAAAAATCCCTTTACGAACTCAAACAAGCTCCGCGTGCCTGGTATCAACGTTTTGCTGACTTTGTGTATACTATTGGATTTTTTCATAGCCGATGCGATCATTCTCTTTTCATTTACCGTAAGGGTGCTGATATGGCCTACCTCCTTCTATACGTGGATGATATAATTCTGACCGCTTCATCCGACACTCTCCGTCAGTCCATTATGCAACTTCTTGCGTTAGAATTCTCAATGAAGGACCTGAGCCCTTTGATTTCCTTTCTCGGTATTTCTGTCTCACACCATTCTTCCGGTCTGTTTCTCTCGCAGCAAACTTATGCTACCGAAATTTTTGCTCGCGTTGGTGTGTCCAGTTGTAAACCATGTGCTACTCATGTCGATACTAACCCGAAATTGAGTCAGAATGCCGGGAAACCGGTAGATGATCCTCAAAATTATCGTAGCTTGGCAGGGGCCTTACAATATCTTACCTTTACGCAACCAGATATCTCTTATGTCATACAACAAGTGTGTTTGCATATGCATGACCCTCGTGAAGCGCACCTGGAAGCCCTTAAACGAGTTATTCGTTACATACAAGGTACCACCTCTCTCAGTTTCCACTTATATTCTTCACCTGATGTGGCTCTTGTTGCATATACCGACGCAGATTGGGCTGGGTGTCCTGACACTCGTCATTCCACTTCGGTATATTGTATTTATTTGGGTGACAACCTGCTTCCCTGGTCCTCTAAAAGGCAACCTACTATTTCTCGGTCAAGTGCCAAAGCCGAATACTGCGGCGTTGCCAATGTTGTGTCGGAGTCGTGTTGGCTTCGTAATCTTTTGTTAGAACTTCATAATCCACCGTCAAAGGCCACCATTGTTTACTGTGACAATGTGAGTGTGATATACCTCACTGGCAATCCCGTTCAGCACCAACGCACAAAACACATTGAAATTGACATACATTTTGCTCGAGAAAAAGTTACCCGTGGGCAAGTTCGAGTCCTACATGTTCCTTCGAAACAACAAATCGCTGACATCTTCACTAAAGGATTACCCCGGGTGTTATTTGTCGATTTTCGATCCAGTCTCAATGTTCGTGAACCTCTCGTTTCGACTGCGGGGGTGTAATAGATAATATGTGAATATTTTCTAATTCTCTAATTATGTATGTATATTATATGGTTAAGATAATTGCCTAGAATATAGATTAGTTACTTAGTTTATAGGATTACAATGCTTGTATATAAACTGATTGATTATTCAATGAAAGGCAGGGACTATAATTCTTTCAGCGGTGACAATGCGTTCCACGCTAGAACGAAGGGCGACATCAAAAGGAAGATGGACTTCATTCAATTCAGCTCCAATCAGTTCAGCTTAGCTCCATTCAATTCCGTTCAGTTCAATTCAACTTCGATTCGATTCGATTCGATTCGATTCGATTCGATTCGATTCGATTCGATTGATTGATTCGATTCGATTCGGCTCTCTAAAAAGCCAGAAAGAATAGGGTCATACATGCTTTTTATATTGAAGTTTGTACGCGTAATAAGAATTTTTTTGTTTGTATAGCTCAGTTAAGATATATGACATGATAGTTGATATTGCGATTTATTGAGAATATTACGACCTGTGTAATATTTACATAAACATTTAGATCGGTCGTATTTTCTAGTGACTTTAGGATTAAAATTAAATAATAAAAAAAAGAATAGAGAATATTTGAACCGGGAGCATTTTCTATAAAACAAATAGAATATAAATAATATTGGGAAATATATGCATTAGATAAAGGAATTTTTAGATTATTTTTAAATCGGAGGAAGCCTTTAGATTATTTTTGTAATAATAATATACTATTCCCTCTTATTCACTAAGATGTTCCACAATTCCTGAAATAGCAAATTCTCTAAGATCTTCTGCTTTCCTTATTAGTCTACTAATTTAGACCAGGTGCATTATATTCACGGTATTTGTTAAAGTTTAATATTTTTATAAAATTACTTATATAATATTGATGCCTTATAATTATTTACATTTGTCATCATTGTATTTTGATTGAATAATAAAAGTTAGAACTGAAAATTAATTAAGAAAATTGAGTAATGAGTTGAAATATATTCTAATGAAAATATTTTTATATCATAAAACTAATGAGTTTCAATTTATATTTCGCAAATTTTCATCATCTTAAAAACTTCTTAAAAAACAATGTGGAACATTGATAAGTATAATTTTAGTGTCATTTTACCCCATATTTAACCCTTTACTTGACTCGATTTTTGTGCCCTTCAATCGACTTAATAGCTCATTTATTTATTAATTTATAATAATTAGCCGTCTTTGTCATATTTAATAATTAGTCGTGTTGTTGTTATAATATTAGTATTATTACTATTATTTTATTAATATATTAATTTAATGAGTAGGCAAGGCGGAATCATAAAAAGGAGATTCGAGTTGAGAGTAGTTTGAGACGGAAATCAAGGAACAAAGTGAAGCAAGGCGGAAATTAAGACTGGTCAACACAAAAGTAAACAAAGTCAACATTTGATCTTCAGATGCCTCGTCCAATTCATCATCTCCATCTTTTCAAGCTTCATCACCATTTTTATCATCACCATAGTTGATCCGCATCTCCACAGGCATACCCACAACAAGGCCAACGCCAACCTGCAACATCAGCAACGAACTCCTCATCATCATTTACATTCACCATCCAATTCATACCTTCACCTCCATTCTTCACCATTTAATTCAATTCACCATCACGAAACCTTCGTCATTCCACCACCATTCATCGTGCTCACCATTTCAACACCATTATAGCAGCAGCTTCAACCTGCAATCACCACAACAACAAGCAACAACCGTACAGCTCCTTGTGGACACGGGCCACAGGGGCGCTTGGGACAAGCGTTTGCATTTGTGGAGTCGCCACCAATTTTTATGGGAAATTGGAACCGTTCGAATACTTCGTGTCATGTCAAGACACAAAGTAATGACATGGACACTAAGAACTCGTTACTCTTAGCATTCTATGTCTAGAATGACTCTCGTGGATGCCAATGAACACGGATGTTCACAGAGATCTGGAGTAAGGGGTGAGGATACGTATTAGGAAACTCTTTTGATCGAACACTAATCCCGTCCGCCTCGATAGCGGCCTCTACTAATAATTAGGGAAAATCATCTATACTTGATATGTTGTCGATTATATGCATGCAATGCAACAAACAAATAGATTAATCCTAGCATGTGAGAATTAACTAAGTCGGTAAACGTGTAGTTTAGCATACAATTAGGTCGAAGTAAGGATTTAGATTGATTACATGTGAAAACATACAAACAAACGATAACAAGGAATACGAGAAAATACAATAATTAAAATTACAATAATTACATTGGTTTGATTGATCTACGTCGAAAATACATTTAAAAGAGATGATTTGAGAAAAAAAAAAGGGAAATAAATTAATGGATAGATTAGTAGTGATAATACGATTAATAGTCGGTTAATACGTAAGCTAATAAACTAGGTCAAAGCAACAACGGAAGTCCAGAGGCAGAACTCAACCCGAAACAGGCGCAGCAGAGTTGCGTCCCTTGGAAGAGACGCAGTGGTCACTGCGTCTGTTCCTGAGGTGAGTTCTGATGTGAAGCCGGAACTGCATATCGTTAATGTTCATTGGTGTTTTAAGGATCGATTATTGACTTTCGACTCGAGTAAAAGTGATTTAACAGATTATTTACATACGAATGGGTCATAAAAGCGATAAAAAGGACTCAAATTAGGACGAATTAAAGACTAATCACAAAACTAATTATGAATTAAGCTTATTAGAAAATTAGGTTTATTAATGACAACAAACAAATGAAAACATGTACCAAAGTCGAATTCCAGAAACTTGATATGAACAGATCGAGTCTCTAAAATCCGGGTTTGATGTAATGACGAAAACCCGCAAATATTGATTATTTGGGATCTAAGTTGGATTAAAAGTGATGAATTATTATGAATTATGTGCTAAAATCATCATACTAACGAAATAAGGGAAAAATAAGAAAAGACGAAAGAAAATAGACGAACTAACAGAGAGCGAAGGAAGAAGAAGAAAAGCAGGAATTGCGGCAGCCTCAGGAAGAGGCGCAGCAGATGCTGCGGCTCTTCGAAAAAGCACAGCAATTGTTGCGTTTCTTCTCGACATCTGTCTTCCGTTAATCTGTAAAAAGGTTTTAACAAAGGGTTTTATAAATCGGTTTTAAATATGCTTTCGACGTAAACCTTACAATAATTGATACAAAAATAAAATACAATAATAAAAGATGGGATTTACATCCTCAGACTTACATGTTTGAATTTTCCTTTACACAAATTACGGTAATGACCTCTGAGAAAAACCCTTCCTCTGACGACGACTCCGTCTCCCGCTCAACCAAAAAATTCAAAATGCATACACAGTCCACCATGCCACCTTCCCAAACATCGGACTCCATGGATGTATCCATAGTGCCTGATTCTTTGGCTGCTCAAGTGTCACAAAACTCGGTGCCGTTTAGATCTTATGCAGAATCTCTCAAAAATGGAGTTTCTCCCTCTTTCGCCTTATATGGGGAGGGTGCTTTCAACGTCACAGAGAACGCAATCTATGAGGATGTGTCGGATGACGATGAAGAGGATCCAGAGCAAGCAAACGATCCCACATGTCCTACTATCCTGTTGTCCAAGGAAGAGAAGCAGATGATTAGAATGCAATGGAAAGACTCATTAATCATAAAAATGTTTGACAAAAACATAGGGTATTATTCATTGGTGAGGCAGATCAAAAAGAAATGGGCAATCAAAGGAGGTTTAATTTTGACTGATGTAGGTTGTTCTTATTATGTTGCCAGATTCACAAATCGCGAAGATTATGAGTTTGTTTTGACACAGGGACCGTGGATGATAGGCGATCATTACCTCACGATCCGAAAATGGGTTCCAAATTTCATTGGAACGGATGAACCAATACGGTTCCTCACCACCTGGGTCCGAATTCCGCGACTTTCTGTGGAATACTATCATGAGGATATCCTAAGAAAGATTGGAAACAGAATTGGACGAGTTGTTCGGATTGATAAGCCAACTGCTCTTGCAGAGAGAGGGCAATTTATCAGAATGAGTGTGGAAGTCGATTTGTCCAAACCTTTGCTTTCGAAGTTTAGGCTAAATGGCAAAGTGTGGATTGTTCAATATGAAGGCTTAAGGATGATTTGTTACAAATGTGGCAAATTAGGTCACACTGACACTAATTGTCCCCTGTTTCCTAATGTTCAACAGGAGAAACATGTAGCCTCAGAACAGAGAGAGCTACAAGAAAAAGGAGATGATGATGCAGTACCAAATGAGAGAGGAGCCCCGGATAGACATCATGAGGCGTATGGTTCGTGGATGCACGTTAAAAAGCCAACACGAAAAAGACCGACGAGGCAAGAAAAAGGAGTAGAGCAGAGTAACGGTGGGGACCGTATGAAACAACCACAAGTGCAGATTCTGAAGAACCCAGCTCGACAGTCAGGTTCCAGATTTGAAGCTTTGGGAGAGGAACAAGATTTGGAGGTGGAGAACAACGTTCAACCAGACTCTGAACTAGTTGAGGTTCAAGTTAGGTCGGCCCAATCACCTGTTACAAAAGGAATAGGACAAGCTACGGAGCAAGGAAACAGCCCAGCAAACCAGGATACGTCCGGGAAAATTAAAATCGGTGAAAATCGTAATCCTAAAAAATCCACCCGAATCCTCTGCAATGGGAAAGAAAACAGCAATCCCACCCCACAAGATATGATTTTGGAAAAATTATCTACTCCTACCAATTCTGCTCTCAATTTCCCTACTTTCCAGGAAAGAATCCGGAATTCGGATATGCAACTAGATTCTACTTCCAAAAGAAATCCTAGGCCGTTGACCACCTTGAGTCCTATTTCACCCAATATTCCCATATCCCCTAAGTTTCCCATAAATCATAATCTTAACCTAAATAAAAAATCACAAAAATATTCTGTCTCTAAAGAAGTTGCTATACGAAGATCTTTAGCCTGCAAAATCCCTCGCAAGCCTCACAAGAAATTCGTTCGCAGTTCGACCTTGGCCCTTACCCATCACGATGGCGACATCCCTCCTGACCCAAACCCCCCTGGTCTGCCATTGGTTGATACCTCCATCGTCCTGCACAATCACACACAATTGCTTGAAGGACCCCAGTCTCATCTCAACAACACCTCTAGCACGCAAAATCTTGCTGAAATTCCAAACACAGACCAACCCGGTCTCCTGCAAGATGGAGCTATGCCTGAAGGCAGGACTCATCTCGAGAGAGATGGAAGTTCTACAAACGCTATCTGAGGCTTTTCTGTCCTCTTTACCATCTTTACCATATCATTTAATGGATAGATTCCCAAATTTTTTGAGCCGCAAACCGGCATTGAATATTATGACATGGAATGTTCAAGGTGCTGGAAACCCGGCGTTATTAAGCATGCTAACGGAATTGATCAAGGTAAATAATCCTCAGGTGCTTGTTTTGATGGAGACGCACATCAGTGGAGACATTGCCCAACGAGTGTGTGATCGAATTCATTTCAGTGGGAAGACGAGAGTTGATGCTGAAGGTTTTAGCGGGGGTATCTGGATGTTTTGGCGAGCGGAAAGTGTCACTGTTACTCCCCTGGTTCATCATGCCCAACATATCACTGCTGAAATTACTCGAAGAGGAGAGGAGCCTTGGTATTTTACAGCTGTGTATGCTAGCCCGGATACAATCAAAAAAGAAGAATTGTGGGAAGATTTGGAGATCTTTGCTCGTAGTCACAACCGCCCTTGGTTGGCCATGGGGGATTTTAATGACACAAGGTTCCTTCATGAAAGGAATGGAGATAGTGACACGATGCGACGCAGGTGCAACAGATTCAATTCTTGGTTGGAAAACAACAACTGGATAGACCTTGATTTCTCGGGACCGAATTTCACCTGGTCAAGGGGCCACTCCACCCAAACTCACAAATGGGCAAGGCTTGATAGGGCAATTTGTAATTCTACTTGGAGGACAATGTTTGCAGAAGGTTCACTCCGTCACTTGGTACAAAATCAATCCGATCATTGTCCTATTCTTATGAGTACAACTGGGTTCGCTCCTATCCCTAAAGCTTTGAGACCTTTTCGTTTTCAAGCGGCATGGATGAACCACAACAATTTTTCTGAATTCGTAGTTAAAAACTGGAATAATGAGGAATCCTTTTTCCCATTTATTCATCAATTTGCCGCAAAACTCCAGCAATGGAATAAAGATGTATTCCACAATATTTTTGCGAAAAAACGCAGCTTGGAACGAAGGCTTCTTGGTGTTCAAACGAGATTATCCAGAGGAGGCCCTGATTATCTTTTCAAATTTGAATTGAAATTGAAAAGACAATTGGATGATGTCCTAAGAGAAGAAGAGATGCTTTGGTTCCAAAAATCACGGATGGAAGCAATTTGTGACGGGGACCGAAATACTCGATTATTTCATTTGAGTACTATCATTCGAAGGAAACACAATAGAATTGAAAGCCTCCAAGATGACCAAGGAAACTGGATATGGGATGCAAGTACTGTTAAGAGAATGGTAGTTGAATATTTCCAAGGTCTTTTTGCTGGGCCAACGTCACCGTGCAATTTCGAGGGGCTCACGAGAGGTCTTTTTCCGCAATTAACCACGGAGGATTATCAGAGGCTCACACGGAATTATTCGGTCACTGATTTGCAATGCGCTCTAAACCAAATGTCACCTTACAAGGCTCCTGGACCAGATGGATTTCAAGCTCTATTTTATCAAACCCAATGGGAAGTTGTATCTGAGAGCTTATGTCGCTTGGTTTTTAATGCGCTTCACAATGATATTTTCCCGGAAGGACTTGGTGAGACTTTCATTGCCTTGATACCGAAAATTGACCATCCCCAACTCGTTACACAATTCCGTCCAATTGGATTGTGTAATGTGGTTTACAAATTAATCACGAAAATGGTGTTAAATCGGTTAAAGCCGGTGCTTCCTATCCTTATTAATCCTGTTCAGACGAGCTTCGTTCCCAAGCGTCAAATCACGGATAACGTAATCCTTGTCCAAGAGGTGCTCCATTCGATGAGACGAAAGACAGGAAGAAAAGGATTCATGGCACTAAAACTCGACCTCGAGAAAGCATATGACAGGTTAGAATGGCCTTTCATCCGACACACTTTGATTGACATGAAACTCCCGGATCAAATGGTAAGAACCATTATGCATTGCGTCAAGATGTCGTCCCTGAGCATTTTGTGGAATGGAGAACGGACCGAATCATTTACACCAACTCGGGGTATACGTCAAGGTGATCCCCTATCACCCTACTTATTCACCATGTGTATGGAGAAACTCAGCCAGTTAATTGAGCAAGAGGTTAGCGATGAGCAATGGAAAGGTTTTCCAACCTGTCGAGGGGGTCCTGTTTTATCCCACTTGATGTTTGCGGACGACATAATTCTTTTTGGGGAAGCATCGATAGCGCAAGCTCGTGTCATCAATAAATGTCTCAAAGTTTTTTGCCAAGCCTCGGGACAAAAAGTGAGTTTTGCAAAGTCGAAAGTCTTCTTCTCGCCCAATGTTGATAATTTACTTTCAGACGATATAAGCAGAGAACTACATATTGAGCCAACGGACGACCTGGGGATATATTTAGGTGTCCAAACGATCAATGGCAGAGTCACCAAAGAGACTTTCGATTACATTGCTCAAAGGGTTGATAAGAGGTTGACGGGGTGGAGGTCTAAGAACTTGTCGCTGGCTGGACGAGCCACCCTAATTCAATCGACTTTATCAACTATTCCATCATATGTTATGCAAACGACAAGGCTACCACGATCACTGTGTGACGAGCTTGATAAGAAGTCGCGTCGGTTTTTGTGGGGAGGAGACCAAGATTCCCGAGGCTTAAGTCTTGTTTCATGGGACATGGTGACCAATGAGAAAGCTCAAGGGGGACTTGGACTAAGGTCCATGCGGCAAGTCAATACAGCCTTTATGGCTAAACTAGGGTGGAGGATGCTTAATGAGCCTAATACCCTTTGGGCTCGAGTTTTAAGGCACAAGTATTGTAAGGGCCGCTGTGATTTGGGAATGTTTGAAAACAAAACAACTAGCTCAAATACTTGGAAAGGAATAGTAGAAGCCGTAGCAGCTACTAAGACCGGCTTCGGGTCTGCGATTGGGAACGGAACCAATACTCTGTTCTGGCAGCAGCAGTGGGCGACACCGTGCCCTCTTAGTGAACTCACGCTGAACCCAATACCGGCAGAAATTGCCAACTCCACGGTGGCGGACATGTGGGACCCTCAAACTGGTTGGAAGTGGGACCTCTTTGCGGATTTGTTCAGCTCGGAAATACTCCAAACAATTGCATCCTATGAAGTACTTCCAGGAGATGACAACGACGATCAGATTTATTGGGCAGGCACCTCAAATGGATTTTTCTCGATAAAGTCAGCGGTTAATCTGCTAAGGGGTAATGTCTCTAAAGGTGATGAAGGTTTG
Organism: Silene latifolia; assembly: GCF_048544455.1. NCBI lineage: Eukaryota > Viridiplantae > Streptophyta > Magnoliopsida > Caryophyllales > Caryophyllaceae > Silene > Silene latifolia. The sequence continues at coordinate 172,060,311 of NC_133527.1, read as the reverse complement.
TGGAAGCTACCGTGGAAGACTTGGGCTCCACAACGAATGCGTATGTTCCTGTGGCTCATTTTGCACGATCGTATCATGTCTAATGTCAACCGAGCTAAACGAACCTTCACAGACGATCCTTGTTGTGGAATATGCCGTGACAAAGAAGAGACGATACTGCACCTACTCCGTGACTGTCCGGCAGCTCGTAGGATATGGAATCTTTTCCCCTTCGTCAAGGATCGACGGTTCTTGGAAATCATGGACTCTCGGGACTGGATAGTCTTTAATTTAAGACACAAAGGTCGTGACGACTTGAAGAACTGGGCGACTTCATTTACGGTGATTGTATGGTGGTTATGGCGTTGGAGGAATAATAGAACTTTTGCAAGAACGGAGGCAAGTCCGGATAATGCTTTTACTTTCATCTCACAGAGAATTTGGGAAGTTTTGAATGCTAAAGAAGGTTTGGATGTGGCCCTAGCCAAGACAACCCGAGCCCATGAGGAGGTTTGTATCCGTTGGATAGCACCCCCGGTTCATTGGGTGGTTTTAAATGTAGATGGAGCTTCAAAAGGTAACCCGGGTTTAGCGGGAGCGGGTGGTATATTCCGAAATTCGAATGGACATATCATTGAGGCGTTTGCTGAGAAACTTGGAATTGCGACGGTCACTCGAGCTGAGCTGATGGCCTTACGACGAGGCCTTATGATTGCAATGGAACGACAAATTCCACGGCTTATAATTCAAACTGACTCAATGTTGGTGGCTAAGGTGATGGAGGACAAAGAAGGATTCCCTACAGCTCATTCACATCTCATGCAAATCTGCAAGTCATTCATTAGAGACTCGCCTTGGCGAGTCCAAATCATTCACATTTACCGAGAGGCAAATAAGTGTGCGGATTGGATGGCAAATCTAGGGATATCTCAGCCACATCAGTTGTGTCGGGTTGACCACACCAATATGCCGATGGACTTATTTCACCTAATCCAACAAGATATGGGAGGCGTAGCTTGGCCGCGTTTTGTTCCGATGTTCCAGTTCTAGCTTAGTTGTTCTTGTCTGTTTGTGTTTGTTTTTATTTCGTTCTAGTTCCGTTGGATGTAATCCGCTTCGCTTGACCAAAAAAAAAAAAAAAAAAAAAAAAAAAAAAAAAAAAGACTTACATGTTTGACGAATCGAGATTAACTAAGTTAACGTTTAGTGATTGCTCGACTCGAATGTACAACGAAAGTGCCCTCGTAAGAGGAATTAAACTAAATTGATTATTATACTCCGTACCATGTGTATTATACATTGTCGACACTTGAAAATGAGATTATTTTTTTTGGGGGGAAATGCACATGGTGTCCTTGAGGTTGTCATTTTGCACGAAATACGTAAAATTTTGATCCGGAAACTTTAGAAGGTCATAACTCGTGTTTACAAGATCGGAATGTGACGAGTTTTTTTTTCAAATAAATCGCATTTTCGAGAATTACGATTTGAAAAAAAAAATACTAGTTTGGAATTCGTGACCAAGCGATATGGTCAATGGTCACTCAAAATTTGTTCGGTCAAAAGAAAAAAACTTTTGACATACAAAAACTCCTAGCCACGGGATCCAAATACGACAATTTTTTTTCCAAATCATAATTCTCGAAAAAAACGATCGATTTAAAAAAAAACGTATTAATTAAACTACTAAAAACAGTATTAATTAAACCATTCTTAAAGAATTGCCACTCGTCTTCAACGGTGTTGTTATTGTAGTTTCCTAGTTACTTCACACCATATAAACTACCCTCGAGGCTTCAATCCACCTCGATAACGATCAGAAACCGAGAATAAATACGACATCGAAGGCGAGAAAAAACAATAATTACCGAAAAAAATGGAGGATGGAGTTTGAGTGAATTAGACTTGAAATTGCTCCATTTGTATGTTATTAGCAGTTAAAGGAACATATTCCCCGCGATAAGCCTCAAGATGATCAGCCAAAGAAGACTTGTCGATATTTTGATGATGATACGACTTGCACACAAAATAGACGATTGTTTGAACAACAAACCCAAATAAGAAGAGCAAAGTCAACCCTACCAAACATAAAACTCCATACCCAATTTTACCTCCAATTCCGACACTACCCCTGTCAGTAACCTCAGCTCTCTCAAATGTATACTCAATCCCCACCAAACACAGGAAGTATGCCACGAAAATCGCGACTGAAATTCCTGATTTGCCCTTGATCAAGATTCTGCTCTTCGCCATTGCTTGTATACCATATGTGTCTTCCATGACAGAAATAACAGTGGCCAGTTGCCATTGAACACTCATATGTACAAACCCGATTACATAGAAAAACAAGATGATTAATATTACTATTAAATCTGATAAACTAATATCAGGATAATGAGTAAGGGATAATAAAATGATTATTGCTATGGAAAAAACCAAATTATAGACTAACATTATACCAAAACTCCATAAAAATGTGACCATGACCCTTTTCCAAACCTTAGGAACAACACTCATGACCTTTTTGTACGAGATATCCTTACCAGTGTAGATACAAGCGACGGTGTAAACAATGGCAGATGTGGAAAGTAGGGAAAACACAAGGACGATTAATAAGTAAACGAGCTTAATGAGCCATAGGGTGGTCAACTCGGAAGAGATTTTGTTGAATTCGTCGTCAAAAGCAGGTGTACCAAGTTGCGTGGTGTCTAAGGTATCTTCATTTGTTATGATCTTTTGAGATAGGAAGGTGGAAAATCCATCATGTGCGAGGAAGATGATGGATAGAGGGAAGATTAAGGTAAGGGTAAGCTTAGTAAAGATTTTCGAGTGTCGAAATGTGATTACTATGGCTTCTTTGCATATACCAAAGAAGCCTAAGAATTGGAGCTCTTCTTGTTCCATGTCCATGGTGTTTGATTGTGGTTTGAGAAGTTGATAGAAAACAATGAAGATGTGATGGCTTTTAATTTGGTGTATAAGACTTGGGCATTGACTTCATTATTATTTGATTTAATATTGTGAAGTCTTGATAGAATTTTACTCAAAAGACAAGAAACATTCTACAATAGACAAAAAGCGAAAAGGCTACAAGTACACGGGGTGTACAAGGGCCTTGGTACACAGGCCAGTGAGAGCACGCTAAGTGGAGTTTGGTAGGGACCATATGAAATCTTTTTCAAATGAATTTTTAGAGGGATAAATTTGAAAATTTTGAATTTCAAATTCAAAAAGAGACAACCTATTAATTGCTACACTTTCCAAAGATCATTAGCAATATTAATCTAATTTTTTTATACTAATCTCTATACTAATTATTTTTTGTTTCTTATATTTATTTTATGTTCTTATTTATTTTAACCTCATTTCTCTAACTAAAAAAAATCGTTTCTCTCACTTAAAAAAATCAAGTATATTCGTTTCTCTCACTTAAAAAAATCAAGATATTTTTTTCCCCAAATCTAATAATCCATAAAAAAAATCAAGATATTTTTTTCCCAAATCTAATAATTCCTTAAAAAAATAAGTATATTTTGTTTCCAAATCTAATAATCATATTTAATTATTAAAATCTCATACTATATTTCAATTGTATCGACACCACCATCATCTTTCAAATATGAGTTTTAATCAATCTTGTTCTTGCGATTCACATTGTTATCATAACTTGGTTCCAATCCGTCAACTCGTGAAGAAAAATGGACCTAACAAAGGAAGGTTTTTTTATCGTTGTCCCTTATGGAAGGTTTATTTATGTTTATAGCTCAAAATAATATAATTAGTATAATATCTATGTTTATTGCTCTAATTAATTTTTAATGCATCTTTAGACTAAAGATTGTGGTTACTTCGTATGGGATGAATGCGTGGAGGTTGATCGGAACATGAACAGGTTGATTGATCTAAACAACTCTTTGGAGGATAGGTTACGGCAATTGACATCGAAAAATATTAAATTGAAATCTCAGAAGTTACGTGCTACTAAATCAGAAAAGTTAGCTCGTCGGTTATTGTATTATTCATGGGTTGTATTTGTATTATTATTATCAATTTGTATTGTGATAATACTACATAAATAAGAGAAGAAGCTTTAATTTGTTATTGATTGTTGATCTAAATTTGTATTTTGACGATAGTTGTCCATTATTCGTTGTCGATAAAAAATAATTTCGGTCTCGGTTTGTTAGGCTTGATTATTAAGGTTTTAAAAACTTAAAATGAATCAATTGCAAAAAGAAAAACATTTAATTTGTAATGTGTTAACTTTGCAAATTGCAAATGACATCTACTTACTGAGGCCCAAGTAAATGAATGGATGAAAATGGCCCAATTGAGGAAGTAAATGGGTCGACGAGAAAGAATGGATGAAAATGGCCCAATTGAGGAAGTAAATGGGTCGACGAAAAGTAATCGATGAAAATGGCCCAATTGAGGAAGTAATAATGAGTCTAGTTACCGAAGACCCAAGTAAGTTAGTTGATAAATAGAATGAGCCCAAATTGTTATATAAGACCTATATTTTGATTGGGCTTTTCCCCTATTGGGGCCACATTCCTAATGGTCTGGTTTTTAACATAGAAACATGGAAAATGAATATTAATGGCCCAAGTGAATAATGGTCAGTCCTACAAAGTTAAATTGCATAATTATTTGTAGCAGCATAAGATCTCGTTGTGGCGTTTGTTACTCGCTTGGCCGTGTTCTCCTCATGTGCCGGATTTATTTTGGATTAAAATTAGTCATCACACATTGGTAAAATTACGGGTATTTTTTTAACGAATAACGTAAGATAGTAATTAAAAAAAATAACAGGAATTTGAAAAGGAAAATGGGTAGTTGATAATCATAGATCCATTGGAAAATATAAACCAACCTTTTAATCCTTACAAAATACGTACTATATAAACCATATTTAACCTAACTAAAAACCAAGAAGTTCAAGTTGATGAAGCTCCAACTCAATTTTCTGGATTTCAATCACCCCTTGTTCACGATTAGCTTTCACTTCATGTATAAGAGCTTCAATATTTTCCTGCACGTCGTTCATCCCTCTACTTATTGACCGTTGCCTTATCACCTCCGCTCGGTCTATTAGATCGGCCAACTGAGTGTCAATCTCTCGCAACCGAGCGAGTTTGATTCTGCGATTGATAGTGTATTGTACTAATATAGGAATGAACTGTCTAACCATCCAAATTCATACTAGTTAATTAAATTAAAAATAAAACGTTATGTAAAAGGAAAATTGGATGACAACTACCATTCATATCCCATCGCCAATATGGACATAAACCGTTTATATTCAATCAAAAAATAGTTATGATTGACGAGTTATTAAATTGATTGTCATATACATGCAAAAATCGTTTACGGTTTTAAACTTATACAAACGATTTCATTTAAAAGAAAGAATGGTTAAATATCTTGATGAAATGAGCAAAGAAAAAGAAAGAATGGTTAAAATACCTTGATGAATGATCAAACAATTAGTAACAAGAGTTGTGAACAAGTTTGGAGTCCTCCTTACAAGTATATATGAGATCTAGGGTTTGTGTTGTAAAGGGAGTTTTATTTTTGTAGATGAATGTAAAATACTGCCATATTCCTTTTATAATGGGGAGAAAGACAATTTTTTAAATTTTGTAATTAGTGATGTTTAAAACCGTCTATATTTAATTAAAAAAATTAAAGCGTTATGTAAAAAGAAACAAATATAACAACCTTTCATATCACATAAACCGTTTATATTCAATTAAAATATAATTATGATTGAGGACTTATTAAATTGATTGTCGCATACATGCAAAAATTGTAAACTATACAAACGATTTAATTTAAAGGAATGAATGGTTAAATACCTTGATGAATGAATTAGTAACACAAGAGTTGTGAACAAGTTTGGAGTCCTCCTTACAAGTATATATGAGATCTAAAGGTAGTTTTATTTTTGTAGATGAATGTAAAATAGTGCCATTTTCCTTTTATAATGGGGAGAAAGACAATTTTTTTTATTTTTCTTATTAGTGATGATGTGTTTAAATCCTGTCAATTGGAAGTCAAATCAACATGCATGCATGCTAGATTTCTGCCGTTTAGTTTGCTTGCTTACACGACACACATAATCAAATCAAATCAATTGTAATTCTTTTTGTGTTGTGTTTAGTCAAATCAAAATAATCAAATCAATCCACATTTTTAACTATTAATAGATATTCATATGTTATATCGAAACCAAAGAAAATCAATGATAAAAAAACTGATTCAAATGGAAAATATTAAAAACCCACATTTAAAATTTACATACTTAATATAAGTGACATCATGCATGCCCACTAAATTAAATAGAACTTAAACGAGAAATAGGGGCTCTTAGGGAGGCATTCTCTTCCATGATTTTGATCTTCACCTCCTTTGCTAGTTTGAGGTCTCGTAAAGCAGATGCAATATCTGCCTGCATCTTCTCCAACTCCGGCATAAAGCCACGATCTTTGGCCACCTTGAGTGGGATCTGAACATTAACAAGGAATATGTTGTTCTTCCTTTCGATTTCCTCTAAGCGATTTATGAAACATTTGTTGTACTCGATTGTAATCAATGTTTTGGTAATGTTCCGATCCATTATTTTGAAGGAAGTTTTCAGTTTAGGTTTTAAAAGTTTAGGGTTTGAAATATTGATAGACAAATCAAATTAGATAATGGCTTGGGTAGTAGATGTGGTTAGGATTTACTGAATATATGTATCATATATATAAATAAAGTGTGGGTCGTGTCTTTTCATATGCCACACAGGAGGATTTTTAATTATAAATTAAAATTAACAAGTGGAAGTTGAATTAAAATTAATATGTTTATAGGAAATGACAACTTGTCCTTTAATCTTCCTAAGTACAATGAATTGTATTTTAATAAATCTTACGTAATTAATATAATTCCGAGTATTTAAAACCGATATTTATTTATCAACTCTTGTTCAAGTACGAAATTAAAATGACGTCACATAGTTAACATTCAAAATCGAACAAAATATAAAAGGGGTAGAAGAGAAAACCCAACCATGATAGTACTAAAATGAAGTAATATTAAGATAAACTTAAATAAGAAAAGTACAACATAATAATATTATAAAAATAAAACATGCATAGATATTAATTGGAAATTAAATACATGAATATCTAATTAAGGACTTCTCTTAATCCTTACTAATTTAAGGATTTTAAAGCCTTTAGATCATCCTCAAGTTCTTTCCTAAGGTCGATGCATTTTCCATAAGAAACAAACAAGGATTGTATGAGATCATCCGCTTACTTTTCAATCTCCTTAACGCCCTGTACATAACAATAGTTCCGAGTTTCAATCGCACCAACAATCATCTTCATCGTTCTCAACTCTTGTTCAAGTACCGTTTGAATGTTTTTTTCCAAATTGGCGATCAAACTCATTGACATACCACTTAGGTTTGCCATTTGAAATCTTTTGTAGTTTTAGTGAGAAGAAAAAGATAACTATTGTTATTTTAAATTGTTTTCTTTTAGAATGATCTTAACCACCTAATATTTATAATTGAATTTATGACCTTTGGAGAACCGTGCGTTGAATAGTTAAAAAAAATTGCCACTTGCGTTTTTATTTTTATTTTTATTTTTGACAAATTGGTTCATAAATTATGACTGTTGGTGATTGCCAATTTCATTTACCTTGAAAACAATGGCCACTTGCATAGAAATCAAATGAATGATACACCTAATGTAAGAGGTAGAAGTAGAGAAAACCCAACAATGTTAACTAATTTAGAAATAATACCAGGATAAACTTTAAAAAAAGTACAACGTAATTATATAACTAAATATCAAACAGGAATAAAATAAGGTCTCCTAATCCTTATTAATAATGAACTTTAGAGCGTCAATATCCTCTTCAAACCCTTTTCTAAGATTGTTAAATTTTTCATACGTACCCAACACGTATTTGATGAAATCATCCGCGTCCTTTTCTGTTTCCTTAAGGCCCCTTAAATAACAATCGTTACGAGTTTCAATCGCCCCGACAACCACCTTCATTGCTTTGAACTCGAGTTCACGAAGATTGGAAACTTGTTCTTCTAAAAATAGCAACGATTCAATTAACAATTCATTAAGGTTTCTCATTCTAAAAAATTTAGTTGATTTATTTAGAGAGAAGATAAAAGGTGAAATAGTTTAGAAAGAGAGGAATAGTTATGTTTTAGAATGGCTACTTTGTGCTAGCTCCCCACTATTTATAATTAAGTTGGTGATTGTTCTACTACCATGACATCAAAGAAATTAATTAAATTAAATTAAATTAATATAAATTTAATTTAAAATTACTTTTTAATTACCGTTGCTTCACCATTGCTCTATTAAATATAAAAAAATAAGTTGGTGACTGTTGGCGTACCATTGCTGTATTTTGATTGAAATTATATAAATAATTGAAATTGGCATAATTTTTAAATACTTTAATTTAGCACATTTGAAGGTAAATTAAAGAGTGCAAGGATTTGAAACGTAAAATCGAACTGGTAGATAAGACTTAATACTGAATTGAAAATAGGAACATAACAAATTCGACCATCTAAAATCGAAACGAGACTATGAATCTACTTGAAATTAAAAGGATCCATGAAAGTTATTTAGTAAACTCTTTGATCCACCCTTGATAAAATTCTTGCAACCCTATCCTCTATTATGGCAAGCCTTTGGTCAAGATGAAACAAATCTTTTGTTACTGGGTCTCTTATCCCCTGACATAGACAATATTCCTTGACTAAATTAGTCCCTCTTCTTATAGTAAGGATACCAAACTTCACCTCTCGGCGTAAGGACAGACGGTAGTCTCTTATAAATGATGGTTCATGGTCTCCAAGAAGAAACCATTTAGCCCAAGCTTTGCATACCTCTGCTACATTCTTCTTATCAGCTGTGGCCAACCTATTGAATATATGAGTACTCATAATATCCACATTGCCGAGGACTTCGGTAATAGGTGAACCCGTTCCCCGGTTTCTTTCAACACTATATTCAACACCGAAATCCATTTGCATGGAGCGCTTTTTGTTGGCGATATATTCTTCTTTGAACAATTGTTTGTCTTCTTCCAATCTATTGATTGAATGAAATCGACAGTCAACAATTCTCATGTTTGAATATTTTTTTTATGTTAAATTATGTTTAATTTAACTTGAGATACTCTTTTAGGTTGGAAGCATAAGGTATTTATTTAAGATGCGTGACCGTAATGGGTCTGTGGCCTTAAATACACAACTGTTTATTTGAAGAATGTAGCAGATAATGAAAGGTTACATGAAACTAAATTATTTGAAAAGATACCAAATATAATATTATGATATCTATTTTAAGTGAACATTACTAGACAATGTTCGTTTATACAACTTAATTGATCAACTATTTTTTGTACGAAGTAGTAGGTCTAACTTATGGCGCTTTGTTTCTAGGTTTGGTTTATTTTAGGGTTGGTTGTTTTAGGGTTTCTAGTGTTTTAGGGTTGGTTGGGGTTGTATTTAGTGTTTGTTAAGTATAATTATTTCTACGTCACGTTTATTTTAGGGTTGGTTTTGGTGGTTTTAGGGTTGGGTTTATTTTAGGGTATGGTTTTAAAAAGGGTTTGTAGGGTTTTTTTACTAGGGTAGGTTTATTTTAGGGTTTGTTTTTAAAAAAGGTTTACTCATTTCGTCTCGATCTTAGGTTTATGTACCTATTTCTCTCACAATTGATATGTAAATTACCTTTTTGGATGTATTACTCAAATGTTATTTACTAAAAATAGATTTTGATAACTATTGAGTCATAGTCCATATTTGTCTCTCAATTGATATCTAAATTTCCTTTTTGGGTGTATTACTCAAATATTACTAAAATTATCATAATATAACTATTGAGTGATACTATAAATTTGTCTCATTAGTTGATATCTATTTCGTTTTTGGGTTCATTACTGAAATGTTATTACTAAAACTAGATTTAGATAACATTTGAGGCATACTCCATCTGTCTCGGTCTCGGTCAATTGTTATCTATTTCCTTTTTTCTTGTATTACTAAAAATAGATTTAGATAACATTTGAGTCATACTCCATCTGTCTCGGTCAATTGTTATCTATTTCCTTTTTTCTTGTATTACTCAAAATAGATTTAGATAATAGTTGATTGATACTCCATCCGTCTCGGTCAATTGTTATCTATTTCCTTTTTTCTTCTATTACTCAAAATAGATTTAGATAACATTTGAGTCATACTCCATCCGTCTCGGTCAATTGTTATCTATTTCCTTTTTTCTTGTATTACTCAAAATAGATTTAGATAATATTTGAGTAATACTCCATCCGTCTCGGTCAATTGTTATCTATTTCCTTTTTCGGTGTACTACTCAAAATAGATAAATATCCACATTTCAGTCATACGCCATCCGTCTCGGTCAGTTGTTATCTTTTTCCTTTTTGGGTGTATTACTCAAAATAGATTTAGATAACAATTGAGTCATAGTCCATCCGTCTGGGCCAATTGTTAGCTATTTCCTTTTTCTGGTGGTTGTTATGTCAAATTTTCTTTATTAGGATTAAACTTATGTTTTGTTGAAGTCATTTAAAATTGAGAAGGATTTATGTTAATTTGTTTACAAATTAATTGTTAATTCGTTTACTACTCATGGCATGTTTTATTTTGTTACAAAATAAATTATTGATGAACAAAATTAGGTATACTAAAATATTAAACCTACTACCAAAAACGTACGCCTAAAACTAGGTTAATAAACACATTACCTCGTAAATAGATGACATAATAAAGATTACATAGGGAACTTAAGAAACACAATTTACTTGCAGCTTAAAAAAGAACAATATCATCATGAAATAACATTGGAATATTAAAGAAATGTCAGAACTCAATGGCCTTTTAGATTAAAATATAAATTTATGAAAATCGAATTTAAGGAAGGTTATTTATATGTATATATTGTATATCTTATACTCCAAAAAAAAAAAAGATAGTGGTTAATTTTCTTTAAATTGTATCAAATATTTTAGATTTAATGTTATATGTTACTTTTAATTTACTATATTGGCCTTTAGTTTTTTGGAGGAAAAGTTTACTACATTAAGTGTAATTTTGGAGGGAAATTTTACTACATTAGGGTAATTATGGAGGGAAAGCTTACACTATAAAATAATCACCTCCCTCCATTTTTTATACACACAACTTAACACTAAAGTAAAAGAAAAATCCTTTTATTACTCTATACAAAACAATGTCGATGGAAAGAAAGGCCCACATGGCTGATCTTCTTTCTTTAAGGATGTTCATGAGGGAAATGCTCAAGGAATCTGGAAAAATTGCAGTATCCAACGCAATTTCTAGAATCCCTAGAACTCCAAATCGCTTACTAGATAACATGTACGAGGAGGAGTTTAACCTAATGTTCGAGTCAAAGCTGAGAAGAGATCAGCTATACACGAGGGAAATAAACGGGGTCGTTGATGTTGCAAGGCCAAGTGATGAAGATGTCATTCTCTACCCGGTCAAGAATGATATTGTTGAGACACCAACTGCTAGAAGGAGCAACCGTGTAAGGTTAGCAACCCCAACAGTTAACACGCCGTCACCAAGGCCAAATGTTCTTACGAGAGGAATGAAAAGAAAATATGGATCTGAAAATATAATTGTTAGAAGACTACACTTCTAACAAGCTTTAATCTAAGGATTAATATTAATTTAGTTATGAGGAGGGATGGGGGGGGGGGAGGAGGAGAGGGGGGGTTCGGGGTTAGCAGTATCTTTCGCAATTGCTGTACTTCTATTTTGCATGCATAACTTTCATTAATGGAGTTTATTTTCGTATCAAGTGGATTAATTGTCTAAATCGTTATATTTACGTTTTAAATTACGTTAATTTCACAAACCAATATATTTATAGAAGTTTACGTCTTAGAGGTATAATCAACAAAATTTAAGCATCAGTAGGGTTTATTATTGTTCCGGGTGTAATTCCAGAGCAGGATTTGTTACCACGTAAGCTCGTAGAATGATGACTTTGCTTGACTCTTCCTTTCGGCCTCTCCTGAAACAATGAACAAACTGAGGGCTCGGCTTGGTACCGAGCGTACTCACTCCGACGCTCAAGTCAGTAAACTTAAAAGGGATTAAGTTGTGTGTTACTTGGTAAAGTATATTGTAGAGAGATAAGGGAGTTTATACCAGATTAGTGTATTGTGAGATGAATTGTGGATTATTCGATTATTTTTTTGATCCTTTTCTCAATGAGAGAAGTGGAGTATTTATAGACTTTCACCTTTTGTCACGTAGTGGCCAAGTGGCCAAGTGGCAGAGCAGGTGGAAAGACTGTTCTACCCTCGGCCGAGGGACCCATGGCTGGCCGGCTGGCCGAGTTGACTCCATGCCGAGGGGTCTTGGATGTGAGTACGCGGATATGTCTCTCGGCTGGCAGGTTGCCTAGCCGAGACCCAAGTGACAGGCCGGCTGGCTGCGTCGGCTAGGCTGTCAGAGATGTTGACTTGCTGTGGATATCTTTGACCTTGCTCAATATGTTGACTCGGTCAGCGGGTGCAGAATATGCCCCATCAATTTGCCCCCAGCGTAGTCTATGCTGTGGTATGGACCTTCGATGAGTGTTGAGCGTATTCTACGCAAGTCGAATTTCTTCCCCGGCTTCTTCTTCCTCGGCTTGGTTCTGCTAAGGCCGTACCGTATCCCCCTCCACATGGATGCGTAATGGACATCAAATGTGGAAAAGAAAATGGCGCTGGCTGAGACCGAGGTTGAGAGTGCCGTGTGCTTTTGATTGCCCCCAGCTGGTGCTGCCAAGCTTGGTTGAACAGCGGGCCGTTTGGCGAGTAGATACCAAGGAGCGTGTTGAAGAAGATACGTCGATTGGCATTCTGTCAAGGAGCGTGTTGAAGAAGATTTGTAACTGTTTGTCGATTGACATTCCATGGCTGCATGCTTGACACGTGGCTCGGTGTTGATTGGTTGACGCTTCATGGGCTTTGCCCTGATTGGTCCGTTTCATGGGCTTTGCTCTATAAATAGAGCAGTTAGCCCCTGATTTTGGCCACCAAAAATTCACTTTCTCAAAAAAAAAAAATTTTCTTCCCTCTAGCTTTCTTCGAAGAAACTTCTCTCTAGTCTTCAAAGCGTTACTCGGCGTAACACTTTTTCCAAGGTAAACAAACAAATTTTTCAACTTTTATTTGATAAGTATTTGTTGTCATGTCTTCTTCTGCGATCTTTGGACCCGTATTTCAAGCGCCGGGGGCGAGCCGTCGCATCCTGATGAGCAGGAGCCACTTGCCGTCACCCCGATAAGGTTCGGGGGTCCCAGGTCTCCTTCTCCTGAAATCGATGAGAGATATATGGAGGGTATTGATGATGATGAGGATGATGATGATGATGATGATGAGGCGACCCCTTCTGCCGTAGGGAGGCCGCTTGTTTCGGGTCACGATGATGCCTGCTCGATCAGTCCTGATCGTGCCTGGACGAATAAGTTCGCTAGCTGCTCCGGCTCTGAACTTTTTGAACACCATTTCTCCTTCGGCAGGGAGTATAGAATTGTTATCCCTAAGGAGGGTCAGGCGGTCTGTTGCCCTCCCGAGGGTTGTATCGGCGTATATATCAGACACCTGGAGTATGGGCTCCGGTTTCCTCTGAATGAATACGTTGTTGCCATTATTAAAGCCATGAATGTCGCCGTGGCCCAACTGCATCCGTTGGCCATCAGGACGATTGTTGGTTTTGTATGGTTGTGTCTTTTCAAAGGGGAGGCCCCAACGGTGAACCTATTTCGCCGGCTTCACCACCTTCGACAGAATTTCGTAGGTGGCACGGGGTGGTATAGCATCCAGACTGAGCCGGGTTATATCACCGTCTCTAAGCTTACTTCTTGCAAGGACTGGAAGGGGCGGTGGGTATACGTTGAGGTTCCGGAGGACTATCCGCTGCCCCAGTCCTTTCAGAGCCGCGTCAATTTGCGGTGTGAGAACCAAGGGGAGCATGACAAATATGTCTCCCGGAGTAAGCTTAAGATGGACGCCAAAAGGTCTATCTTAATGAGGATGAAAAATGGGCAATGAAGTCTGTTTGAGGCTGAGAAGGATGGGACGCCGAAGGGATGGATGCCCCCGACGCAGAGATCATTCTTCGGATGAGCCGCTCTCACGCCGTCGGCCATCATACCGGCCCTCAAACGGGGTGAGTGGGGTCGGTGTGAGGCCCATCTTTGCTTTTTATGCTTCTGTTTTTGAACTTATGTTATTTCTTTGGCTTAACTCCTGCTTTGTTTCTTTTGCAGAGCGATTTGGCCCGGAACTGTCTGCCTCCATCCTCGAGAGGTTGGGACTCGACGAGAACGGGAGAGTTGTTGAGTTGCATCCTAAGGCCGCGGCACGTGATCGCAGACCGGCCCCAAACGAACTTATGGATCAGCAGTTGAAGGCACTGGATGCGACGGCGGCTCAGGCGCGGATTGCCGGTAACGTGCCGCGCCGAAAACCAAAGACAACATCTACGGCGGCAACGGCATCAACCCCAATCCAATCTGCAATCCCCGTTGTCCAAAAGGAGTAGGTGGTGGTGGTCGTCGACGTTGAAGAGGAGGTCACCGTTGCTGAGGGTCCTCCTCTTTCAAATAAGAGAAAAGAGACAGCGTCTCTCTCGTCGCCGCTGTTATTCGAGGCCGGTAAAAAAAGGGGCCTCCAACCAAGAAGGCCAAGGCTGGTACGGATCTAACCCAGGGCTCGGATTTAGCGGGCTCTTTAGGCATTCCTGATGACAGGCTCTCTGATATGTCAATGAATGTTGACATGGATGCTTTGTCTGAATTTTTTGTAGATCAACCGCCGCCGGCTACCGGTCCCACTGAACGGCAATTGGGGAAGCGGCATGTGCAGACGGGCAATCAAAATGTGCAGACGGGCAATCAAAATGTCACCATCAATTCCTCAGCCCTGAAGCCTTCCCCCGCCCAGATTAGGGCGGAAGGCATAAGGTTGTCCAAGATGCTGGCGAAGTGGACTGAAGTAGCCGGCGCTCACATTATGGAGCAAGAAAAGACCATGGCTGAAGCTGCCCCTGTGCTTGACCGGCTTAGGCTTGAGCTTGATGCCTCTAAGCAAGAGGCCGAGAAGGCGAAGAAGGACCTTCAGGCCGCCGAAAATGATTTCTTCGCTGAGCGAAAGCTCGGGGAGGATGCTGAGAAGGCGGTCCTAGCCGAGAGGGCCAAGATTGAGGCTGTGGAAGCTGATGCCGCTAAGCTGCGGGAGGAGCGGGACAAGCTTCAGGGTGCTTACGACGCTGCGGTTGAAAAGAGGGAGGAATGGAAGTCTTTGCATTCGGCTCAGGCGAAGGTGCACAGGAATACAAGGGCTATCCTCGCCCAGAGGGAGAAGGACATTGAGACGCTCCAAACTGTCATCATCCCTAACATATGCGCCCAATACCGGGACCAGGCCGAAGAAGCCACCAGGGAAGTAATCAGAGAGCTCTTTCCTGAAGGCTCCTTCCCGTGGCAAAGATTTGACCAGCTGCTTGATGATAAGGCGGGCTGCTGCGAGGCAAAGGTCATGAGGAGGAGGCGAGGCGAAGAAGGCCGCCGAGGAGGTCTGCGGAGAAGGCGGCCCATCTTGAAAAGGTGAAGGCGGCGAGAGAGGAAGCTGAGAGGGCAAAGGCAGCTGAAGCTGCCAAGTCGGCTTCTGGGTCGCCCACTGATGGTGATGCTGCTACCGCTGCTGATGGCGAGCAGAAGCAGGCATAGGGAGACGGGCGGTCGTCACCAGACTCACCTGGCATCTCGGATAGCTTCAGCTGTTCGGGGGCCAACTATTGAGCCTTTCCTCCCTGCCATCTTTTGACACTTCATGTCTTATGTCTGTAACCTTTTGATGTTCCTTCTCTTTTTGTAAACTCTTGGTAGGTTGTGTTTAGGCTATCCCTATGGAGACGGTCGTCGACTTCTTTCTTGTATCACCTGTAAATACTTTAATAAGAGTTTGTTTATTTTGCCTCCGGCTTGGCCGAGGTCTTTATCTCATTTTCATCTGAGTTGTCTTCTTGCATTTTTAACATATTGAGTGCTTTTTCGTTTTTACCTTCGGCCTGACCGAGGCAGTTAGGATGCGCATCTCAATTGTATTTAAATGTCTTTAAACATGTTGGCGTGTCGGTCGCTTCCTCTTTCACTCTCGGTCCGGCCGAGGCGTCAGATTTGCGTTTCCCAACCGCCGTTGTAAACATGTTAGCGTATCGGTCGTTGTGTCCCCGCCGCTCCCGGCTTTGGCCGAGGCAATCGGGGTTACGGCGCGACAGCGTTCGTATCTATAGACTATATTGATCGCTTCCTCGTTCACTCACGGTCTGGCCGAGGCGTCAAATTTGCGTCTCAACTGTACTCATACGTTCTTAAGCATGTTGGTCGCTTTCGCGAGTATCAACTGCTGTTGGCAGATCGCGTTTCCCTTGTCTCTTCCCGGCTTTGGCCGAGGCAACTGAGTTTACGTTTCAACTGCTTTCCGTATCTATAGACATATTGATCGCTTCCTCTGCCACTCCCGGATTGGCCGGGGCAGTCAGACTTGCGTCTCAACAGTGCGTATACGCTCTTTAAGTATGTTGGCATATCGGCTCGTTCCCCCGTCACTCCCGGCTTTGGCCAAGGTAATCGGGGTTATGGCACGACTGCGTCTTTCGTGACTGCCGTGGCGTCTACTTTTGTAGGACTATAGAGGGGGATTCTTCGTTTTGATGGAAAACTTGGGACACTTTTCGTTAGATATAATCATGCGTTGGGGTGCCCACAACGGTCTCGGACACCTCCGCCGCTATATGAAGTACTTTCTAAGGTTGTCGGTGTTCCAGTGGCTCATTAGAGGCACACCCTCCATGTCTGTCAGCCGGTATGTACCCGGCCTGATTTCTTCAACCACTTTGTAGGGTCCTTCCCAGTTGGCCGTCATTTTACCATGGATGTTTCCCTTGTTGGTCGCGGCTGACTTTCATAGGACTAGATCTCCTACTCTTAAGTCTCTTTTGTGGACCCTACGGTTGTATGTTCTTCTCATTCGGTTTTGATACACTGCCAAGTTAAGTCGTGCCGTGTCTCGGCTTTCTTCGACCAGGTCTAGGGAGGCTTTCAGGCCTTCCTCATTTTCGACTGGGTTAAAGGTTTGCGTTCTGAATGTCGGCACCGCTGCTTCAATTGGCAGGACGGCTTCAAACCCATAGACTAGGTGGAATGGACTGTATCCCGTTGCATCTTTCTCCGTGGTTCTAAGGGACTACAGGACGCCGGGTAGTTCATCAGCCCACCTTCCCTTCAGATCTTCAACCTTCTTTTTCAGCCCGTTTAGGATTGTTTTATTAGCTGCCTCCGCCTGCCCGTTGCTCTGAGGGTGGCAGACGGAGGAGTATGCAAACTTGATACCGAGCTCTTCTAGCCAGTTCATCACCATGTCACTCCAAAACTCTCGGCCGTGGTCAAATACCATGACTTGGGGTAACCCAAAACGAGTTATGATGTTTTCCCAGATTACCTTTCTCACGGCCGCCGTGGTCTTGGCAGGGTACCGCGACGCTTCGACCCATTTGGTGAAGTAGTCAACGGCGACGATCAGGTACTTCCTTCCTCCGGAGGCCGTCGGAAATGGCCCTAATAAATCCATCCCCCACTGTGCAAATGGTAGGGGGCTAAGTACTGGTTGCAGGTCTCGGGAAGGTGCGTGTATCACCGGAGCATGCATTTGACAATTCTTGCACTTCTTGGTCTTAGCTCTGGAATCCTCAAGCATGGTGGGCCAGAAGTAGCCGGCTCGGAGAGCTTTGTGGGCTAGCGTTCTTGCCCCCATGTGATGTCCACGATGCCTTCGTGAATCTCTGTCGAGATGAGCTCCGCGTCGGTGGGGCCGACATATTTCAAAAGTGGTCTTATCACGGACCTTCTGTATAGTTCTCCTTCGAACACCAAGTACCTTGCGGCGATCCTTCTTATCTTCTCGGGAGAGACTGCGGTCCTCCCAGAACTCTTTTGTTAGTTTGTATTTCATTATCGGAGTCATCCACGTCGTCTCGGCTTCTATGTTGCCCACCATGCCGACGGTCTCGGTGATGCTTTTAGCATTCCGATATCTACCGACGGTTCGGTGACATTCTTGATGCTTGAACCGGCAAGTTTTGAGAGAGCGTCGGCTCGGTTGTTCTCGGACACTGGGATGCATTGGATTTGGAAAGATTTCAATTTTGCAGTGTCAGCTTTTACCCTTTCCAGGTATCTTACCATCCCATCGTCTCGAGCCTCATACTCTCCTCTGATTTGGTTAGTCACCAATAGTGAGTCTGTCTTCAACACAATGTGTTCCGCTCCGGCAGCTCTAGCTAGCTCGACTCCAGTTATCACCGCCTCGTATTCGAATTCGTTGTTCGAGGTCGAGAAGGTAAACTTCAAGGCATACTCAAACTCGTCCCCGTTTGGGCTGATGATAAGGATGCCGGCTCCTGAGCTGTTCGTCGTGGAGGACCCGTCGGTGTATACTTCCCACACTCCGGGATTTGGTTCTTCTTGATATGTGCACTCGGCCAGGAAGTCTGCAAGTGCCTGCCCCTTTATCGAGGGCCTCGGCTTGTATTGAATGCCGAGGCCGGATAGCTCTACTGCCCATTTGATGAGCCTGCCGGATTTTTCGAATTTTTCCAATGCTTTCTCCAATGGCTGGTCGGTTAAGACCGTCACGGGATGTGCGTCGAAGTAAGGTTTCAGTTTCCTTGCGGCAACGACGACAAAGAAAGGCGCTTTTTTCGATCGATGGGTAATTTCTTTCGGCGGCCAGCGATGTATGGGCGATAAAGTAGATTGGGTGTTCTTTGCTTGTCTTCTTCTCTCGACGATTACGACCGACCGTGGCCGAGGTAATCGCTATGTATAGATATAGCGTCTCCCCCGAAAGATCGGCACAGGACGGGGTCGGGAGAGTTAGAAGATGAGCTTTCGGTTGCACGAAAGCGTGCTCTGTTCCTCCCCACCAAGTCTTTATTCCCCTTCAACACTTTGAAGAATGGGGTGCTCTTGTCGGCTGACCGAGAGATGAAACGGGCGAGAGCCGCCATCCTCCCGGTCAACATCATAACCTCTTTTCGATTCCTCGGCTCCGGTAGGTCCAGTATTGCTTGGACTTTCTCTGGATTGGCATCAATTCCCCTGGCGCTGACAAGCACGCCGAGGAACTTACCTGCCTGGACACCGAAGTTGCATTTCATTGGGTTAAGTTTCATCTTGTATATCCTTAGTGAAAAAAATGTTTCGCTCAAGTCGGCCAAGTGCTCGCTGTCAGACTTACTTTTTACAATAGCATCGTCGACGTAAGCCTCGATGTTTCGCCCTTTTTTATCTTGAAACACTTTGTCCACCAGCCTAGTGTAAGTTGCGCCAGCGTTTTTCAAACCGAACGGCATCATTTTATACATGTATGTGCCGTGTATGGTGATGAATGCGCACTTAGGCATGTCTTCTTCGGCCATGAACACCTGATGGTACCCTGAGAAGGCGTCTAGCAGGCTTAGCATAGTGTAGCCTGCCGTTGCGTCAATTAAGCTATCTATTCGAGGCAAGGGATACCAATCTTTAGGGCATGCTTTATTAAGATTTGTAAAATCAACACACATCCTCCACCCCCCTGATGACTTCCTCACCATTACAACATTTGCTAGCCACTCAAGGTAAGTACAAGGCATGATAAAGCCTGCCTCTAATAGTTTGTCTACCTCGGCCTTGATGGCCTCATCTTTCTCGGCCGAAGAGTTCCTCATCTTCTGCTTGACAGGGCGAGCGTTGGAGAGCACGTTCAGCTTGTGAACGATCACCTCTTGGCTCACGCCTGGCATCTCGGCGGCTGAGTACGAGAAGACGTCTTTGTTCTTCCTCAGCAGGTCTAGGAGATCGGCTCTGAATTTTGGCTCCAGGCCGACACCGACAGTTACGGTGCGTCCTGGGTCAATTTCCACTTGCTCGGTCTCGGCTCCTTTGACCATGCTGACGTTGTTGGTGCTCATCGGATCACCCTCCTGTCGTAAGGATGGGCTCTTCCCCTTCTCTGATTTCTTCGCCACTTTGAGGGATTTCATGTTACACCCTCTGGCAGATATTTGGACATTGACAATTTCGTCTCTCTCGTCCTTTAAGACGAGCTTTTGTGCCTCCCCCCGGTCCGAGACATACATCAATGTCAGGGCCCGGATGGACATTACAGCATCGGCCTCGCTCAAAGTGACCCGGCCTATTAAGACATTGTAGGCGGACGAACCATCAATAACCACGAACTCAGACCAAACATTCTTGGCCGCATCCGTCTGGCCGAACATCACCGGCAACCTAATTGACCCCAGGGGTACCAGGCCGGCCCCCGAGAAGCTGTATAGTGGGTTGGTGCAGGGGCTCAGGTCCTCAATCTTCACGCCGAGATTGAGGAAGCATTCCCTGAACATGATGTTCGTGTAGGCGCTTGTATCAATTAGGCACCTCTTAACCAAGAGGTTGGATATGTCCAGGTGGACTACCAGCGGGTCGCTGTGCGGGGCTACGACTCCTTCGTAGTCTTTCTTTCTGATGGTTATATCGGGGACGGTGGAAGCGGGGATTGCTGTGGTGGGTACAAAGTTGATGGCTTGGTAAAGCTCATTTAGGTGCCGTTTGTGCCCATTAGCTGACCCTCCGTTCTCGTTTCCTCCGGTAACCACCTGGATCACTCCCATCCTCTGGAATATTGATTTCCTATTCGCCCCGTCGGAACTCGTTTCCGGGTCCCCAGCTACATACTTGCTGAGGGCCCCCTTTCGGATCAGCTCCCCGATGGCGTTCTTCAGATGCCGACAGTTGTCGGTCTTATGGCCGGGCTGGCCGTGGTAATCGCAAAATTGGCTTGCGTCACCTTCCGCCCTCGTCTTGGGGGGTCTTGCCCACTTCTGCCCTTCATTCTTGCTCAGGGCGAAGACCTCGGCCGGAGACTTGACCGGGGGGTGTGACCGCTGTGTCGCTTCGGGTGTATGGTCCCGAACTCCCCGGCGCCCGCCGAGTTCATTTCTGTTAAATCTCTCAGGCCGTGACCGACTCATGTCACGGCGGTCTTCATCAGCATTCTCCCGGCGGCTCTTCCTTTCTGGGTGCCCAGCTTCACTGTGGCCTACCCAGGTCTTGTGGTAGTCCTCCACCTTTACGGCTCGGTCGGCCATCTTTCTGGCGGAGTCCAGGTTGAGGACTTCGCATTTGATCAGCTCATTTTTGAGCTCGCCTTTCGGGAGGCCTTTCATCAGTGCGAAGGCCGCCAGTTCGGTGTTAAGCTCACGGATCTGCTGAGCTTTTGCGTCGAACCTCTTCACAAAGCTTCGTAGAGACTCGTCATCCCCCTGTCGGATAGTGAGGAGGTCTGATGTCTCCACGACCCTCCACTTGTTGCAGGCGTACTGGGCTATGAAGTTATCCCTTAGGTCGGCGTAGCAATATA
The DNA here is from genome assembly GCF_048544455.1 of Silene latifolia. Lineage (NCBI taxonomy): Eukaryota > Viridiplantae > Streptophyta > Magnoliopsida > Caryophyllales > Caryophyllaceae > Silene > Silene latifolia. The sequence goes on along the minus strand of NC_133527.1, from coordinate 172,038,798 downwards.
CCGATCCATTAGGCAGCCCCTTATACCAACTCTGGGCCATCCTGTGCAGGGTTGTTGGGAAGACTCGACACCATACCTCATCAGGCTGCTCCCATACCGACATGTAAGACTCGAAAGCCTCGGCGTGGTCGGTTGGGTCACTATCCCCTTTGTATGATAGGGACGACAGCTTCAGTTTGGTCGGTACGGAGACGTCGAAGACATAGGCACTGAGGGGCTGTCTGACCACGTGTCAAATGACACGTGGCGATCGGCTCCTCGCAGCCCTAGTCCGGCTTATCTCCCCGTGGCGGGAAGGGCTTCTTGTTGTCCGACTTTCGGGAGTCGGACTTCTTTCTTCGTTTCTTCGGGGGTGGCCTCGTTGTTGCCGCGGCGACTCTGTCCTCCCGCGAGTGGGGGAAGGACTTTGGTCTGCCACTGGCAGCACGGGCTCCGCCGGCGTCCTAGTGTGCATGGCTCCTTGTATCGCCCCGGCCAAGTTGTTCGGGGTCACTTTGTGGGCCCTGGTCACCTGCGGGTGTGCTGCCGTCACCGTCGTTGCGGCGGGGGTGATCGGCGTATTACCCATCAGGTCCAGGAATAGCTTTAGTTTGGCTGCATCGACCACATGTCCCATGACAATGACATGGCCGGCGGGCAGCGGTGTTTCTGGTAGTATCGGCATCCCGTATGCCGGTTGAATTACTCGGCCGGTGGGGGACGGCCCGATCTCAGAATTAGGGACTGTGTCATCCTGGTAGAATGCAGTTTCGTCGCTCACAATTACTTCTTGTTGTTTTGACATCTTCTTAGCTTGTTGGGTGGGTTTTGTTTTGTGTTTGTTTTTTTTGTAAGGGATTTTACTAGCTTTTAGTATTGTTTCCCACAGACGGCGCCAATTGTTCCGGGTGTAATTCCGGAGCAGGATTTGTTACCACGTAAGCTCGTAGAATGATGACTTTGCTTGACTCTTCCTTTCGGCCTCTCCTGAAACAATGAACAAACTGAGGGCTCGGCTTGGTACCGAGCGTACTCACTCCGACGCTCAAGTCAGTAAACTTAAAAGGGATTAAGTTGTGTGTTACTTGGTAAAGTATATTGTAGAGAGATAAGGGAGTTTATACCAGATTAGTGTATTGTGAGATGAATTGTGGATTATTCGATTATTTTCGGATCCTTTTCTCAATGAGAGAAGTGGAGTATTTATAGACTTTCATCTTTTGTCACGTAGTGGCCAAGTGGCAGAGCAGGTGGAAAGACTGTTCTACCCTCGGCCGAGGGACCCATGGCTGGCCGAGTTGACTCCATGCCGAGGGGTCTTGGATGTGAGTACGCGGATATGTCTCTCGGCTGGCAGGTTGCCTAGCCGAGACCCAAGTGACAGGCCGGCTGGCTGCGTCGGCTAGGCTGTCAGAGATGTTGACTTGCTGTGGATATCTTTGACCTTGCTCAATATGTTGACTCGGTCAGCGGGTGCAGAATATGCCCCATCAATTATAAATTCATTTCAAATACATTTTTATTGTAGAAGTTTACGTTTTACATGTATCTACATTTAAAAACCATTAGATATTAGAATTCACTAGTTCCTACTATTTTGCATTAAACATATGATTCAATTCCATCAAATATTAACAACGTTAGAAACTCAATATTACATAAACAGCATTATTACGGACTTAATAGATTACTTCATGGACAATATAATTTTCAATCATATACGCCGTAGAAGACTTATAATAACTAAATTGAAGACTTATAATAACTAAATTATGAAATCCCAAAATATTACAGACTTAATAGATAACTTCATGGACAATATAATTTTCCATCATATACGCCGTAGAAGTCCAATTCTTCTCTAGTCTTTTCCTCCATCTCCTCCATTAGCCACGCGGACCGATGATTCTGATAAAATATTTAATTTGGATTTAAATATTGGGGTACATATGAGGAGTTCATAATAAAGTGTGTGTTATGTAACTATTTAATAGGGAAAGGAACTAGGTTACATTATATAGAACTATTAAATAGTTCTGACGATAAATAGGTCATTTACTACGGTTTCTAGGGTTTCTATGGTTTAATGGTTAATATAAATAATTTTAATTATATTAAAATAAATTATACTAAATAATGATTTATAAATAAGCTCAATCTAATTTGAGAATTGTAACATCAGATCACATGTAGATGATTAATACAATGTAGATGATTAATACAATGTTGTCACCCTTGAGCCGGTTTCTTCGTTTAGTATGATTCCCGTGTAGGTAATCCCTACGCAGGTTGGTACAGGAGGTTGTCCAAAGTAGTGTATATGTCACCCCCATAATCCATAATGCTTCATATTTGAGGATTGTAACATCACATGTAGGATGATTAACACAATACAGGTTGGTACCGGACGTTGTCCAAAGTAGTGTATATGTCACCCCCATAATCCATAATGCTTCATATTTGAGGATTGTAACATCACATGTAGGATGATTAACACAATACAGGTTGGTACCAGACGTTATCGAAAGTAGTGTATATCAACTCCATACTCCATAATGCTTCATATTTGAGGATTGTAACATCACATGTAGGATGATTAACACAATACAGGTTGGTACCGGACGTTGTCCAAAGTAGTGTATATCAATCCCATACTCCATAATGCTTCATATTTGAGGATTGTAACATCACATGTAGGATGATTAACACAATACAGGTTGGTACCGGACGTTATCCAGTAGTGTATATCAACCCCATACTCCATAATGTTTCTTCGTTTAATATGATTCCCGTGTAGGTAATCCTAAACCCTAATCCCTAAACCCTAAACCCTGAAACCCTAAACCATAAACCCTAAAACCCTAAACATAAACCCTAAATCCCTAAACCATAAACCCTAAACCCTAAACCCTAAAACCCTAAAACCTAAACATTTTTTATTCAAAATTGGTACCGGAGAATGTCCAAAGTAATATGGTTAAACATTATTTAACGTAATTAAATTATTTGGTAGAAATAAATATTTTAAACAAAATGTCGTTGACAATAATGCCCCTCAATTTCACTAAATCCATCCCTCCATAGTTGCAATATTTCAAGGGTATAAGTGAAAAAATTTCTTAAAAAATTAAAGGGAAAATAAATAGGGAAAACATTCATTCAGGCGCCGAAATGAAAAATCGAAAGAAAACACCCCCAAATCCAGAATTCAAAACCCTATTTCGCGAAAAATTAAAAAAATTAACTTCCCTCCAAGTCGAAAATAATGGATGTAGGCAGAGAATATTGGGGAAATGTTCTAGATTGTTGTCAAGATATCAATAAGGGAATAGACATGGGTGACAAAACAGTAGAAGACGAAGTAACATGTTCGACCAAAGCAGCTGAAGACGTCAACGATAACGTATTTCCATACTTTCTTTACACTTTTTCATTTGTTAATTACTCAATATTTTAGATTTAATTGAACAACCGTATTCACCATGAAGCTTAACAACGAGGGAGAATCTGATGGCGAATATGAAGAGGATGAATCAAAATCCGGAGACGAAACTGAATCTGTATGTCTTTAAATTAATTTCATACTCATGTAAATCCTTGTGCTAATTAATTGCAGGAGATGTACTAAAATTAATCTCACTGGTTCTTTTGAAGGACACCCATTCGAAGGATAGAAGCATCGATAAACCCAGAAAGCGTGGAAGGCCAAGGAAGCTTCACAAATCATCTGGCCCTAGAAAGGTAATATTTAAATTTTAAATTTTAATTAGTACTCCCTATTAGTACTCCCTATTAATTCCAATTTGTTCGATAAAAACCCCAATTTTTTATCTTTAATTTCAGTATCCTCCAATGTGCCTTTATCAGACGATCCTTGACCTCAAAATAAACAAGTCGCTGGACCGTTTTTTCCTGGCATGGTTGAGTCGTAGGTGGAACCCTAGATCCTGTGAACTGAAAATTCGTGATGATTATATTGTTAAAGTTGATAAGGAAATGATTGGGTGGGTGCTTGGTTTACCATATGGTGATGACGCCTTCGACTTTGAAGAAACGTCTTCAAGGCGTCTAGAGTTTAAGGAATTGAAGAAACACTATGAATGTTATGGTGGTGTCCCCTACAACTTCATCTACAATGCATGTATATCTGAGGTCAAAAGTAGAGTACTTTTCTTGCGGCATTTCATTTTTTATGTATTAGGTGTCCTTCTCTATACTACGAAGAGCAACTTTGCAAGTCCAGAGCTGCTACGAGCGGTTGTTTACGATTACGTTTCTGAAAGTTGGAAATGGAATTGGTCTAAGTTCATTTTACAGTGGATGGTGAAATATACTGGTGAAGGTACATGTGATGGTATTTCAGGCTGTGCATTAGTCTTGATGGTAAGTGATTCCTCATTATATGTGAATAGCTTCAGATATGGTTGTTAATTTTCCCTGAAAGTTGCACTCCATAACTGTGCATTGTCTCTGTCACGTGTTGTACTTACAGATTATTTATCTCTATAGGTTGAACTTTGAGGGTAAGGGCCTTAGGTGGAAAGTTGATGAGCCAAGATTGGGTGCATGGCAACACTCTGATATTCAAAAGGCAATAGTCACGATAGGGTAGGTGATTCAGAGGATCATTTTGGAAGGTCTGATGTTGTTCGGAATGTCGTTTATGGCCAACCTTACCCAATAGGTCCACGCTACATCAGACCAAAGTGGCTTGAAGGTAAAGGGTGCTCGGTGACTAAGGAAATGGGTGTTGATGTGGATTTGAAGAAGGTGAAGGTAAAGCCGAAGAACGGTAGGACGTAAGCGAGTTAAAAAGGTCACGAAAAGGAAACAAATAACAATGTGTTGAAGATGTGGACCAAAAGACATTTATCAATGAAAGGGTTGACAAACTTCTACGCCGTATAGTTCTACATCCCGCCAAAGTCGTATGGGTTAGTGCATGGGAATTTTTAGGATTCTGTAGTTGCTTTTATAAAATACTACAGTTTGTGTACTTTGATATCGTCCATATTGTTATTTTTTAGGTGCAAAGACGACTCAATTTTCAATGACGGAGAAGTTGAATTGTCGGTCCGTCGTGTTTGTCAAGCTATTCTTAGAGAAGAACCAATTGGTGTAGAGGTTGTTGAAAAAGGTTTCCATCTAAATTACATTAACTAATTGTTTAATTTTTACTAAATCAGAATTTGATTAACTTTTTTACTAGGTAATGGAGGCTTTGGCAAGGGTAATCAATTATACTTTATTTATGGAAGATCCGATTGACACTCAACACTACATACTTTGTCCAAAACTTATGGTAAATTGTGAGACATATTCAACTAACTTTGTAATGTACAATCTTAGAACTACATGTTTCTTCAATTTATGTAGGGGGAGATGCTTGATCTGGTTGTGAAGGGTAAAGGCTGTCATAAGTTCATGCCGAATATGGCCACCCTAGTAAAGAAAGATGTAAGTAAGGGGTTTAAACTAAGTGAGACAACCCATGTAAGTGCCTTTTCTTCATAAATTTGCATGCATGATGGTTTTATCTGTGCCTCACTCGTATTTGTTTTTATTTGTGCCTGAACCTTCCATGTTTATTGACTAGTTCCATGTACCTGTATTTGTTGATGGCCTCTGGATGTTGTATGTGGTGAACAAGTGTAAAAAGTCAGTACGCCTTTACAAGACAACCGGCGATTCAGTTGACAACACGAATGTTCATAAAGCTGTGGTAAGCAAGCGTTATTAATGTCCTAATAACGTTTCGTATATGTTATGTGCTACTAAACCATAAATAGCACAACGCTAATAGATGGAATTTTCTATATGTTTTTGCAGAAAAGGACGTTGGAGAAAGCAACAAGTTTGGCCGGTGGGATTTCGCTCAAGTGCAGTAAATGGCAACTGAAGGAGAAGAAAGGAGTGGCAATTGAGGGGATTCAAACTTACGTCATGCACCGTTTTCTTAAGTTACTATATCCATCTGATGGAAACTTGGCAGAACTTGAGAAAGACGGTAAAATGTGCCGTAAGTTAGCGTTAGGATTTATGTTGGGTCACCAAAATAACGGGAGCAGTTACATCATTAAGAAACTGATCGGGGTAGTCTATTAAGAAAATGACTTGTTTAATTTTATGTAAATTTATTTGTATACACTTTAAATTAACGAATTGCATTTCCACGTGAAGATAACGTAGTAAACGGACCATTTCGCACACATCTTCAAATTAATTACCAGAGAATATGGAGTATGTACATTGAAGCTATACAATATACGTAGTAAACGGACCGTACGGCGTATGTACATTGAACCTATACAATATACGTAAAACTGACCATTGAATATGGAGTATAAAAATGAAAAGACACCATCTTCATCTCCTATATATATATGTGTCCCCATAAATTTTTTTCTTTGTCAACCATTTCATCAACGCAACCCAAAAACCCTAAAAAACCTAAATGGAAGTTGTTTACCCATACAAAAGAATGAGGTGGGAACCAAGGGTCTATACACCAAATAACTATAAGGTCAAGGGATACAACAAGACATCACCGGCATTCAGAGTTGGTTCGTGCAGGGACCTTATCATGTCCTACATCCTGCCAAGATGCGATACGGAAACTAGGTTGAATGCTGCCCTGGTTTGCAGAGCATGGGGCAGTTGGTACCATAACGAAGGTGGCCGTGATGAAACGAAGAAGTATAAAATGTCAATTAGTGGTGGTTGGCCACAACCACCATATTGTCCATGAAAATGGACAATATTCAATTAGGAAATGTCTTGTTTGTTTTTTATTTTATGGAATAATCAAAAAATATTAATATATAATGTTTATGTTTATCTAAGTAAGTTTCGTTCTTTTTAGATCATTTTACAGAAGAAAATATATTAATGTTATAATGTTTATGTTTATCTAAGTAGGCTTCGTTCGTTGTTAGATCATCATATCACATAATGCAATATTATAATATCCGTATCATAAAGCTATTAAAATAACGAAATATTGTTAAGATCTTATCTCTCTTTTTTTTTTTAATTTTCTGCCACAGTATAATCCTATAATCATGTTCATATTGTACTGAATAAAAAAAAATCGTTTATTTTAATATCCCGCAACAAAGTGGCACCCATTCATTTCTTTTTCCACTTCCCCATATAAACTGACTGCACGGAGAAGTTGAAGAGACATACCGTCTGATAACGTCTACATCACGCCTACTTCTTCATCATTATCAACAAGGTAGGTTTGATCTCACATTTAAACTTAAATATGTTTATTAATAATTTAACAAGTATGTATGTTACCGTATATGTTAAAGAATTATTGTTCTTCATCAGTAGAAGATGAAGTACTTGATGGAATATTGTTCTTTGTATACAAATTTTGCCCTAAATTTATACTCTGTACAAGTTTAAATGATTATTGTTGCTTAGTCAGTCCAAGATGCATGCTTGTTCTTCATATATTGATGTCTTGATGATTCTGATTATATGATATGTAATCCCCAAATATGCATGTTCTACATATATTGAGGTTTAGGTTTAAAGGATTGATGATTGTGAGTTTTGAGTAACATCATGTATCTCGTTAATCTTTATGCATGTTTGATCTTCTGGAATCTTTCAAGAAATTATGGATATGAACAGAAAAACGGAAGTGCGACCCTTTCTCGGAGGAAGTTTCAACATCCAAATAAAAGACAAGCGGTTTCAAATCCGGATTGTCCTTGGGAGGCGGAAATAACAAAACTAGAGGAAGAAAGATTTCTTAGAAGGGTTAGGAATGTTCCAAATTCAATTGCGTATCCAAAAGGAAAGGTCATCCTCAAAGGGACAGATGAGAGATCATCCGCTTACGAAGTGTGTTCTAATGAGGACTTGATGGTGGGTTATATAATACCCAGTGCGGGGTGGAAACGTTACGTGAGCAAGGCAACAAGGGGATGGTATACCTGGTGGTTCCACTCGGCCCGACCATTGAACGTATTGAAGAGCAATCACAGACGAGAACCTCTTCTACGACGAAGATTATAAGAGGCGATATTGTCCATGACTTTATTTACTTTTAAGTTGATCTTTTAGGGCTCTAAGTTTAAATTGGTATGTAATTTTGTAATTATAAACTCATGGTTTCTGGAATTAAACTTATGGTATGTGAAATTAAACTTGGTCAATATAATTAGACTTCATTAAGTAGATGATTGTCTTCATTATGCAAAATGCAATTTCATTCATATGCAATTTACATGACAAACAGACTAACGGTAAAATTCGTAAGATGACTCATTCATCGATCGATTAACATCTCCTTCCATCGCATGCAAAGGAGGAGTAGGCTGTGATGCACCAAATGTGCTTCTGCTAGGGGTAGAATAAGGTGAGCGTAATTGCGATGCACCTAATACGCTCCTTGTAGGAGTTGATTGCGACGTATCAAACTGGCTCCGCGTAGGGGTACATTGTGACGCACAAAACAGGCTCCGCGTAGGGGTACATTGCGACGCACCAAACTGGCTCCTCGTAGGGGTACATTGCGACGCACCAAACTGTCTTGTAGGAGTAGAATTCGATGCACCAAACTCGCTACATGCAGTATTTAAATGATTGCTCTCATTAGCGGTGAATGGGTTTGGAACATTAGTTTTTTTCTGCAATTCAAAAAATTATGACGTTATTTAGAGGGTTATGCAAAAAAGCCGAGTAAAGAATTTAGTACAACAATGAATAACAATTACTCTATTACTCACCTTCTTATTCTTTCTAGCATCGGGAGTTCTATTGCCTTTTGGTACCCTCCCAGATCTTCTTCACAATGAGGTCCTGCACCCACCTTCCCTCTCGTCTTTGCCTTCCTCTTCATATATCTAATATTGCATTCCTTAGGCTGTAGCCTTCTATGACCCCATACCCTAGAAGAAACACCGCCAGGGACATAGGCGTCTATAGTTTCAACACCAACAATCCCCTCCAACTCCTTAATTAATTCAGAAGTCAATCTATCATATGTTGCATAAGCTTCATCGTCTCGAAGCGCTAGTGTGGAAATGTAATGGTTCCTTATAGTTACCTCCAACGACTTCTTCGCACGAGCTGAGGCTTCCGGATTATAGTACCCAGTTTTGATTGTCTCGTATTCTCTAACCAAGTCCTTTCGCCATCGATCAAGTATATACTTCTCCGGGATCACCTTCACATCTTCGATAACCATGCATCTAATAATATGTCGACACAGTATACCCTTGAACTCAAATAACTTACATGAGCACTTGAGCAGTCCCACACTTCTGTCAATATCAACCCAATATTTCTTACACTTGCCAAATGGTGCCACTTTTTTATCTTCAACGTTAAATGTCGCACTATGCCCAAGTCTTCTCGGCGGATCAGCGTTCGTATAAATTAACCCAATTACCTCGTCACGTACCAACTTATATATCTTCTTAGTATACAATTTATGGAAAACCTGCTCAACAAGTAAGTTGCACTCAATCTTATACGGTTTCTCTGTGCAATCGTGATTGTTCGCGGTCTCCTCCTCCACTTTCAATTTCAAGGCTTCCTCAATTTTCTCGGGCAAACCGACTTAAAGTAGTCCTCCCATTGACATAAGTTTTGAAAAACCGGTTTTGTTGCTCACTCCTCTGCGTCGACGACATCCCAGCACAAAATATCCCACGCCAATATGCGGGGACCCAACTCTCCCTGATCAAATACGACTCCGTCACCCACGAACATTTTTCAATACCATATTTACGAACCATTTCCTTCCATGCTATCTCAAAATCATGCACCTCCAAACTGTCGTGAACTGCTAAATTAAGGTCACTTGAGATATCGTTCCAAAGTGGATGTTTTCCCAGATTTTTACCAGCATTTTTCAATATGTGCCAAAGGCAGAGCCTGTGGTGAGTGTTTGGGAAGATTTTTTTAATTGCATTACCAATTGCTCTTTCCTGGTCTGTCAATATAACTGATGGAGCTTTACCCATGCATTCTAAAAACTTGGCAAAAACCCACTCAAAACTTTCTTCATAATCACGTGTAACCAAAGCACAAGCAAAAGCAATTGAATTCCCATGTTGATTCACCCCTATGAAAGGGGAAAAATGCATGCGATACCTGTAACACCATGATTTACTCTATCAGATTAATGATATACTACAAAACTTATACTTACATAACCAAACAAATAAAATCAGTAATCAGAATAATTTCTATAGTACAATTAAATTGGTAATTTTAATTTAAATTTTATGAATTCTTGAAGCACGGTAAAACACTCCTACTCTTACATAACAAAACAAACAAATACGATTAATCAAAATAACATTTTAACACAGATAAATTGAGATATAACGCCTTACATATTCGTCAAGAAAGTTGTATCGTACGACACAACGTCTCCATACGATTTAAACATAGCTCGGCAGCGTGAATCACACCAAAAAACATTCATTGGAGCCCCAAAATCATCGAGCTCAATTGCATAGAAATAATTAGGATCCTCCTCTTTCATCTTCTCAAAATATGCCTTCAATTCTTCAAAGATCGCCATCTACGACGCTACGTCTTCGTTCTTGATTGATGGCGTTTCGACTATCACTAAACTTAAAGCCAAGGTTCTCATGACCTCCCCCCTCCAAGACCAACGACTTGTAATTATTTAATATTGAAATACCAGCAACATCATTGATCATCATCCTCTTTTTGAAGTAGTCATTTATATGTCTAAACCCAACAAATAACCTAGCTTTTCTTAGGATCCATCTCATGGTTGTGCTCTAAATGGCATTGCGTTATCTTCACTACGTCTTCATCGTCGAAATAACGGGACTCAATGTAAGCATTGCGGGCATCCTTGGTTTTAGCAAAGATGACCACAACAAAGCCTTAATCTTTCATACATATGATACCGCGGTTCATTCTTAAAGGAACCTTTTTTTGGAACACCGTCTTCCTTGTACTTTTTAAAGAGTTTATTATCACGATGTACCATGAAAACCCCTTCTTATATGCGTATGAATGAACGGGCGCTGCTGAGTTCTTCGGATGACTTGTAAGCAAACCTACAACAGGGTTCAACAATGTTGTCGTTCTCGTGATAGATAGAATTCGGTGTCATCATCATCCACTGGACCGTCGCCATACAACTCGACATACTCTTTCATTAAATCAACATCGCCATTATATTCTTCTTCACCGTTGCTTTTTGTTTCTTTGCCGTGAACATTCACCTTCTTCATACAAGTTATTGAGATCAAAATCAAGCGCCATTTAATCAAATGTTGAACGAGTATTTTTTTTTGGTGTAGATGTTCAACGAGTATTAAAAATAAGGTTTCCAAAATTTTAATCACTTTGTATTTTTTTGTTCTAGTATAAGTTCTTTGTATTTAAGTAATGAAAATAATAAGAGAGATAAAGTGTCAATTAAAAAGATTAGATTAAAAATAAGTGTTGTTAATTATAAAGATTAGATTAAAAATAAATGTTGTTAATTATAAAGATTAGATTAAAATAAGTGTTGTTAATTATGGAGATTAGATTAAAATAAGTGTTAATTAATCTTGGGGTTATTCCCAATACTACTCCCGCCAAAACCCAAATAATCCCTCCCATTTTTCCCTCCAAACAAAAAAAAAAATCTTTGACTCACCTTTACACGTGGCGAGCGCTGATTGGCCCGTGTACCAAGGCCTTGTACACGCCGTGTACTCCTAACATCTTTGGACAAAAAGAGTGAATTACTCACTTTTAGAGGAGTGTTTGACTATTCAATAATGAGCAACTCAGACAACTTATTTAATGTCATTTATTTACCTAATTCATTTAAAGTGTATCACTCATTTGGTTATATTTTTGTAGTTTTCATGAGCAGTTTAATCATCCACGAGCTTCTTTGTACATTTGTCATTCAATTACCTTGTCTGGCAATAATCCCTTTCATTCTTCTTGGTCTTTGTGCCAAAATCAATGTAAATAAATGAGTGCGATTATTATGCTGTAAAGAAATGTGGGTTACACAATGTCAACTGTCTTCCACGTATTTTATACATGTATGATTGACTTAGCTTAGCGCTGGTGCTTAGAAATAGCCATAGATAGTTTATAAAACACAATTCAAATCAGGTTTGATATGGTAATAAATCGATGGAGCTATTAAATATGGAGGACCATGAGGCTGGGAGTTCGATTCTTAACCGTGACATAGTGTGCTTATTTAAACCAAAAAAAAAAAAAGATTCAGAGTTAGATGTATGCTAATGCTATATGACTATATCTAGAACTTATTTTTTAACCTAAGCCAACTGCAAAACTATCCAAACTCGTATTTTTTATTTAATTTTGAAAGTGTTTTAGTATCTTAGAACCATGCATGTCCGTCCCTTATACTGCGCCGTGCCAACGGTCCATTATACTGTGCTTGTGCCGCTCGTCTTGTCGGAATTCTGTACCAGGAGGTTTTCCACGTTTTTGCAATAGGTAAACTTCGTGCTTGCCATATAAATTTGACATAAAGAACTTTTTAATTTTTTTTAATTTTTTTTAATATGAGCGTATTCATAGATCAACCCCATCAAATTTTGTGTATATACTTTTGACTTCAATTGAAAGCTCAAAATCGAGTAGATGAGATTGTATGAACTTATGAATATGTAAGTAGATGATGAATGATGAGAATTACTTGAATTATTATTGAGTAAAAAATTGTGTGATACCCCGCGATGAAGCGGAAAATATAACTAATAAAATGCGGAATTTTAGGGAATTTTTAAAACTTTTTAAAAATTTAAATCGCGGGTTCACCCAAGTCTAAAACATAAATAAAGAGTGCGAAAATAAAGATTTTAAATTATACAAACGTGATAGCCAAGGTGAGGGAAAATATATCCCTCAAATGACAATACAAAAAAAAGGTAGGTCTAAACAATCCTAATAAATCAACTACTAGGCCGAAGTGCTCGCTAGCTCACACATGTCTTCACCCCATGAATGCACCACTAATACCTGTCATTCATGTAAACATGAACGCCACAGTCAGTGGGGAGTAACTCAAGGTCCTCCCAGCCACAAAATGTCAAAATGAACATAACAAATAACTAAAACAGGTAAGTCATATAAGATACTCACAAGAGATAAGAATATCGAGTTTATATTTAAACATGGCAATTAAAGGAAATGGGACGAGATAGATCAACATTAGCATGATAACGATTAAACTATTCATGTGAGACAATTAAATAATATGAAAGACAAGAATACGGTAATCTACACCAAAGCACGCATTTCAAAGAAATACAATATAGATGTGAGATTAGAATCCGAATCATGTGAATCAGTTAAGTGAGGGATCAACCAATGCAATTTACAAGAATAGAAATCGTAGCCATTATTTGGAAAACCACTTAGCAAACATTGCACGGGACGTGGCTACTAATGTCACATTCATACTTATGGCTTGCATCTCACCATAAGGACGGATGGGATCATCAATCCCGACGATCATATCGCAACTAGAGGGCTTGTAGCTCACCCCTAGTATCCGATAGGACCAAGACAAACAACACAAGGCATAACTCTTGCCTTGAAAGACAAATACCAATATCTATAACCAAGCAAGACCTTTACTACTCATATATAAATATATAATTCCCCTGGTAGGACGACAATGGTACTCCCAAGACTCAGTCCTAGTCTAAATCGCCGACTCTCGGGACAAAGATGCAGTTCCCGATTCGACATGCGGCAGAACGGTCCGCATCCAAGACTCGAAGACAGATCGGAAATCGAGAACCCACAATCGGCGGACAAATCCGAAAGAGGCGGAAGATATGAGCTAAACCCACAATCGGCAGGATGACATCAAAAGAGGCGTAAAGATAAGTCAAGCAATACGGTATAGCATAAAGGAATTATCATACGAATACGACTGAACCAAGCGATACGAATCAACTTGGAAAGAGACTAATAGAAGAAATGAGCAATTAATGAACCAAGTAAATTATTCCATGCCAATTTATACTCATAAGCGTGAATTAGCAACTTATTTCTTAAATACTTGTCACTTGAATAAAAAAAATACAAATAAACGGAAATAAACCATTTACAATAAGCAAAACAAGAATTTAATTCTAAATGACTCAAATGTAAGATAAACCATTTATTGCTTATAAAGTGTAAATAATTAAATTGGACTCATTTTAAGATGAAACATGGCATTCCACATAGAAATGAGATAATTAATGAATGAAGTACACACTTATAAGACATGTGAGGAATATATAATAATGGACGATATTTAACGAATTACGTTATTTAAAACATGAGACGGACGTTCAAATAATTAAATCCAACATAAATGTATGCATATACAACACCGAATTCAAGATATACAAACATGGTTCAACACCTTGAGTGAGTATAGTCACAAGAGTTTTATAGGATAGTTTTGCCAATTATTCTCAACCAACTGTTCATTCGTAGTACTTTAGTAGAAAACTATAAGTTTGGCAACAAGACATTTATAATGATTTAGACCCTTCCACCCAAGGAAGGTGAACTCTTACGCTGAAAAATAAAATATAAAGCTTTAGAAGTAAGACAACACCACAACCCGTACGACCCTCCATTTCGACTGCCCAAGCTGTCCCGAATGGCCACATAAAACTGCACCACAAATGGTACCAAAATAGTCCTCATATGCACGGTAAAACCGTCCCAACAACCATCATCCTTACGCCCCAAAAACAGTCCCGAAATATATAGCAAAACTGTCACAGAAACGGTCCTCAAACAGTCCCTCATAGCATTATGCAGTCAATGAGTAACCTGCACACAGTGACTCAAAATAGTCCAGTACAGCTACTTAAGACCGCGCCAAAACAGCCATTTCAACTGCATACAAACAGAGCCAACAACAGTCCCAAAAGGCACCGATTTCACCCCCAAAAATTGACCGTAAAACTGCATAACATTGACCTCACAACACAGTCCACTTTCCGTCTTAAAACAGTCCCGAAAGACCACAAAAATCGATCCACATTTCAGCTCCCTTACCCACCTGTCACGAACTCCAAACGGTCACAAAAATACATAGGGATTAATTGCACCATTACTTACTTAATTGTACAGAGCAACACACCCATCTATCTGAAATTGTATACAAGCTGGCTCTTAAACTGACAATCTAATCACTCTAAAGGCTTGTTTACTAGTTTTGGGAGTCAGGCTACACTAATTAACGAAAACTTGATAAAAGAATCAGGTGTGATGCACATATTCAGAGGACTAGAAAAGGCCGACAACAAGCAAGATAAAGATAGCCATTACAATGACAGAGAGGACACCGGCAGACAATGTAAAACAGGCCATTTCTACCCGTCTTTGGAGACGGAAATCCACCCGAGTAAAACCCACCCTACCCGAAAATATTAAGGGGTCACAAGCTATAGAACTACTTCAAATAAGCATGTAAAGAGACCAATAAAACCACACATTCAACCATACATATGAGTAAAGCATAAAGAACCAAACTTTAGCACACAAGAGTATATAAAACGGCCCATAGCACGAAATTTCGACGTTTTTGTCGAGTAACCTATCACCGTTACCTTTTTGCTTTCCTAAACGACTGAGGAATCGCCCAAGGATGACCTTAAACCCAAAAATGGAAGAAATTAGACCAAAATCCGAATCCTTGTAAGACGGCCGTTCTGAAATAGGACGAAAGCTTGGCTCTTTCTTACATACAAAGAAGGAGGACGAGAAGAGGAAGCTATTGGTGCAAAAACTAGTTAAAACGGTCGAGAAATGAAGACAAGATCTGTGTTTTTAGGTTGAATAAAAATGGTAATTTATTGATGTTTGTTGCTACTGTGTTGATGTAGCTCCAAATAGAAAAGGGAAGGGAAAGTGACGGGTAAGGGGGGAAATATAATAATAATAATAATAATAATAATAATAATAATAATAATAATAAAAAGGATTATATAAATGAGTTGAAAAAGGTAGTCACGAGTCGTCGACTCGTGATTGGTTCGGATTTAACTTAGATTCAAAAGTGGTATGTGACGGTCTATTGCTAGACGGAAAAACGTCTCGAGTTTATTTTAGCTTGAGACGGAAACTAATATTACTACTGTCACTATCATTATCTGACCAAAAATGTGTATACATTTATTCTTGTATAAATTATGCCTTAAAAATATAATTTAATAATACGTATTTTTTTATAAAAATGAGCTTTTATATAATACGTTTATAAAAATCATGTTTGACATAAAATTAATTAAATCGAATAATTCAAAAATATGAAATAAAGTAATCGAACAGTTTAATAAATTTAAAATGTCAAAATAGAAAATTCGCGGGTGTTACAATCACCCCATCTTTTAAAAAGTTTCGTCTTCGAAACTTGAAGGTAGAAAAGAAAGGTTGTAAAACAAAACTGAACTTTTAAAGTCGGTAACTAAAACATTAAAAGGTTACTTATGGTAAGAATTAAAATTCTTTCAAAAGTTTCAAATAAAATTTTCCGACAGAACCCGTTCGATAATTAAATTATTTGCATAAATCAAAATCAAAATACTTCCAAAAGCATTATTAAAGAGTTTTCAAAAGTGTAAGTCTCATTCATGGAACGAAATTGCTCTTGTCGTGCACACAAGAACGCTAACTTTCCAAGTCAAAGACAGATTTAAAGCAAAAATCATTCGCCAACAAGCGTAGAACAAGTTATTAAACGTCTCTAATAACGAGTTCTAACATCCGATCAACGTTAAAATCAAAAGAAAAGGTAATCCACTCAAATTTCCTTTTGCAAAAGCCAGAATAGAAGTAAAGGTTTCAGTTTTAAACTCAAAATGGAGTCAAATTTCTGAAATTGTACTATTAAACTTTGACAAAGAAGTCATAAATAGATCAAAGGTAACAGAAATTGGATAAAATTTAAAGAAATCTCGGGTTTAGCAATTAAAATCATGATAGATAAGTTTATATTCAAAGAACAAGTAGGGAACTAAATCAAATTTTTCATTTTCAAATATTTAAAATAGGTAAGGTTTTGCAAAAATAACATAAACGTTTAACACCGAATCAAAACTGGTAGCTTGAAAGTTTAGAAATTGAACGAAAGAAAGATAACTTAGACATCATAGATACCAGTATGGTAAAAGGATTCAAACTTAACTAATCAAAAGAGCTATGATGAATTTCATAGGGCAAGGATTGGAGCCGAATTTACAAGGATGTAAAAGATAGAGCTTAATAGGTTACCAGCATCAAACTTAAAAGAGGAATATGATGAAGCAAGGAAAAGAGGTACGAACGACAACGCTTATGGTCAAAACAAAAGAAAGGGAATTGGACAAGAAGGAGACGCCAGGTACTCATATCTCAAACAACAACATCATCCAAATGGTCCCAAAACTTCCTAACAATAAAACTTATGACTACAACACTCCCAAGGATTTCCTCAAAACACTCATGTTATTTCACCCTAAGCAATTCCATGAAACAAGGCACTCCACTACGAGTGTAGTCTCATCACTCCAAATCCTCAAACATCCACAAACAACTTCTACAAGTTCAAGGTCAAGGTTTCCAACAAAGCTATACTCATATCCAACTAGTGTCAACCATAACTTTCTCAAAATGGTAAAACCCTCAATCAAAAATCTAAATTCAAAAGTTCTTTTGCATATTCTATCATCCTAAGGAGATCTTGTTATACTCTCAAAACCTAAAGCATAGATGGTGACATTCTCCAAATCACGAGACAACCACCCAAAACATCTAACTCATCTCAACCTCTACCGATCCCAACTTATAATCGCATCTCAAGAACCCTGGCTACTAAACCTCATTACCGCAAAGTGGATACCTAACATGGTTCTTATTTAATCATCACAACACTCACAAAAGTATACCGGCTATTCTAACCTCGAGTTCAACTCAAATTTCCAAGTAACACTTTGATCACCAATGGCCAACAATGTCCTAGAGGTGTTTCCTTCCAAGCTCTCATCATAAACTCTACTCCATGTCAAAACCCAAGCAACAAAACTCAAGTTACCAAATCCTCAAATTCCAGGTATAAACAACAAGGCCAAGTTCCATAGTCTTAGTATCATAGGCCACTCACACTTAACACACATAATTCCACCGATCAATTATACTCACTTTACCAAAGAACTAGGTATGAGAATCACTAAGTATGTCTCACCACACTACCTAACTCCTTCCAACATCACAACTTCTCAAAACCAAGAGTTATGGGTCAACCACAAACAAACTCCACAAAGCCAAATTATCCAACCAAAATTAACATCTCACAAAAGAAAGAGAACTATCAAAAAGGCGTTAAGGGAGGGTAAGTAAGGAACAAATGACAAGTTGAGAGGGTACAAGAATAACTTCCAAGAAAAAGAAAAGAAAAGAGAGCTTAGAAGAGGAAATAAGCATCAAGAAGTAAAAGAATGAGGCAAGGTATACAAAGAATGAGAAATATCTTCGAGGAAGAAAAAGCATTCTTCAAAACTTGGACAAATCTTCAATCTTCGGCAATAGGCACCAGGTCTTGATCGCAACGCGGGTAGGCTCACGTTCATTGATCCAAAGGTACAAAAATAATTGACAATCAACAAACATGTTAGAACCTACCATGAAGCATACACAAAGAGACTACCAACTTAGGTCCTTATTTCTACCCATCTCTCATTCATTATTTTAGGTCAAGTTCACATTTAAATTTGGGGTACACGTGTGTGCGTCGGGAGCAAATTAGGCTCTGATACCAACTGTGATACCCCGCGATGAAGCGGAAAATATAACTAATAAAATGCGGAATTTTAGGGAATTTTTAAAACTTTTTAAAAATTTAAATCGCGGGTTCACCCAAGTCTAAAACATAAATAAAGAGTGCGAAAATAAAGATTTTAAATTATACAAACGTGATAGCCAAGGTGAGGGAAAATATATCCCTCAAATGACAATACAAAAAAAAGGTAAGTCTAAACAATCCTAATAAATCAACTACTAGGCCGAAGTGCTCGCTAGCTCACACATGTCTTCACCCCATGAATGCACCACTAATACCTGTCATTCATGTAAACATGAACGCCACAGTCAGTGGGGAGTAACTCAAGGTTCTCCCAGCCACAAAATGTCAAAATGAACATAACAAATAACTAAAACAGGTAAGTCATATAAGATACTCACAAGAGATAAGAATATCGAGTTTATATTTAAACATGGCAATTAAAGGAAATGGGACGAGATAGATCAACATTAGCATGATAACGATTAAACTAATCATGTTTGACATAAAATTAATTAAATCGAATAATTCAAAAATATGAAATAAAGTAATCGAACAGTTTAATAAATTTAAAATGTCAAAATAGAAAATTCGCGGGTGTTACAAATTGTGTACACAATCTTGTGATGACTGAGTATATATAGCTGCTTATAACCGACTTATCTAAAGGTTTAGTCATCACATCGGCCAACTGTAGTCTGGATTGCACATGCTGTGTTTTTAAGAAACCCTCCTGCTGCTTATCTCGTACAAAATGACAATCTATATTGAGATGTTTTGTTCTCTCGTGAAACACTAGATTGAGTGAGATATGCTGAGCAGCTTTATTATCACACATCAGAGGGATAGGCTTAGGAATTTGTACTCTGAGATCAGCAAGAACTCTATCCAACCAGGCCAATTCAGATGTTGTGTAGGACATGGATCTGTATTCTGATTCAGTTGAACTCTTGTTGACAGTAGGTTGCTTCTTTGTCTTCCAGGACACCAGTGCATTGTCAAGAAAGATACAATAACCACTTAAGGACTTACAACTAAAAGCACAGTGTCCCCGGTCTGCATCACTATATGCAGTTAACCCGAAATCTGATGCTGAACTATAAAATAAACCAGTATTGATTGTAGTCATTAAATACTTGACCACATGTAATGCTGCTGCCATGTGAGGTGTCCTGGGCTGACTGAGGAATTGACTTAAATGTTGCACATCATCAATAGATAACTTTAAACCCCTTTGCATTGGAAAATAAACTGTTGTGCAATTCTCCATCTGCAAATCCTTCAGAATATCCAAGATGTATTTCCTCTGGTTTATTAACAAGCCTGTTTTATTCCTTGATATTTCCAAACCCAAGAAATACCTGATATGACCCAAGTCCTTAATGGTAAATGTTGTATATAATCCTTCCTTAACCTGTTTGATTTCTTCTTCTAAATTCCCAGTGAGGAGAACATCATCAACATACACCAGGGAACAGTGAACATGTTACTGATGTCATTATATCTGGTAAATAAGGAATAATCATGCCTGGACTGCTCAAACCCCATACTTTGTAAATACATAGTCAATTCTTTGTTCCATTGTTTAGAGGCTTATTTGAGCCCATAGAGTGATCTTTTGAGCTTGCAATAATGACCAGGTGGTACCTGATAACCTTCAGGTGCTTTCATGTAAATATCTTCATCAAGGAAGCCATGTAAAAAAGCGTTATTGATGTCCAACTGATGTAAATTCCAATCCTTTGCAGCAGCTAGGGCAAGTAGGGTTCTGATAGTTGTAAACTTAGCCACTGGAGAAAAGGTGTGGATATAATCTTTATCCTTAACCTGTGTAAACCCCTTTGCAAGTAGTCTGGCTTTAAACCTTTCAACTGTCCCATCTGCCTTATATTTGATCTTATACACCCATTTAGAGCCAATGAGTTTCTTGTCAGGTGGCAATTCAACTATGTCCCATGTCTGATTTGCTTCCAATACTTGTATCTCTTTATTAATGTCTTCTACCCACCTACTATCAGTATTGGCCTCCTTATAATTGTAAGGCTCATATTCCTCAAAACTGTAGCTATAGAAGCTACATAGGATTCATCAAAATCACTCATATACTTAAGTATTGAGGCATAAAATGACTGTGAAACTGATGATGCTGCATGTTAAACTGGCAATTTCTAAGTACACTTGAAATCTTTAAGCCATGTAGATAACTTCCTTGGTCTAGTGGATTTTCTGACCTGATGTGCTTCTTGAACTGCTCTAGGAGATGATGATTGAGAAACTAGTGTCTGATCATCATTTGAGTTAGTAATACCAGTAATACCAGTGATAAGAGCACTAGCACTTGGACTATTATTTTACACACCATATTGTACTGGTATAATGACAGTTGAATTAGCAGGATTAGCCATATTCTGAAGACTATTCTGCCTGCTAGATTGTGTCTTGAAAGGAAAGATGTCCTCTTTGAACAAAACATCTCTACTGATAAAAACTTTTTGGGTTTCCAAATCATAAAGTCTGTAACCCTTAACATTATGAGGGTAACCAAGGAAAACACATTTCCTGGCCCTATTTCCAAACTTATCTTTGAATGTTGGAGGCATTGTTGCATAAGAAACACACCCAAACACCCTTAACATACTTAAATCAGGCAATTTATTAAACAACAATGTATATGGAGTACTCATATTTATCACTGGTGAAGGCATCAAATTAATCAAGCTAAGTATGTTGCAGTTAAAAGACAGTCACCCCAAAATCTGATGGGAAGACCTGCATATAATCTAAGTGGTCGAGTTGTTTCCAAAAGGTGTATGTGCTACCTTTCTACACGACCATTTTGTTGTGGTCTGCCCACTACACTAGTTTGATGCACTATACCTTTAGCTTTAAATAGATCATCACAAACATCTTGAATGAACTCAGTGTCATTGTCACTTCTAATGACTTAAACAGTTTTACCAAATTGATTATGAACATAACTAAAAAAACTTTGAATTAATCCAGGAACCTGATCCTTTGTCTGAAATAAAATGGTCCAAGTATTTCTTGAGAAATCATCTAAAAGTGTCACGAAATACTTAGCCCCTGATTTTGCAGGAATCTTGTATGATCCCCATACATCTAAATGCAGTAACTCAAACAATGCAGAAGCCCTAGAAATACTTCTAGGAAAAGGAGACTTGTGATGCTTAGCAAGAACACAAGTTTCACAAAAGACATTTGATTTTATTAATCCATGTATGTAATACCCCGTATTTTGATAATAGTTTATGAGAATAATTTACGTAATTTAATAATTAATTAAAGGCGTTTATATTTAATAATTGAAAATAAGACGGGATAAATGTAATAATAAAATAAAGAAAGACGGAATTGGAGTTGGACCGTGTGCTAAAGGACTTGGGTCGACTATATATGTTGCGTAAATTGGTTGATTAATTGTCGGGATCGGATAATTACTAATAATAATAATAAATATATTTTATATTTCCTAATTGGTTCCTTATAACCTTAGCCTACCAATATAAATAGATGAAACCTCAAACAATGGTCCTTATTATTCATCAAATCTGAAAAATAATTTATAAAGAGAGAGGGATAATAAGAAAGGGGAATAGCAAGGAATTTATCGTCTTTTATCGTCTCAAGGTAATATTCTCAGACCGTCTTATGTATATACTTTGCGATATTATAACTCGATAACTAGACCACCATATGACTCGAGATTTGGACCTAGAGCAACCTTGGACTGCCGAGATTCTGACCTGACCTTATTTGACCGACGTGGACCTTGCTAGGGTGGTTTTTGGGGTGGCTAAAGGTGGCTGGTCAGGGGGTGTTGCGGGTTAGGTCGTAGGTGATTGTAGTGGGTAATTGAACCCCTAATTGACTATGTCGTGACCTGGGTATAGAGGGGTTGTGTTAGGGAGGTTGAGTCGACCACTTTGGTGGTGTTGGCGTGGCGGCAGGTGGCGGCTGGTGTTGGTGGTGGCGGTAAACAGGGGAAAGCAGGGAGTGATGTCGTGGCTGTGTTGGGGCGGGTAGTGTGGATGCGTTTCGGACCGCGAGTGAGGATGGAGGGTACCATTAGAACCGCCGTAGACCAAGGGTGGAAATGGTGGTGGCCGTTTGGTGTGGGAGTGGTTGTAGTGGCCGTGGTGGTATATTTTATACACGGTGGAGGCTGGTGTTTGGTTGGTAATGGCGAGTAGAGGAGGGAGATAGGGCGTGTGAATTTGCAGTGTTGGTGGGGGTTTGGCTGGTTGTTGTTGGCTGTTGGGGTGAGTTGGGTTGCAGGCTAGGGCGTGGCAGGATTGGGTGAGGCTGACGGTGGCTAGGTGAGTCGTGGTAAGCGGGTTTTGGTGAGGTGTTGATCACGGTTTTAAAACCGTGAATGTGTATGGGTGTGGGGATTGTTTACGTGTTTTGGGGTTTGGGTAGTTGGGTTATGTAGATACCTCATTTCTGCACCTCCTGCAAACCACCCGGTGATGATTGGGCCGCATGTTTGGTACGCGGAACGATTTGTGACAATTCGTAAGATTATCGTCAAGTGATTGCTCAAATATTAATGTCTACCTCTTAGTTGTCATCTACGTCCCGATACGGTCGTTTTGACAGTAATTAGAGTACATTCGGAGTCCGGGCCTAAAACCGTCTCCATTTTATGTTAACCGTTAAAACCCGAGTCAGAATGTTCTGGAATGTTCCGGATATTTCTATTCCATATTCACATAAGATATTGAGGAAAACCGAATTATTTCCGTCCTACCATAACTCAAACACGGAGATCTTTCTTCTGCGGGAGGAAACCCCTTGGGAACAGACGCAGCAGGTGCTGCGCCTCTTCCAAGAGACGCAGTGGCTGCTGCGCCTCTTCCCAGGCCCTTTTCTGCATGTTTCTCGTATCTTTTTCATATCTTTCCGAGATTCACTTCCAAAGAGTCTCTGAAACCCTAATTCCTCCGCGTGATTAGTATAAATATGAGCCTTCGCTCCTCATATTTCTCACGCGAGTGTCCGCCCTTCTCTTCGCCCTTTGCATTCTAGACTTTGTTCTTACTTTTTGGCGTCTACGTGCTTGAACTTTCGACCACGTAAGCTCGGATCCTTCTGAGTACCAGCCTCCCCGTTTGCATGACCGACCAATTTGACCAACTACACATCAATCAACTTAATTAATCTAATCGTTTTCCTCTTACGAGGGCACTTTCGTTACATTCGCGTCGAGCATCACTAATCGATATCTTAGTCCTTCTCGTTTCGTCAACATGTAAGTCTGAGGGTGTATAATCCTTCTTTATTTATTGTATTTT
This sequence comes from Silene latifolia, assembly GCF_048544455.1. NCBI lineage: Eukaryota > Viridiplantae > Streptophyta > Magnoliopsida > Caryophyllales > Caryophyllaceae > Silene > Silene latifolia. Next base: position 172,014,690 of record NC_133527.1, on the reverse strand, counting down.
AATTTTTGTTCATCAATTGTAAGGATTATGTCGAAAATACCATTAAAACCGATTTCTAAAACCATGCTTAAAAACCTCTTTTTACGGATTTCCAGTAGATAACCGTCGAGAAAGGACGCAGCAACTGCTGCGCCTCTTCGAAGGAGCGCAGTTCCTGCTGCGCCTCTTCGTGAGGCTGCCGCAGTTCCTGCTTCCTTTCTTCTTCGTTCGTCCTCTGTTATTCGTCCCAAATTCCTTTTGTTTGTTTCGTTTGTTTGTTAATTCTTCGTCATGATAGCATTAGTTCATGTGTATATTTTAATCATCATCATTAATACGTTTTAATCATCACAAATCCGACTTAAATCCCTTATAAGCCAATATTTGTGGGTTTTCGTCATTAAATTCAATTCCGGGTTGTAGAGATTCAATTCATCAATATTGGGTTTCTGGAATTCGTCTTTGATATAGTTTTCACCTGTCTTTCGTTGTGTTCGTCGCATATTCGTCATATATCCATTGTATCTAACCTAATTAATTGATTTAATTTGTTCACTCATTAATATTTTTCACTTCTATCATTAATCCATCCTATGTTAATTCGTTCAATTCCGTCTTATTCATGTTTTACTGTTTTTATGACCCCATTCATATGTTAAATAACCCATTAATCACTTTCATCCGAGTAAGTATCATCAATCACCAATTAACATTAACGGCTTGCAATTACGGCTTCACAGCCAGAACTGAGCCAAGGAACAGACGCAGCGTCTGCTGCGCCTATTCCAAAGGACGCAGCTCTGCTGCGCCTGTTCCTGGTTGAGTTCTGTCCCTGAACTCCGTTTCTGCCTTGACCTAGTTTAATTAGTTTACGTATTAATCAGCTATTAACCGTAATATCACGCTAATTCATGTTCGTTAATTTCTTTCTTTTTCTCAAATCATCCGTTTTAAAGGTATTTTCGACATAAATCGCCTATCCCAATGTAATTATTGTAATTTTCATTATTGTAATTTATAATTATTGTATTTCTTTTATTGCTTGCATGTTTTCACATGTAATTGAACATTAAATCCTACTTCGACCCAATTGTTTGCTAATTAATTGTCTACCGACTTAGTATTAATTCTCACATGTTAGGATTAAAACTTGGATGTTGCATTGCATGCATATAATCGACGATATATCAAGTATGGACAATCTTCCCTAATCATTAGTAGAGGCCGCTATCGAGGCGGGCGGGATTAGGTGTTCGATCAAAAGAGCTTCCTAATACGTACCCTCACCCCTTACTCCAGATATCTGTGAACACCCGTGTTCATTGGCATCCACGAGAGTCATTCTAGACATAGAATGCTAAGGGTAACGATTGCTTAGTGTTCATGTCTTTACTTTGTGTCTAGACATGACACGAGGTATTCGAACGGTTCCAATTTCCCATAAAAATTGGTGGCGACTCCATACAAAAATGCAAACGCTTGTTCCCAAGCGCCCCCGTGGCCCCATTGTCCACAGTTTGGCGACTCCGCTGGGGATAATACACTTACGTGTAGCCAAGGGTGAAACTTGAACAAGGTTAGGGAATAGTTTGTACAAGACAATTGTCGGTTTTCATAACTCGGTCTTCCTAGACCGTTTTATTCGGCCTTCCTAGTCCCAACCCAACCCATTCGACCAACCGTCCCGTCTAAACGGTCCTAATTCTTATTTGGGCCAAAGGATGGATAACGATTGACGTCATCCATACCATGATGCTTACTCTTGTTTGTATCAAGGGCCTTCACTACTTGAGGAAATGGACTAGGAATCGGCCTTACTCTTGTTTGGTACGAGCCTCTCCACAGACTTCGGGTTTGATGGTTCGGTATGGCAACCCACCCTTTAAACCAAAACCCTTTTAAATGCACTCAACATCCCGTTATAATGCTTGTATAAATGTGTATACCTTACGTGATCACCACTTCTAAACAAAACCATGACGATTTTTTCAAAAATCAAAATCCTTTTTTCAAACAAAAGTTTCGAGATAGGCTTCCAATTAGCGCAAAATCCGGTCAAAACTCTGTCCGTTTATCGTGTCAAAATTCGGGCCACAAGCCCATTTCAAAACCTCACTTCGAGTCCACTCCTACAACTACACTATAGTTGACTAGGACACACATTTTCAAAAACCTTGTCTTTCTTCAAAGCTCACTCAACACAAGTGGCACATACCCACTTCACGAGTCAAAACATTTCTTCTTTTAGCAAGTGTGTTAGAATGGTCGATCGTGTTTTGATTCGTCGCCGATCTCTTATCCAGTTTTCAAGATGCCCGGATCAAGTGATGAAACAAATCTCCACCAACTTCAAGATGGTAATGATCGAATCCTAGCCGCGCTAGCCCAAATGCAAGCTACCCAAGAACAAACCTATGACCGCCTTGAGCTCATCGAAGGCCATATCTATGCCGTAAAGGGAAGGTTGCCTCCTCTTGAAAGTGAAGTACTACGTGACTCTGACAACGAATCCAAGGATGAAAATCCTCTCATGGGGATGACTGTAGCTGAGAAAAGACTCCAATACTTAGAGGAGCAATTGATGTACCTTAAGGGGGATGACATTTATAGGGAGAACAATCGCAAGTATGAGGCCGTCAATTCCAAATTGCCAACTAACTTTAATATGACGGACATCCCTAAGTTCAAGGGACACGAGAACCCTTTGAACCACATCCGTGCCTTCAAGGATTACATGTCTATCAAAGGCATCAAACCCGAGATGTTCTTAAGGATCTTTCCTTCATCTCTTGACACCATCCCGAGGCAATGGTTCTACTCTTTAGATCACAAGAAAGTCGCTACTTGGGAAGATGCCGCAATCGAGTTCTCTAAACAATATGCGGATAATGCCGAGATCCAAGTAAACATGCGTACTCTAGAGGTTCTTACCCAAAATGACAAAGAAGGATTCACCGACTTCCTAAGTAGGTGGAGGAAGACTAGCACTCAACTAGTTGAACGCCCGGATGAGGCTACTCTTGTGGAGAAGTTTGTGGATAATCTCAAACCCATCTATGCCAATCATTTGAGATACCAAAACATCAAAACCTTCAAGGACTTAACCGTACTAGGGACAAGGATTGAAGATGACATCCGTAAAGGACTCTTGTCCAAAACGGTAGGTCGAGGTTATCAAGGTTCCACAAGTCGTTCATACGGCTCTACTAGCAAGACCGATGAAGTTAACCTTCTCGAGCCATCCAAGAAAACTACCCCACCAAGGAAATTCACAAATCTTGGGGACACTTACTCCAACGCTCTAAAAAGGTTAATGAAGCAAGGTAAACTCCAACCCATTGGACCTACTCCCGAACCCGAAAGGAAGTCCAAGTTATGGGACGAGAATTCATACTGTGAATACCATAGGGGCAAGGGGCACGACACAGAAAAATGCTACAAGTTGAAAAACGTGCTTCAAGACATGATTGAAGATGGTCGACTCCCAATACCACCGGGAGGTAAACCCAACAACACTCAGAATCCTCTTGGAGTTCTAGTGATCACAAGTGATGAATCTACCTTAGATTGCTCACACCTCATCTCTCCAATCAAAAATGAAATTCATGCAATCGAGAATGAAGGGCTCTACTCTACCATCTCCCCTACCATTTCCGACTTCATCACATGGGCAAGGAGTGTAGATAGACAAGTGTGGGAATTAGAAAATATGGTGACAACTTTACGCAATCCCAACGCAACACCTGAAGAACATGTGCCACTAATCTTCTCTCAAAATGCCACTATGCAAGAAGTAGTCACCATAGTTGATAAACTAGTCGACCAAATCGTACGACTAGAAGATGACATCATGAGAATGAGGGAACTAGCTGCAATCAATGGAGTTTGGGCCGACGATGACGAAGACGAGTACCTCATTGAAAACTCCCTAGTCAATGAAATAGTCCAAAATGGTGAAGACCAAGATGTGGACCACCTAACTCGTTCGGGTCGTCCATATCAAAGCACTACTCAAAATGGTCCAACCAACGTCATCACACCAAATGACAACAAAGATGACTCCACTGATCATTTGCTCAAGCAATTACAGAAAACAAAGGCTGATCTTTCACGGCAATTAGTAGCAAGCTCATTCCCACATCGCCAAGCTTTACTGCAAGCTTTGGCCAAACTAAATGTAGCACATAACTCCACTCCTGAAGATGTAGTCAACTTGGTCTTCCAAGAATCACCAAAGCTAGGTAATCCTATTACTTTCTCAGACGAAGATTTGCCACCTTTTGTCGCTAGTCACAACCTTGCTCTATACATCACTGTCATTTGTCTAAAGAAGAATGTGCCAATTGTTGGGAAATGTGTCCTCAACAATAGTGCGATCACATGATTTAAATATCATTGTTAAATCTGATTACAAGAATACGCTTGGGATGATTCTATTATATATAGTCAACTGACCAACATTTATCGGTAATGATTGGCTGACTAGAGTTTGACATTACTGTCGTTTGACGGTGGTGGTCAGTTGATCCCTTGAGGTCACACCTAAAGGACGATTCCCATAATAGAAAAGATTAATTAATTGTATGACAATACGAGTTAATTAATTCCTTAAAATTGACTAAAAGGTAGTCGAACAAATTATTTAGAGAGAGTTCAAGTTTTGAACTCAAGGCACGGAAATTATTATTTTATTATGCTATAATTGAATAATGAATTATTTGAGACAGGAATTAATAATTAAGCGGTTAATTATTAAATTTGTACTAATCGATTAATGTGATTAATATTGGTACGTAAAATATATGTGCAGTTGTACACGTATATTTGCGGAGTGATGTTAGAAGAAATTAATTGGGAATTATTTAAAACATGAGACGATGTTTAAAATAAAATTACACGTATTTGTGCGACAAATATAAGAACCAAAATGGACCCGTAAATGAGTCATTTTGGACCGTGTAAAATGTGCCTTGAATTGTGTGCACTAGACACAATTAGACACACATGAGACAAGCCATTGTTTTTGATTGGCTTTTGTCTTTTCCATATTTTTCTCTAATCTATGCCAAAAGCTATTGGGCATAAATAACATCAAAAATTGCACTCCCCATGCTCTCTTAATGAACCGTCCCACCCTCTCAATTAGGAAGAGTAGTGTTTTTCTTTTTCACATGTTTTTTGAAAGGAAAATACTCTAACTTCTCTCTAAATTCATAAAATTGTTTTTATGGAAATTTGTTCTAAAATTTCTAATATATTCTCAAGATTACAATGTAGTAATCATAAAAATATTAGAATAATTTTAAGGTTACTTATATTATTATCTAGTTAATAATAGTGTAAGGATTATGGGATTAGTCTTGGGTGCAACTAATTGGAGGCATTCTACTTTGAGTGCTTGGAGGATCATCCTAACATATGGAAAGCTCAAGATCAAGTGGAGGAAGGAGTTCTCCACTTGTGCCCTTTATGATCCGTTTTTATGGTGAGAAAATGTTTTCTTATCTTCTTTTATTAAAGTTTGCATGCATAAGATCACTAATTAATTTTATGACAAATTAAATTAAAACATATATGAATATGTTAGTATGTATATAGATCTACATTTCCTTCACCAATGACCTTGGTGGATGATGGCTCCGCGGTCAACGTCATACCCCTCAAAACGGCATACAAGCTAGGCATGAAAGAGTCGGATTGGACCCCTACCAATCAAGGTGTACGTGCGTATGACGGTACATGACGAAAGGTGGTAGGACTTGTCAACCTAACCATAGCCACGGGACCAATCGAACGAAAGGTTAACTTCCAAATAGTGGACATTGTAGCTTCATTCAACATACTTCTGGGAAGGCCTTGGATTCACGCTTCCAAAGCGGTAACATCCACCCTTCATCAAAAGATCAAGATCCCACTAAATGGCAAAGTAGTGACGATCACCTCGTCACCCATCAAGGCAATAATCGAAAAACAGTCGAACAATCAAGTCCTTGCAGATCCTGTATACGAACTTGGGGGCTTCCAAAGTGTAAGTGTCATAGAAAGTGAGTTGGCACCCTTATACTATAATCCCTACTCCAACTTGGTGGTCAACCACATACTCAAATCCCAGGGATACTTCCCTGGAATGCCTTTGAACCCTATTCGGAAGAATACCTTCGCACCATACAAGGAAGGCAACTCACCGAGGATACCACTTGGACTAAGGTACAAACCCACGAAAGAGGAGGTTCTCCAAATGCTTGCCCAAGTCCAAAACCGCAAGCACGTAGGAATCCAAATGCGACCCTATCTCCCTACTTTAAATGGGTACTTTGTTCAAGAAGGAAGTCTAGAACTCTTTCACGGATTTCCCGAACCTTGGCATTATCTCGAGAGGAAGCTAGCCGGAATCGAGATCTTTCACGATTGCTACTTTATCCCTCCAGAAACGGTTCCTACCGTCAAAACCCGTCAAGCACCTTGCTTAGACGAACAAGCCGTTAGCCTATTGTTTGGAGAAGATCGATTCGTTAAGGCCGCGCAGGATGAGATCATTACCATGATACTTCAAGACGATCGCTTCAACCCCACCGCGTTAATCACAGAAACCGACGCAAGACAGCAGAAAGGATGGAGAAAATCAATCAAATGGACCAACAATCAAAGAAGACTCTTCAAGCTCACCACTGGAGAAGGAGAGATGTTCAAAGGAGAACCAGAAGACGATGAGTTCGAGTCAGAGTCGGAGTCAGAGTCGGAGTCTAGAGAAGTCATTAGAGAGTCTACTCCTGTCGTCATCCCCACTCCCTTTGTTTCTCCTAGCTTAGCCTCGAGTAGTCACAGTAGTTCGGGGAATGCCCCAACCACTATTCCTTTGCCGCCACTGACTATGGATCAGTTGGCTTCTTTGTTTCAACTTTACTCAAATTTTAATATGAATAAATCAGGTTCTGCTTACTCTTTGTGTTATCTTGAGTGCGATTACATTTTACGATGATACGAGGATGACCAAGACCCAGACTCGATCGAAATACCTCCCTACGTAGCCAAAGAAATACTACAGGAAGGGGAAGGGGGACCAGTAATAGAGGACACTGAACCCATCAATGTAGGAACCGAACTAGAACCCCAAGAACTTAGGATAGGGACTACCTTGAGCTCTACCGAAAGGGCTGATTTCATAGACCTCCTAAATGAATTCAAAGACGTTTTCGCTTGGTCCTACAAAGACATGCCAGAGATCGACAGGGATATCGCTGAACATAGGATTCCGATTAAGCCGTGTTTCAAACTCAGAAAACGAAGCTTCGACGAATGAGAACAGAATGGGCTCTAAAGATTAAGGAAGAAGTTGACAAGCAATTCAAAGCCGGGTTCATCAAAGTTTCCGAGTATTCTGACTGGGTAGCTAACATAGTACCCGTACCCAAAAAGGATGGGAGCATCCGTGTTTGTGTTGACTTTAGGGACTTAAACAAAGCAAGTCCAAAAGATGACTTCCCTCTACCTCATATCGACATATTGGTGGACAATACTGCAGACCACGCGTTACTATCCTTCATGGATGGGTATGCGGGCTATAACCAAATCAAGATGGCCATGGAAGATATGCATAAAACCGCATTTGTCACCCAATGGGGAACCTATTGCTATACGGTAATGCCGTTTGGATTGATCAACGCCGGAGCTACATATCAACGCACCGCAACTACACTCCTACATGACATGATGCACAAAGAAGTTGAGGTATACGTAGATGACATGATCGTCAAATCCAAGGAAAGAGAGGGACATATCGCGAACCTTCGCAAGTTCTTCGCAAGATTACGAAAGTACAACATGAGACTCAATCCTCAGAAATGCACATTCGGGGTAACATCTGGCAAACTCCTGGGATACGTTGTTAGCCAACGAGGTATAGAAATAGATCCTTCCAAAATCAAAGCTCTGATCGAAATGCCACAACCTCAAACAGAAAAAGAAGTCAGAGGATTCCTGGGAAAGGTGCAGTATATAAGTCGATTCATATCGAAACTTACGATAATTTGTGAGCCTATCTTCAAGAAACTCAAGAAAACAGACCATACCATGTGGGATGATGATTGTCAATAGGCATTCGACCGAATCAAGGAAATATTAGCTAAACCACCAGTGCTCATGCCACCACAACGAGATCAACCTCATGGTTTATATCTCACAGTAACCGAAACAGCCATGGGTGCCATGCTGGCTCAAACCGTAGGAAGTGAAGAAAAAGCTATCTACTATCTTAGTAAGAAGTTCTTGGAGTACGAGTGCAAATACTCACAACTCGAAAGGACATGCCTCGCTCTTGTGTGGGCAACAAGAAAGCTACGCCATTACATGCTTAGCTACTCCGTCAAAATATACTCCAAAATGGATCCAGTCAAATACCTCTTCGAGAAACCCGTCCTCAACGGACGCCTAGCAAGATGGACCCTGATGCTCTCAGAATTCAACCTCAAATATGTGCCACTGAAAGTTATAAAAGGTCGCGCCGTCGCCGAGTTTTTCGCATAAAATCCTATCAATGACGCACAAACAATAGATACTTGGTCATTTCCAGACGAGGATATACTCCAAACTGATGTGGACTCCTGGGACCTATACTTTGATGGAGCATCGAAATTAAGAGGATTCGGAATAGGAGTGTTGCTCATTTCTCCTGAAGGCGAGCATACACCAATTGCCGTCAAACTCGACTTCGAGGTGACAAACAATGCTGCAGAATACGAAGCTTGTCTCATTGGACTACAAGCGGCAGTGAGTTTAGACATTAAAAACCTCCGAGTACATGGGGATTCATCACTGATCATCAACCAAGTTACAGGATCTTGGAAAATCCGAAGCGAAAGCCTCGCACCTTACCAGGCTAGATTAGACCAAGTCGCTCAATTCTTTGATCACGTAACCTACCTACACCTACCTCGGGAAGAAAATCAATTTGCAGACGCTCTTGCGAAACTTGCATCTTTGATTAACATGCCAGATCACATGGTGGAAATGCCTTTGTGCATCGAACGACGGTCAGAGCCGGCTTATGTCCACCAAATCACCGATGAAGAGGAAATCGCACAGGAACCCTGGTTCCAAGCAATCCTGAATTTTAAGCTTAATGGTACATATCCACCAGATATGGACAAGAGGGGACAACGTGCTATACGCCTACTAGCTTCCCAATACGTTCTGATGCAAGGAAAATAATACAAAAGAACACCTCTTGGTGTAGTTCTACGTTGCCTTGATCATTCACAGGCACGAAAGGTGATGGAAGAAGTCCACGACGGAGAATGCGGTCCTCATATGAGTGGGCCTATGATGGCAAAGAAAATCACACGTTTGAGATATTATTGGACCACAATGGAATCCGATTGCATCAAATACGTAAGACATTGCCACAATTGCCAAATCTTCGGGAATGTACAACATGTCCCTCCTTCATTACTCTATACAATGACATCCCCTTGGCCATTTTCTGCATGGGGAATTGACATAATCGGGATGATAACCCCGACCGGAACAGGAGGTCATTGTTTCATTCTAGTAGCAATTGACTATTTCACCAAATGGGTAGAAGCGGCTTCCTACACTGGTCTTACAGCCAAAAATGTGGCAAAGTTCATACAAAACAACATCATCTGTCGATATGGTTGCCCACATGAGATCATTAGCGATAACGGATCACATTTCCAAGCCGAGACCGAGAAATTTCTAGCCAAATACAAGATTAAGCATCACCACTCTTCGCCCTATAGACCACAGACTAACGGCGCGGTAGAGGCGGCAAACAAAAATGTTGTCACGATTCTCAAGAAAATGATTGACAACTACAGAGATTGGCCAAGCAAGATACCCTTTGCTTTATGGGGGTATCGTACATCTGCAGGACGCCCACTGGGGCTACTCCTTTCTATTTGACCTACGGCATGGAAGCTGTACAACCAGTCGAGCTAGAAATACCATCCTTGCGTATTTTACTCGAAAGTCAAATCCCGGAAGCCGATTGGAAGAGGGATAGATATGAAGAACTCATCCTCCTGGATGAACGTAGGCTACGCGCCTTGCATAATGTCCAAACATATCAAGCACGTATCAAACGAGCTTTCAACAAAAGGGTTAGGCCAAGAAACATCAAAGAAGGAGACTTAGTACTTAAATCGGTTAGAGCTCTTTTACCTGTTGACCCACGGGGAAAATTCAAACCTAATTGGGCCGGACCATTTCTAGTCAAATCCATACTCCCAGGGGGTGCGGTTAGAATCACAGACCTAGACGGGAATGAGTTTTCAAACCCAACAAACCTTGACCAACTGAAACGATATTATGCCTAGAATAGGAACAAAACGCGCCTCGCGTGACCCCACGTGTCGCTCTTGTGGCACTAAAAGAACGGCCCCTGGCCAAGCTGAAATAAGCTAATGTCACTATGCTCTTGCATTTTGACAAATTCGTCATCCTCATATCATCAAATAAACTAATATGCACCTTCAGAGTAAGCGAAAGCTCATGCTTCTTTTCTAAGTTCATTACAAGCTCTTGCTTAGAACAATTATTCTTTTACATTTACTCGAACTACGCGCAAGGGTTTGATTTCGCTTTTTTTTTTAAGTGAATACGTAGGCAATCCTTTACAGGATTCAACCCGTTATATCTAAAATGTAAATAGAAGGACATTTGCATTGCATTTGAAATTCGACAAGAATAATAAATAGAAAATCGCAACGGTTTCATAACCATCTAACCTTTTTTATTTCATTCATTTTCTAATAATAATAGTACGCTACATAATAAAAATAGAATAGGCTAGGATTCTAAAAACCCCGCCTTTTTATTACAACAACAATAAATAATAATAATCAAATAATAAATAAAGACTTGGACTATTCCTCCATCTTCCCCTTGCCCTTGTCATTCTTGTCATATTTTTTGTCACGGCCTCGAGCCGGACGCTCTTGCGCCACTTCAGACCTAATCACCAACGGTATTTCTCGAGGCCTAGCCTTTCCATTCTTGCCAATCACCATTTCCGCGACAGGAGTAGTCTTTGGTTTCTTCGAAGGATGAACAACTTGAAACCCGGCTTCTTCTTCTCCCTCTGTCAGATGTTTCTCTTTCTCTTTCTCTACCTCGCGCACCTTGTAGTCAACGGGCTCGCGCTTCCTCAATTTCTCGCGCTCTTCCGGAGTAGTAGCCTTTCTCCATCTCAGATAAGAATCCGACACCCACAAGGCATTGGCAGAGAAATTCAAGAACCACATGTTTCTTTGGGCCCATTTAATGGCCCACTCTCTTCGGCTCTCTGTAGTAAGCGCCGTAGCAGTCTGCGGGACGGCATCGAGCCTCGGGATCATCTGTTTCAGCCCAACTTGTCTCATCAGCCTTTCCGGGAAGATGCACACCATAAACTCCAATCCAGGAATGCGCACGGACCTAGTGGGATCCAAAGAAGACACTCCAGTGACGGACTTGAGGTGCCACCACGGTACGACCCACCTAATCAACGGGCCATCATCGCTCTTCAGCTTGTTCTTCCAGTAATCGCAAACCCGCGTGAAGTCCACCATATACAACCTCGTCCTCATCGCAATCGAGCGAGCATGATAGGAAAGCGCATGAACTGGGGGCTCGATCAATCGGAGCCGTTCCATAAGCCAAACCTACCAAAAAGCGGGTATTAGACATAAAAAAAAACGAAAAAAAAAAGAAAAAAAACGAAAAAAAAAAAAACGAAAAAAGAAAAAGGTGTCTTTTACCCGCAAAATGACGGGACTCCCCAAGAACGGCAGATCGCGGTTGGATTTCCTATTATCCAAGCCCAAAATAATCTCTCCTAAGCATAGGCAAACTGGGCTCCTACGCAGCTCCATCTGCTCAACAAGGCCCAGAAGACGAGGATCACCTCTCAAGTCTTCATCAACATGCCCTTGGAAGACATACACATGCAATAAGCAAAAGCCAAATGCCCTCCGCCTAGCAACATGAGAAACGGTGGGGTCGGCCCTGTTGATGAATCGATCTATGAAGTCCAACATTCTCACACCCTTTGAGGTAACTAGACGGTCCACCTCAAGTCTAGTCAATCCAAGCAAATCTCTAAATTTGCTCTTGTACCCTTGCAAAGTAGAAGGAATGGCGGGCAAGTGTTCGGGGTCCCATCCACCAATAGCAGCAATTTCTTCAGGAAAGGGGCAAATATCACCTCCAGGGAACGCAAAAACATGGTAATTCGGGTCCCAATAGTCAAGGCAAGCATCCAAGAACGGTTTAACAACCTTGATGAGTTTCAAACTCAACAACTATCCAAAATTATAAGAGCCCATATCATGCTTCTCCATATTTGAAAATTCGTTGGTCCATTCCTTCAAGCGGATCTCCAAAGTATTCATGATGAAAAATTTTCTTTTGAGATTTTTATGTAATTAGACGAAGAAAAGACGGAAGATTTATGTGAATAAAAGCCCCATCCGCGCTTCTATTTATACTAATTTCTGTTTCCAAAAAACCGTCAGAACAGAACAACTTGGGAACAGGCGCAGCACCTGCTGCGCCTCTTCCTCAGCTTCACTTCTGTGATTTTCCGCGTTGGATCTTTCCTAATTCCATGACGAATAATTTCCTATTCCTACGGGTTATTATTTTGGTAAATACGGGAAGATTACCATGTTTCAGGTTTCCTAATTTCGCAGGCACGCATTTCAAGGCGACATCGACATTTCTGCCATTTTATCACACTTGTATATTTTCATTTTAGGAAATAGATTTTAGGAAATAAATTTCATTTTCATTTTAGGAAATAATTTTCACTTTAATTCATTTATTTTAACGAATCTCAACACGTATATACTAATTTCTATTTCTTAATTTCATTTCTACATTTCTAACTTATAGATTTCCTTTTTTTCTTTTTTTTTTAGGGGGTAACCCTCCCTACCGTCCGGTCATTTTCGGCAAAATTTTTGCATTTTTTTTGCATTCTTTTGAGTCTCTCGTTTTGCGCTAATTAAGGCCATATGTATATACAACTATATGCTTTGCTTGTTTTCTATGTAAATTTCGGCAGCATGACGGCGTAAACCGTCATCTACCAAACCTGTTCAAAACTAACCTGCAGATACAAGCAACACAACCCAGCAGCAAAGGCACTCAGGCCGTCGTATATACCAAACGAAGGAAATGTACAAACTGGGGGCTCGAGCCCCAAACAAAGTCCAAAAAATGTTCAAGATCAATGTCCAAATGTACAAATGTGCAAAAATACGACAAAAAGCCACACAAAACTACTGCTGGGCGCCCTCCAACTCTGCAACTCTCGCCACAAGAACGGCGATCTCGGCATCCCGAACCTCGAGCTCCCTCAACAAGCGAGCTGTCTCCTCTCGAGACTGGGTCAACTCTCGCTCCAGCTCACGGTCACCCTGTAAACAATAAATTGGCTCATGTCAATCGATTCAAGCAAAATCAGAAAAGTCAAAAAAACCAAAAATGGAACTAGGCGTAAGGTTCATACCCGATAACCTCGACCGCCGACAAGTGCCTCGACGGCAGTAGCTCGCAGCCGGTTGGCCACCCTCCACAACGCCACAAACCGAGACGGCGCAACCTGCATTTTCAAAAAGAAATTCTCAACAATTGAACAAACTCAATCAAATGTGTTCTTACACAAAAGTTATACAAGATTAGAGGCTCACCCTCCGAATCAGATGCTGCCAGTCGTCCAGGCCAGCATCCGTCACAGCTACGTCAAAGTCACGCAGCTCGGAGATCGTCGTCCTCCCGGTCGCGTCAGTGTACTCAAGGGTCTCGGGGTACTCTGGGGGCTCGATGCCCGCCGCCTCGACCTCCTGCAAAGACAAATGGTTCTCATTAATCGATGATCTTTCATCATAATTCTCAAAATCGAATCAAGAGGAAAAGTAAAAGATACTCACCACTACCGGCCAGTACGCCAACCTCCCGTAAAGGAACGCCGAGTAGTCCTCGCCAGGAAGAAGAAGGGCGTCGCCACTGGCACCAGCCAAGTCCGCCTCTCTCTCAGCCTCAGAAGGCTCCCTGAACATCATCCTGGGAGGATCGACGGGAACCGTCAACACGTCCCGAGAGCACTGACGAGCCAAGCGCTCGCCCAATTACCACACAGGACCCATCGACGTCCTCAACAGCAGTCGACTCGAGCTCCTAGGCCGAAGGACCTCAGCCACGAAAGGAGGCGCTCCAGCGTACTCCGCCCAAGGTCTGGGCACCCACTGTGAGAAGATAAAACAGGGATCATTCCCATGATCAATTAAAAGCAAATATAAGAAGCACGAACAAATATAAGTGAGATACTCACGCTGCTCAGCTGAAGAGCGTTCATGTCCCGCCGGTAGACGTTGTGAGAAGAACGCTTGCTCTTCGTTCGGCACATCACCCAATCCCTCACCACGGGATAGGACCTCTCCAGCGGCTCCGTCCTCTTGGGTGCGAGGCTCGGGAAGTAGGAGTACACCCACGCCTGTAAAGCAAAATAATCAATAACGATCTTTCGTGATTGGATAAAGAGAAGAATTTACTTTGGTCTAAAGGAAGGTTCATACCTCCAGCAGTAGTCCAGGCCCGACAGCACCAGGAGAAGTCCCCTTCTCCATCAACTCCGGACGAACCATGGCCCTCATGAAGCGGATGAGGACCGCAAAACCAGCAGTGAACCAGTCCCAACGTCCCAGGGAACTCAAGTCAGAAAGGAAGAGAAGAAGCTTCGTCGACAGCCTCTCGCCCTTGTCTCCGAGGTAAATCGAAGACGAAACCACGAGCCACGGGGCGAGCCCTCCGCTCACCAGACAGGGGAGAAGGAGCCGTCTCCCTCCCGTCAATCGTCACCGGCGCCGGGGTCTTCCCCGCAAAGTAGTCTCGAACGTAAGAACGGGTATCAAACCCGATCGAACACCTTCGGCGACAAGTTCCAGCCGATCAATCTCCTCGCCTCGGCCGAGTCCGCCCTCATGGCAGTCTCCGGCCACTCCACCTCCTCGGTCCCGCACGACAGACCCGAAATCATGCCGTAGTCCTCCAGAGTGACTCCAACCTCACCGAAAGGCATGTGAAACGTAGAAGTCGTATCCCAGAATCGGTCCAAGAAAGCGCAGACCAGGCTAAGGTTAGCCCGCAACTTCCTCTTCGCGATGTCCCTCCAGACCTGAACCAAAGGGCCGAACGCTCCCCGCTCGATCATGGCCCTCTCCTCCGCCGACAGCCGCTCGTAGTGCTCCATCGCTGTCGTGTAACCCGAGAACGACCTGATGTTCCCGGCCTCCTATTGTGATTTGAAACAAAGCTATCTTTAGTTTTGAATGAGATTTGAAAGAAATTTGAACAAAAGAATGAAAGAGGACGAGTAATGAGTAGTGAATTCCTATTTACCAAACTCTTCACCGTCCTGTAGGACAGGTGATCCTCTGCAGCCCACACCAGGTGCCTGCTCTCCCAAGTCTCAGCCCACGCAGGAGCTCCTCTCAGCTGACGACCTCCTCGTCCGACGTTGGCCCGTCTCGGGGCCTCCTCCTCCTCGACGGCCTCCTCCTCGTGAAACTCGTCCCCAGCAGCCATCACCGCGGCGGTGAAGGCCTGCTCTAAAGCCTCCTCGACGGTAGCAGCGTCGATCTCCATGGGAGCTCTCCCAGAAGTAGAAGTCTCATCACCTGCAACATTAAAGCAAATTTAGGCCGCGTCACGTGACGACGAGCCTTGGTTAAGGGATTTTCGAGCCTTCAAAGCCCTGAAACCGCTCTTTTCTTGCCATCCTTGGCCATATTCCCACCAACCCGATCACTCATGTGGTAATTTGGGTCAAGTCAAGTCTAGTTTGAAGCCTAGTTCCGGGTTCGAGTCGAAATTTCGGCAGCATTTCGTTATAACGGCGATTATGCCCCAGAAAAGTGTCCTGAAAAGCTGTCACAAACCAAAATTCCGAGATGGTAGAAAGTTTACCTACCATTCAAGGATCCCAAATATCAATTTTCATCGCAAATGGGCATTCCTAAGGCTATTTTCGAAGCGATTTACGGTTTAGCTGTAAAACCATCTCAAATTTCACTCAAAGGCTCAAAACTTAACGAAAATTCGAGACAAATACATGGTTATGTTCCTAACACTACCTACTATCCATTTCTAATGTCAATTTGACAAGACAAATGCGTTTGGGGGAAAAGCCCCAAATTTTCGATCAAATGGGTCATAAACCCTAGATTTTTCGGCTCAAAATTGGACAAATATAGACGATTAATGCAAGATTGAGACACATACCTCGATTAGTCATGATTAATGCAAGCTTTTGGATCAAACCTTGGCGGAAATGGTGAATATTTGAGAGAGAAATGAGTGATTTATGTTTCGAGCAAATGAAACAAACCCTCTGATTCATCGCGTTTTTACGCAGAAAAACCAATTTGGGGAATAGACGCAGCAGGCGCTGCGCCTCTTCCAAGAGATGCAGCTCTTGCTGCGCCTTTTCCTTTTGTTCCCTCCATACCGATTTTCAAAAATTCGTTATGAGTTCGTTATTTGTGGGCCCATCTTTGGTGCGCCTCTTCCCCGATGCTATTTTTATTCTTTTGGTCCGTTTGACGATTTTCTTTCGTTCCGGCCCGCATTTCCAAGCCAACAGCAGACTGTCGCACGTTATTTATCCCTTCCAAGACCTTTTGCTTGTCGCAACGAGCATTTATGTCTCCAGCGAGAGTAAGCGGATATACTTTCCCTCTCAAGACAAAAAGAATAACTCCCAATCATGTCTCCAGCGAGAGTAAGCGGACGCACTGTCCCTCTCAAGACGTGAGGATTGACATCTACCTAAGCAGATTTCCCCTCTGCAGTTCCCGCCTATGTCCTACTACTCGCAATTATTTCTCGAAGACTACCCAAGCAGTTTTTTTCCCTCAGCAGTTCCCGCCTGTGTCCTGCTACTCGCAATTATTTCGTTTCTCCCCGCGGAGTTCGACAAAAGGTGTCGTTCTCCAGAAGTTCCCAAACCAATCAAGTTCCTATACCCAACCTCCGGTTACCCTTAAGTTGAACTTACTTTTGGCCTCCTTCCCATCGATGCTTTCCTTTAGGGTCCCACACCCTAGCACCAATCCTTATGTATCTTTTAGGTCTCACCCTTAGCTCCTACGCTTAACCTTAGCTCCTACGCACCTCCGGAAGCATCTCGAGAAGAAGTCTCACGTATGGTCTCTTCTTATGGCTGGCGAGCCTCCTTACGTAGTCTAATGGACTTTAAACGACCCTCCCCGATAGTCGACAGACTCTAAAATGTTCCCGACGACAGGTCCTTGGCTCAGACCCCTTGAGCCGCCTCGCGTCGCCATAGTCGTCAGGTTGTAATCTTCGATTGACCTGATGACTATACTTTGACTTTCGCCTTGTCCAAGCCTCAGTCAAAGTGGGGGCTCTGTAGATACTTCATTTCTGCACCTCCTGCAAACCACCCGGTGATTATTGGGCCGCATGTTTGGTACGCGGAACGATTTGTGACAATTCGTAAGATTATCGTCAAGTGATTGCTCAAATATTAATGTCTACCTCTTAGTTGTCATCTACGTCCCGATACGATCGTTTTGACAGTAATTAGAGTACACTCGGAGTCCGGGCCTAAAACCGCCTCCATTTTTTGTTAACCGTTAAAACCCGAGTCAGAATGTTCTGGAATGTTCCGGATATTTCTATTCCATATTTCATAAATTTTATCTTTTAGTAAACAATTTCCCGTAATATTCACATAAGATATTGAGGAAAACTGAATTATTTCCGTCCTACCATAACTCAAACACGGAGATCTTTCTTCTGCAGGAGGAAACCCCTTGGGAACAGACGCAGCAGGTGCTGCGCCTCTTCCAAGAGACGCAGTGGCTGCTGCGCCTCTTCTCAGGCCCTTTTCTGCATGTTTCTCGTATCTTTTTCATATCTTTCCGAGATTCACTTCCAAAGAGTCTCCGAAACCCTAATTCCTCCGCGTGATTAGTATAAATAGGAGCCTTCGCTCCTCATATTTCTCACGCGAGTGTCCGCCCTTCTCTTCTCCTTTTGCATTCTAGACTTTGTTCTTACTTTTTGGCGTCTAAGTGCTTGAACTTTCGACCACGTAAGCTCGGATCCTTCTGAGTACCAGCCTCCTCGTTTGCAT
This sequence comes from Silene latifolia, assembly GCF_048544455.1. Lineage (NCBI taxonomy): Eukaryota > Viridiplantae > Streptophyta > Magnoliopsida > Caryophyllales > Caryophyllaceae > Silene > Silene latifolia. The sequence goes on along the minus strand of NC_133527.1, from coordinate 171,996,551 downwards.
GACCGACCAATTTGACCAACTACACATCAATCATCTTAATTAATCTAATCGTTTTCCTCTTACGAGGGCACTTTCGTTACATTCGCGTCGAGCATCACTAATCGATATCTTAGTCCTTCTCGTTTCGTCAACATGTAAGTCTGAGGGTGTATAATCCTTCTTTATTTATTGTATTTTAATTTTTGTATCATCAATTGTAAGGTTTATGTCGAAAATACCATTAAAACCGATTTCTAAAACCATACTTAAAAACCTCTTTTTACGGATTTCCAGTAGATAACCGTCGAGAAAAGACGCAGCAACTGCTGCGCCTCTTCGAAGGAGCGCAGTTCCTGCTGCGCCTCTTCGTGAGGCTGCCGCAGTTCCTGCTTCTTTTCTTCTTCGTTCGTCCTCTGTTATTCGTCCCAAATTCCTTTTGTTTGTTTCGTTTGTTTGTTAATTCTTCGTCATGATAGCATTAGTTCATGTGTATATTTTAATCATCATCATTAATATGTTTTAATCATCACAAATCCGACTTAAATCCCTTATAAGCCAATATTTGTGGGTTTTCGTCATTAAATTCAATTCCGGGTTGTAGAGATTCAATTCATCAATATTGGGTTTCTGGAATTCGTCTTTGATATAGTTTTCACCTGTCTTTCGTTGTGTTCGTCGCATATTCGTCATATATCCATTGTATCTAACCTAATTAATTGATTTAATTTGTTCACTCATTAATATTTTTCACTTCTATCATTAATCCATCCTATGTTAATTCGTTCAATTCCGTCTTATTCATGTTTTACTGTTTTCATGACCCCATTCATATGTTAAATAACCCATTAATCACTTTCATCCGAGTAAGTATCATCAATCACCAATTAACATTAACGGCTTGCAATTACGGCTTCACAGCCAGAACTGAGCCAAGGAACAGACGCAGCGTCTGCTGCGCCTATTCCAAAGGACGCAGCTCTGCTGCGCCTGTTCCTGGTTGAGTTCTGTCCCTGAACTCCGTTTCTGCCTTGACCTAGTTTAATTAGTTTACGTATTAATCAACTATTAACCGTAATATCACGCTAATTCATGTTCGTTAATTTCTTTCTTTTATTTTCTTCTTTTTCTCAAATCATCCGTTTTAAAGGTATTTTCGACATAAATCGCCTATCCCAATGTAATTATTGTAATTTTCATTATTGTAATTTATAATTATTGTATTTCTTTTATTGCTTGCATGTTTTCACTTGTAATTGAACATTAAATCCTACTTCGACCCAATTGTTTGCTAATTAATTATCTACCGACTTAGTATTAATTCTCACATGTTAGGATTAAAACTTGGATGTTGCATTGCATGCATATAATCGACGATATATCAAGTATGGACAATCTTCCCTAATCATTAGTAGAGGCCGCTATCGAGGCGGGCGGGATTAGGTGTTCGATCAAAAGAGCTTCCTAATACGTACCCTCACCCCTTACTCCAGATATCTGTGAACACCCGTGTTCATTGGCATCCACGAGAGTCATTCTAGACATAGAATGCTAAGGGTAACGATTGCTTAGTGTTCATGTCTTTACTTTGTGTCTAGACATGACACGAGGTATTCGAACGGTTCTAATTTCCCATAAAAATTGGTGGCGACTCCATACAAAAATGCAAACGCTTGTTCCCAAGCGCCCCCGTGGCCCCATTGTCCACAGGTTAGTTGACTTGTTTATTTAAAACGGGTTTTCTTGGGTGACTCGAGATTATATTTGAGTCGGGTTTTTATATCGTGGACCTTTAATAATAATAATTATAATAAATAATTAGTTTGAATAAAATAAATAAAAGGAATAAATAAATAAATAATTGAATTGAATTATAATATTTTGATTAGGTGACGGTTGTGAAGAATTATAATCGCATCGAATTTGCTTTATTTATTGGATTGCTTGAGCTACTTAATTGGAATTGCTTGCTTATCAGGTAGGGATAAATCCTACTCAACTTTTACTCGATAATGTTTGTTGGATGGCTATATTAAAGTGAATTAGTCGTATGTGAGTTGTGTTGGTTGATATAATCGTAATTGTTGGAAGGGAGATTTATATTGCATATGTTGGTTAATCATATCGTAACTGTTGGAAGGGAGAATTATGTTGTATATGTTGGTTATATTGGGGTGGAGTATTGTTGTAGTATTAATAGATTTATTCTGGCAGACATTACTTATAGTAATGTGGAGTGGTTGAACAGATTTATTCTGGCAGACGATATTTATCGTGTTTACTCGAGCGGGCCCAGTTGGTCTGTAGGCCATCTGGTGGATATTACTCAACTATATGTTGAGGCAGACATTACCTTTTGGTAATGTAGTGTGTGTTTACTCACCTTCGGGTTGAGGCTGCCCCGGCCAGGGATTGGCGGGATGATTAGTGTAACGAGTATAGCTCGGCTGAAATGTGCTAAGTAAAAGAAAAGAGCACATTGTCAGGGGGTTGTGCAATGAAAAAGGAAATTGGTTGCTTATCGTATGTTTTTGTTGTTAGTATTTATTCCTACTCAACCTCGCGGTTGACTGTGTATTCGTGAACACCTGCGGTGAACCGTTTTATGGGGAGCAGTTTTGACAGGTACTAAAGATTAGCTGACTTGGGAGCATTTGGACGTGAGCTCGACTTGGACCATAGTTGCTGTCTAGATCACATAGAATAATTATATCACTTTATTTATTTCCGCTGCGAGTTGTAATATTTATAATAATTTTTAGCTGGTTAATTTGTAATACATGTATTCACTAAAGTTTTAATTTAAAGTACTTTGGTTTGTTGTACTTTGTTATTCACTACCTCGGGAAACCGAGATGGCAACGCTCTCATTTACTTGGGATGTCTAGCTAAAGACTCCTGAATAAATGGGGGTGTTACAATGTGAGCCATATATACATTTCAATTTATCAAAAGTAATGTGCCCTAATCTAGCATGTAACAACTGAGTATTAGCACTATTACAAGAAAGAGATTCAACATTATTCAAAGAACTAACTGTAGTATTCTTATTATGCAAACTATTTTGTATGGCATCTAAAGCCTTATTAACTAATCCATCAACATCAAAGGTTTGAAACATGTAAGGATCTCCAATTCTTTTCCATTTGCCTACAACATGTTTACTGGAAATGTCCTGAAAAACACAATGTTTGGGATAAAACACAACATATACTTTTACAGAATCAATCAATTTAGGAACAGACAACAAGTTTTGTTTAAAACCAGGAACAAGAAATACATTATGTAGAACAATGTTGCCAGTTAACTCTACCTTTTCCATTCTATTAACTTTTTTAAAAGTCTCATCAGGTAAGCCAACAAATACAGGTTTAGGAAGAACAATTAGTTCATGCAATAAATGGACATTAAAGGTCATATGATCTGATGCACCAGTGTCAATGATCCAATCATAAAATTTCATAGCTGAATTAACAGAAAAAATTTGAGAAAAAGTAGAAGTGATACCTGCAAAGTTAGAATGAGAAATATGAGACTTGTCATCAGCCATTCTCTTCATGACTTGATCCACCACAGAAGAAACTATACCATCAATCAGTATCCAAACCAGATGATTCATTCTGAGATGCATCTTGTTGATCATAATCATCAAAAGGAGATTCCATTTTCATGACATCAACATTATGAGCAGCTTGTTTAGAACCAAATCTTGGATTCCCTGACTTATTACCATAACCACCTCTTCCTTTACCCTTATTGTACCTTTCGTTTGGAAAACCTCCGACATTATAACAATTGTCAAGCTTATGACCTGTTTTCCCACAGTGTGGGCACTTAATGAGCCGGAAACACTCACTTGTTATGTCCTTTGATATTGCAATGACTGCAGAACTTAGAAACACCAGAAGACTGAGTATTAACTTTAGCTTTCTTGAAACCAGCCTGTTGACCATCTTCTTGACCAACTGCAGCATAAGCAGTTATCTCAGCCATAACCTCAACTCCATCTGTTATTTGCTTATGTCGCTCAATCTTCTGTAAGAGCCCCACTACTTTATTTATAGTAGGCAATGGCTCCATTGATAAGATCTGAGTTCTTATCGTATCATAACTCTTATTCAGTCCCATGAGAAACTGAATCAGTTTGCCATTATTTTCTCTGACAATAATTCTCTTGAGCAATGTACAGGTACAAAGATCAAGTTATCACAGGATCCACACTATCCAATGTCTCCCATAACAACTTCATCTTACTATAGTAATCAACGAGAGACATATTTTCTTGAATCACAGCACCTAGATATTTTTTGAGCTGATAAATCTCAATAGCATTAGCAGTGCCATACCTTTCAATCAATTCTGCCCAAAGTTCTTCGGTTGTTATGACAAACTTCAGATTCTCTCCGATGGACTTGCCAAGGGAATTAAGGATCCATTTAGTGACCATTAAATCTGAACGAAACTATTGTTTGAACTTCTTGTCAGTAACAGGAGGCCTAGTGCAGGTGTCATCCAAGAACCCATCTTTATGCTGCTAAGTCAGAGGCATAAAAACCTCATGTTTCCATTCCAAGAAATCATGACCCTCGAACAAAAAGGATGCTAAAGTTGCATTAGGTTGATTAGAACTAGAAAGAAACAATGGATCTTCAAAGTAATCATAACCAGAAGTACGTGGTGAAGTATTCTCAGGCATTGCTTTTGTTGTGTATGATTTCTAAAAAAAATTTGAAGTTTTTGTTGAAGAAAAAGAATAAAAAAGATGAATATTGTTGTGATGAGATGAAGATGAACTGCGGAAGCTTTGAATTTACTATTTTCTTGATTCTGTGATAAGAATTTCACAAAGCACCAGGATTCATAACCTTCTGATACCATATGAACTTATGAATATGTAAGTAAATGATGAATGATGAGAATTACTTGAATTATTATTGAGTAAAAAATTGTGTTTACAATGTTGTGATGACTGAGTATATATAGCTGCTTATAACCAACTTAACTACACTATGACATCAGCTATCTAACAACCTTGACTATACTTGTAACTAACTTTATAACTAACTTAACTTGTGTTAGTTATTTAACTAACTTGTATTTGTGGACGTGGGGCCACGGGGGTGCTTGGGAAACAAGCGTTTGCATTTGTGGAGTCGCCACCAATTTTTATGGGAAATTGGAACCGTTCGAATACCTCGTGCCATGTCAAGACACAAAGTAGTGACATGAACACGAAGAACTCGTTACCCTTAGCATTCGATGTCTAGAATGACTCTCGTGGTTGCCAATGAACACGGATGTTCACAGAGATCTGGAGTAAGGGGTGAGGGTACGTATTAGGTAGCTCTTTTGATCGAACACCTAATCGCGCCCGCCTCGATAGCGGCCTCTAGTAATGATTAGGGAAGTTATTCGTACTCGATATATTGTCGATTATATGCATGCAATGCAACATCCAAGTTTTAATCCTAACATGTGAAGATTTAACTAAGTCGGTGAACAATTAATTTAACAAACAATTGGGTCGAGGTAGGAATTTAAGCTCAATTACATGTGAAAACATACAAACGATACAAAATACAATAAAATACAATAATGAAAATTACAATAATTACATCGGGTTTAGCGATTTATGTCGAAAATACTCCTAAAATGGATAATTTGAGAAAAAGAATAAAAGAATGAATCAACGAGCAAATCAGTAGGTGATAATACGGTTAATAGTTAATTATACGTAGACTAATTAATCAGGTCAAGGCAGGACGGAAATTCAGAGGCAGAAATCATCCTGGAACAGGCGCAGCAGGACTGCGCCCTTTGGAAGAGGCGCAGCAGTTGCTGCGTCTGTTCCAAGGGTGAGTTCTGGCTGTGAAGCCGGAACTGCAAATCGTTAATGTTAATTGGTGAATTTAAGGATTGATAATGATATTCGACTCGGATGGAAGTGATTATCAGATTATTTACATATGATTGAGGTCATAAAATCAATAAAACATGGATGAGACGAATACAAACGAGTTATTTACATGGATGAAAGATTGATTAGTGACATAGGTGAACTAAATAGGTTAAACATGACGAATTAACGACGAATAGACAGATGGAAATATATCAAAGGTCAAATTCCAGAAACTCAATATGAACAAATTGAATCTCTACAACCCGGATTGATTTTAATGACGAAAACCCGCAAATATTGGATTACAAGGGATTTAAGTCGGGATTTAATGATGAATTATTCGTATTAATGATGTTTAAATAATATACATGTGAAATTATTGTGATTGTACGTCAAAGAAGTTGAAGAATAAACGAAAAAAAAAAAAGAAAACGAATTTACAGAGGACGAAGGAAGAAGAAAGGAAGGAGGAACTGCGGCAGCCTCACGAAGAGGCGCAGCAGATACTGCGCTCCTTCGAAGAGGCGCAGCAGTTGCTGCGTCCTTTCTCGACGGTTATCTTCTGGTAATCCATAAAAAGATGTTTTAAAGCACGGTTTTAGAAATCGGTTTTAACAAGTATTTTCGACATAAACCTTACATTAATGATACAAAAAGTAAATAACAATAAATAAAAGAGAGATTTACACCCTCAAACTTACATGTTTGACGAAACGAGATGAACTAAGTTTATGATTAGTGATGCTCGACTCGAATGTAGCGAAAGTGCCCTCGTAAGAGGAAAACGATTAAGATTAGTTAAGTTGATTGATTGTGGAGTTGGTCAAATTGGTCGGTCTTGCAAACGAGGCTGGTACTCAGAAGGATCCGAGCTTACGAGGTCGAATGTTCAAGCACGTAGATGCCAAAAAGTAAGAACATGGTCTAGAATGCAAAGGGAGAAGAGAAGGGCAGACACTCGCGTGAGAAATATGAGGAGCGAAGGCTCCTATTTATACTAATCACGTGAAAGAATAAGGTTTTCCGAGAGACTTTGGAAGTGAATCTCGAAAAGATATGAAAAAGATACGAAAAATACGCAGAAAAAGACCCGGGAAGAGGCGCAGCAGTCACTGCGTCTCTTGGAAGAGGCGCAGCACCTGCTGCGTCTGTTCCCAGGTGGTTTCCTCCTGCGGAAGAAAGATTTCCGTGTTTGGTTTATGGAATGACGGGATAATCTTATTTTCCTTAATATTTTGTATGAATATTACGGGAAATTGTTTACCAAAGAATAAAAGATTGTGAAAGATTTATAAAATATGGAATAGAAATATCCGGAACATTCCAACATTCGACTCGGGATTTAGCGGTTATCGAAAAATGAAGACGGTTTTAGGCCCGGACTCCAAATGTACTCTAATTATCACAAAACGACCGTATCGGCGCGTAGATGACAACTAAGAGGTAGACATCGGTGTTTGAGCAATCACTTGACGATAAACTTACGAACCATCACAAATCGTTCCGCGTACCAAACATGTGGCCCAATCATCACCGGGTGGTTTGCGGGAGGTGCGAAATGAGGTATCTCTGAGCCCCCACTTTGACCGAGGCTTGGACAAGGCGAAAGTCAAAGTATAGCCATCAGGTCAATCGAAAATTACAACCTGACGACTATGGCGACGCGAGGCGGCTCAGGGGGTCTGAGCCAAGGACCTGTCGTCGGGAACATTTTAGAGTCTGTCGACTATCGGGGAGGGTCATTTAAAGTCCATTAGACTACGTAAGGAAGCTCTCCAGCCATAAGAAGAGATCATACCTGAAACTTCTTCTCGAGATGCTTCCGGAGGTGCATAGGAGCTAAGGATAAGCGTAGGAGCTAAGGGTAAGCGTAGGAGCTAAGGGATAAGACCTAAAGGATAAGTAAGGATTGTGCTAGGGTGTGGGGCCCTAAAGGAAAGCATCAACGGGAAGGAGGCCCGAATACAATTTCAAATTAAGGGGTAACTAAGGCTTGAGTGTGGGAACTCTACTTGGTTTGGGAACTTCTGGAGAACGACAGCTTTGCTGAACTCCGCGGGGAAACAAGAAATGTTGTGAGTAGCAGGACACGGGCGGGAACTGCTGGGAGAAATCTGCTTGGGTCGTCTTCAAAAAAACTTCGGAGGGACTTGAGAAGGACGATTGTATGTCGTGAACTCTCGTATTGGGAAACCTTATCAGGAACGTATCTCCATGTATCGAGAGGGATTGTCGATCCGCTTACTCTCGCTGGGGGAATATAATGAAGGCGTGTCGAAACACATGTGGAGGAATACCTGCTCGTTGTGACAAGCAAGGTCTTGAGAGCGATAAATAATGTATAACAGTCTGTAGCTGGCTTAGAAATGCGGGTCTGAATGAAGAATAAACGTCAAACGGACCAAAAAGGATAAAATTGCATCGAGGAAGAGGCGCACCAAAGATGGGCCCACAAATAACGAACTCATAACGAATTTTTGAAAACTCGTATGGGGGAAGCTAAGGAAGAGGCGCAGCAAGAGCTGCGTCTCTTGGAAGAGGCGCAGCGCCTGTTCCTTAGTGTGTCTTTTCTGCGTAAATACGCGATAAACAAAGGCTTCATTTCATTTGTTCGAAATACAAATTCATCCATTTCTCTCTCAAAATTCGACCATTTTCGCCAAAATTTGATCCAAAAAGCTTGCATTCGCCATGACTAATCGAGGTATGTATATCATTCTTGCATTAATCTTCTATAAAGGACGAATTGGATCTACAAAATTAGGGTTCCCAACCCTAAAATGTCGAAAATTTGGGGCTTTTCCCCCAAATGATCTTGCCTTGTAAAATTGATCATGTAAATGGCTAATTGGTAGTATAAGGATCATAACCATGTATTTGCTTCGAATTTTCGTTGAGTTTTGAGCATTTGAGTGAAATTGAGACGGTTTCACAGCTAAACCGTAAATTGCTTTGAAAATTGCCTTAGGATTGCCCATTTGAGATGAAACTTGACATTTGGAATCCTTGGATTATGGGTAAACTTCCTACCATATCGAAATTTTGGTTTGTGACGGCTTTTTCAGGACACTTTTCTAGGGCATAATCGCCGTTATAACGAAATGCTGCCGAAATTTCGACTTGAACCCATGACTAGGCTTCAACTTAGGCTTGACTTGACCCAAAATACCACATGAGTGATCGGGTTTGTGGGAATACGTCCAAATATGGCGAGAAAAGAGCGGTTTCAGAGCGTTGAAAACTCGAAACTCCTAACCAAGGCTCGTCGTCACTTGACGTGGCCTAAATTCACTTTAATTTTGCAGGTGACGAGGCTTCTACTTCTGGGAGGGCTCCCATGGAGATAGACACTGCTGTTGATGCTTCTCGTGCTCTCGAGGAGGCTTTTGCTGCGGCTAGGACAGCCGGGGAGGTTGTTGAGGACGAGATCCTCGAGGAGGAGGTTGCTGAGGAGGAGGAGGAGGCTGGAGCGAGAGTTGGCCCAGTCTCGGGAGGGGACGAATCGCTTGTTGAGCAGGTTGTTGTTTGTATCTTGCACATTTGTACATTTTAGGACCTACATTTTTGGACATTTTTGGATTTTGCTTGGGGGACGAGCCCCCAGTTTGTTGGATATTTTTGGTTGTATATATGATGGCCTGAGTGCCTTTGCTGATGGGTTGTGTTGCTTGTACCTGCAGGTTAGCTTTGAACAGGTTTGGTAGATGACGGTTTACGCCGTCATGCTGCCGAAATTTACATAGAGATCACGTAAAACGTACATTTGTATATACATATGGCCTAAATTAGCGCAAAACAAATGACTCAAAAGTGCTAAAAATGTAGAAAAATGCAAAAATTTACCGTACCGGAAATGACCGGACGGTAGGGAGGGTTACCCCTTAAAAAAAGAAAAATAGAAATCTATAAGTTAGAAATGTAGTATAGGACGGGAGCGATATGATTCGCCAGAAAAGAAATAAATAAAAGAAATGTATAAGTTTGAAATAAATTACATTAAATTGGAGAAATGATTCCCCGAAAAAGAAAAAATAGAAATAACTATGTAAGTGTGCTAAGATGACGAAAATGCTGATATTGCCTCGAAATGCGCATCCGCGAAATTAGGAAACACGAAATATGGCAATTTTGACATGTTTTCCAAAAAAAAATAACCCGTAGGAATAGGAGATTATTCGTTAAAGGATTTAGGAAAGATCCAACGCGAAAATTCACAGAAACAAAGCTGAGGAAGAGGCGCAGCAGAAGCTGCGTCCCTTTGAAGAGGCGCAGCAGGTGTTGCGCCTGTTCCCAAGTGTATCCGTTCTGGTGGATTTTTGGAAATAGATTTTAGTATAAATAGAGACGTCGATGGAGGTTTTATTCACACAATTCTTCCGTCTCTTCTTCGTCTTATTACATAAAATTCTTAATATAATCACTCATCATGAATACTTTGGAGATTCGTCTAAAAGAGTGGACCAATGAGTTTTCCAACATGGACAAGCACGATATGGGTGCTTATAATCTTTGATCTTTGTTGAGTTTGAAGCTTATCAAAGTTGTCAAACCATTCCTAGATGCTTGTCCTGATTATTGGGACCCGAATTATCATGTTTTTGCGTTCCCCGGAGGTGACATTTGCCCATTTCCTGAAGAAATTGCTGCGATTGGTGGGTGGGACCCAGAACACTTGCCTGCTATTCCTTCTACTTCACAAGGGTATAAGAACAAATTTAGAGATTTGCTTGGATTGTCTAGAATTGAGGTGGACCGTCTAGTGACCTCGAAAGGAGTGCGGATGTTGGATTTTATCGACCGATTCATTAACAAGGCCGACCCCACCGTTTCTTATGTTGCTAGGCGAAGGGCATTTGGATTTTGCTTGTTGCATGTATATGTCCTTCAAGGGCATGTTGATGAAGACTTGAGAGGTGATCTCCGTCTCCTGGGCCTAGTTGAGCAAATGGAGCTGCGCAGGAGCCCAGCTTGTTTATGTTTATGAGAGATCCTATTGGGCTTGGATAATAGGAAAGCCAATCGCGACCTACCGTATTTGGGAAGTCCTATTATTTTGCAGGTAAAAGAACACTTTTCTTTTTCTTTCTTTCTTTTTCGTTTTTTTGTTTTTTGTTTTTTTTTGTTTTTGATGTCTAATACCCGCTTTTGGTAGGTCTGGCTTATGGAGCGCCTTCGATTGATCGAGCCCCCAGTTCATGTTCCTTCTTATCATGCTCGCTCGATTGCAATGAGAACAAGGCTTTAGATGGTGGACTTCACTCGGGTCTGCAATTACTGGGAAAACAAACTGAAGAGTGATGATGGCCCTTTGATTAGATGGGTTGTACCATGGTGGCACCTCAAATTTGTCACTGGAGTATCTTCCTTGGATCCTACCCGATCTGTGCGCATTCCTGGCTTGGAATTCATGGTATGCATCTTCCCGAAGAGGTTGATGAGACAAGTTGGAATGAAGCAGATGATCCCGAAGCTTGACACTGTCCCGCAGACTGCCGTGGCGCTTACTACTGCGAGTCGAAGGGAGTGGGCCATTAAATGGGCTCAAAGAAATGTGTGGTTCTTGAACTCTTCTGTTAGTGCCTTATGGGTGTCGGACTCCTATCTGCGGTGGAGGAAAGCTACTACTCCCGAGGAGCGTGAGAGATTGAGGAAACGCGAGCCCGTTGACTACAAGGTGCGCGAAGTGGAAAAGGAGAAAGAGAAGGATCTGACCGAGGGAGAGGAAGAAGCCGGGTTTCGAGTTGTCCATCCTTCGAAGAAACCGAAGACCTCTCCTGTCGTGGACAAAGTTGTTGACAAGAATGGTAAGGTTAGGCCTCGAGAAAGACCGTTGGTGATTAGGTCCGAAGTGGCGCAAGAGCGCCCGGCTCGAGGTCGTGACAAGAAGTATAAAAATGACAAGGGCAAAGGGAAGATGGAGGAATAACCCATGTCTTTATTATTATTTATTATTATTATTATTGTAATAAGAAGGTGGGGTTTTTAGAATTCTAGCCTATTTTTTTATTTTTTACTTGGCATTATTATTATAACCTATTATTATTAGAAATGAATAAAAGAGGTTAATTGGTTATGAAACCGTTGTGACTTTCTATTTATTATTCTTGTCGAATTCCAAATGCGATTGCAAATGTCCTTCTATTTACATTTTGAAATTAATGGGTTGTATCCTGTGAAGGATTGCCTACGTATTCATTTTAAAAAAATGAAATCAAACCCTTGCGCGTATTTCGAGTAAATGTAAAAGAATAATTGTTATAAGCAAGAGCTTGTAATGAACTTAGAAGATAAGCATGAGCTTTTGTACTTACTCTTAAGGTGCAAATTTAGTTTATTTGATGATATGAGGATGACAAATTGTCAAAATGCAAGAGCAGAGTGACATTGGCTTATTTCAGCTTGGCCAGGGGCCGTTTATTTAGTGCCACAAGAGCGACACGTGAGGTTACGCGAGGCGCGTTTTTGTTCCTATTCTAGGCATAATACCGTTTTAGTTGGTCAAGATTTGTCGGGTTGTCAAATTCATTCCCATCTAGGTCTGTGATCCTAACCGCACCCCCTGGAAGTATGGACTTGACTAGAAATGGCCCGGCCCAATTAGGTTTGAATTTAACCCGTGGATCGACATGTAAAAGAGCTCTAACCGACTTGAGTACTAAGTCTCCTTCCTTGATGTTCCTTGGCTTGACCTTTTTGTTGAAGGCTCGTTTGATACGTGCTTGATATGTTTGGACATTGTGTAATGCGCGTAGCCTACGTTCATCCAGAAGGATGAGTTCTTCATATCTATCCCTCTTCCAATCGACTTCCGGGATTTGACTTTCGAGTAAGATACGCAAGGATGGTATTTCTAACTCGACTGGCTGTACAGCTTCCATGCCATAGGTCAAATAGAAAGGGGTGGCCCCAGTGGGCGTCCTAACTGATGTGCGATATCCCCATAAAGCAAAGGGTATTTTGCTCGGCCAATCTCGATAGTTGTCAATCATTTTCTTGAGAGTTGTGACAACGTTCTTGTTTGCCACCTCTACCGCGCCATTAGTCTGTGGTCTATATGGCGAAGAGTGGTGATGCCTAATTTTGTACTTGGCTAGCAATTGCTCAGTCTCAGCTTGGAAATGTGATCCATTATCGCTAATGATCTCATGCGGGCAACCGTATCGACAGATGATGTTGTTTTGTATGAACTTTGCCACGTTTTTAGCCGTGAGACTAGTGTAGGAAGCCGCTTCTACCCATTTGGTGAAATAGTCAATTGCCACTAGGATGAAACAATGACCTCCAGTTCCGGCTGGGGTTATCTTCCCGATTATGTCAATTCCCCAGGTAGAAAATGGCCAAGGAGATGTCATTGTATAGAGCAATGAAGGAGGGACATGCCTTACATTCCCGAAGATTTGGCAGTTGTGGCAACGCCTTACGTATTTGATGCAATCGGATTCCATTGTGGTCCAATAATACCCCAAACGTGTAATTTTCTTTGCCATCATAGGCCCACTCATGTGAGGACCGCATTCTCCATCGTGAACTTCCTCCATTACTTTACGCGCCTGTGAATGATCAAGGCAACCTAGGATTACACCAAGAGGTGTTCTTTTGTATAGCTCTCCTTGCATGAGAACGTATTGGGAAGCTAGTAGACGTATAACACGTTGTCCCCTTTTATCCATGTCCGGTGGATAGGTACCGTTGAGCTTGAAATTTAGGATTGCTTGGAACCAAGGCTCTTCTGTGATTTCCTCTTCGTCGGTGATTTGGTGGACATAAGCTGGCTCTGATCATCGTTCAATACACAAAGGCATTTCCACCATGTCATCTGGCATATTAATCAAATATGCGAGTTTTGCAAGAGCATCCGCAAATTGATTTTCTTCCCGAGGTAGGTGTAGATAGGTCACGTGATCAAAGAATTGGGCAACTTGGTCTATCTTGGCTTGATAAGGTTCTAGGCTTTCGCTTCGGATTTTCCAAGATCCCGTAACTTGATTGATGATCAGGGACGAATCCCCATATACTCGGAGGTTTTTAATGCCTAAACTTACTGCCGCTTGTAGTCCAATGAGACAAGCTTCGTATTCTGCAGCATTATTTGTCACCTCGAAGTCGAGTTTGACAGAGATTGGTGTATGCTCTCCTTCAGGAGAAATGAGCAACACTCCTATTCCAAATCCTCTTAAGTTTGATGCTCCATCGAAGTAAAGGTCCCAGGAGTCTACATCAGTTTGGAGTATATCCTCGTCTGGAAATGACCAAGTATCTATTGTTTGTGCATCGTTGATGGGATTTTCTGCAAAGAATTCGGCAACGGCGCGCCCTTTTATAACTTTCAGGGGCATGTACTTGAGATCGATCTCTGAGAGCATCAAAGTCCATCTTGCTAATCGTCCGTTGAGGACGGGTTTCTCGAAGAGGTATTTGACTGGATCCATTTTGGAGTATATTTTGACGGAGTAGCTAAGCATGTAATGTCGTAGCTTCTTCGTTGCCCACACCAGGTATGTCTTTTCAAGTTGTTAATATTTGCACTCGTACTCCAGGAACTTCTTACTAAGGTAGTAAATAGCCCTTTTCTCTTTTCCTACGATTTGAGCCAGCATGGCGCCCATGGATGTTTCAGTCACTGTGAGATACAGACCAAGAGGTTGATCTCATTGAGGTGGCATGAGCACTGGTGGTTTCGCTAATATCTCCTTGATTCGGTCAAATGCCTTCTGACAATCATCATCCCACATGGTGTGATCTGTTTTCTTTAGCTTCTTGAAGATAGGCTCACAAATCATGGTGAGTTTCGATATGAATCGACTTATGTATTGTACTTTACCCAGGAATCCTCTGATTACTTTTTCTGTTTGAGGTTGTGGCATTTCGATCAGAGCCTTGATTTTGGAAGGGTCTATTTCTATACCTCGTTGGCTTACGACATATCCCAGGAGTTTGCCAGATGTTACTCCGAATGCGCACTTCTGAGGATTGAGCCTCATGTTGTACTTTCGTAGCCTTGCAAAAAATTTGCGAAGGTTCGCAATATGCCCTTCTCTATCCTTGGACTTGAAAAACATGTCGTCTACGTATACCTCAACTTCTTTATGCATCATGTCATGTAGGAGTGTGGTTGCGGTGCGTTGATATGTAGCTCCGGCATTGATTAACCCAGACGGCATGACTGTATAGCAATAGGTTCCCCATTGAGTGACAAAGGCGGTCTTATGCATGTCTTCAATGGCCATTTTGATTTGATTATAACCCGCGTACCCATCCATGAAAGATAGTAACGCATGGTCTGCGGTATTGTCCACCAATAAGTCGATATGTGGTAGAGGAAAGCCATCTTTAGGACTTGCTTTGTTTAAGTCTCTAAAATCGACACAAACACGGATTCTCCCGTCCTTTTTAGGTACAGGTACTATGTTGACTACCCAGTCGGAGTACTCGGAAACTTTGATGAATCCGGCTTTGAATTGCTTATCGACTTCTTCCTTGATCTTGAGAGCCCATTCTGTCCTCATTCGACGAAGCTTCTGTTTTACGGGCTTGAAACTTGTCTTAATTGGGATTCTATGTTCGGCGATATCCCTGTCGATCCCTGGCATGTCTTTGTAGGACCAAGCGAAAACGTCTTTAAACTCGTTTAGGAGGTCTATGAAACTGGCCCTTTCGGTGGGGCTCAAGGTAGTTCCTATCCTAAGTTCTTGAGGTTCTAGTTCGGTTCCTACATTGATGGGTTCGGTGTTCTCTATTACTGGTCCCCCTTCCCCCTCTTGTAGTATTTCCTTGGCTATGTAGGGAGGTATCTCAATTGAGTCTGGGTTTGGGTCATCCTTAGTATCATCGTAAACAGAATTGCACTCAAGATAACACAAAGAGTAAGCAGAACTTGATTTATTCATATTAAAGTTTGAAAAAAGTTGAAACAAAGAAGTCATCTGATCTGTGGTCAGTGGCGGTAAAGGGACAGTTGTTGGGACATTTCCCGAACTACTGTTGCTATTTGAGACTAAGCTAGGAGAAACAAAGGGAATGGGGATGACGACAGGAGGAGTCTCCTTAGTGACTTCTCTAGACTCTGACTCTGACTCCGACTCCGACTCTGACTCGAATTCATCGTCTTCTGGTTCTCCTTTGAACATCTCTCCTTCTCCAGTGGTGAGCTTGAAGAGTCTTCCTTGATTGTTGGTCCACTTGATTGACTTTCTCCATCCCTTCTGCTAATTCGCGTTTGTTTCTGTGATTAACGCGGTAGGGTTGAAGTGGTCGTCTTGAAGTATCATAGTAATGATCTTATCCTGCGCGGCTCTAACAAATCGATCTTCTCCAAACAATAGACTAACAGCTTGTTCGTCTAATCAAGGTGCTTGACGAGCTTTGATGGTAGGAACCGTTTCTGGAGGAATGAAGTAGCAATCGTGAAAGATCTCGATTCCGGCTAGCTTCATTTCGAGGTAGTGCCAAGGTTCGGGAAATCCGTGAAAGAGTTCTAGACTTCCTTCCTTAACAAAGTATCCATTTAGGGAAGGGAGATAGGGTCGCATTTGGACTCCTACGTATTTACGGTTTTGAACTTGAGCAAGCATCTCGAGAACTTCCTCTTTAGTGGGTTTGTATCCTAGCCCAAGTGGTATCCTTTTTGAGTTGCCTTCCTTGTAGGGTGCGAAGGTGTTTCTTCGGATAGGGTTCAAAGGCATTCCAGGGAAATATCCCTGGGATTTGAGTATGTGGTTGACCACCAAGTTGGAGTAGGGATCGTAGTATAGGGGTGCCAATTCACTTTCTATGATACTTATGCTTTGAAAGCTCCCAAATTCATACACTGGATCCGCAAGGACTTGATCATTCGACTTCTTTTCGATTATCGCCTTAATGGGTGACGAAGTGATCGTCACCACTTTGCCATTTAGTGGAATTTTGATCTTTTGGTGAAGAGTGGATGTTACTGCTTTGGAAGCGTGAATCCAAGGTCTTCCCAGAAGTATGTTGAAGGAGGCTTCGATGTCCACTATTTGGAAGTTAACCTTTCGCTCAATTGGCCCTGTGGCTATAGTTAGGTTAACGAGTCCTACGACCTTTCGTCGTGTACCATCATATGTACGGACACCTTGATTGGTAGGGGTCCAATCCGACTCTTTCATGCCTAGTTTGTATGCCGTTTTCAAGGGTATGGCATTGACCGCGGAGCCATCATCTACCAAGGTCATTGGCACATTCTTCTTTAAGCAAATGACGGTGATGTAAAGAGACAAGTTGTGACTAGCGCCAAAGGGTGGCAAATCTTCGTCTGAGAAAGTAATAAGATTACTTAGCTTCGGTGATTCTTGGAAGACAAAGTTGACTACATCGTCGAGTGTGGAGTTATGTGCTACATTTAGCTTGGCCAAAGCTTGCAGTAAAGCTTGGCGATGTGGGAATGAGCTTGCTACTAGTTGCCAGACTGAAAGATCAGCCTTTGTCTTCTGTAATTGCTTGAGCAAATGATCAGTGGAGTCATCTTCGTTATCATTTGGTGTGACAACGTTGGTCGGACCATTTTGAGTAATACTTTGATATGGGCGCTCCGAACGAGTTAGGTGGTCCACATCTTGGTCTTCACCATTTTGGACTATTTCCTTGACTAGGGAATGTTCAATGATATACTCGTCTTCATCATCATCGACCCATACTCCATTGATTGTAGCTAGTTCCCTCATTCTCATGATCTCGTCCTCTAATTGTGTGATTTGGTCGACTAGTTTATTAACCACGGCAACTATTTCTTGCATGGTAGCATTTTGAGAGAAGATTAATGGCGCACGTTCTTCGGGTGTCGCATTGGAGTCATGTAAAGTTGTCACCACATTTTCCAATTCCCAAACTTGCCTATCCACACTTCTTATCCATGTAATGAAGTCGGTGATGGTAGGGGAAATGGTAGAGTAGAACCCTTCATTCTTGATTGCGTGGATTTCATTTTCAATTGGAGAAATGAGCTGTGAACAATCTAAGGTAGATTCTTCACTTGTGATCACTAGAATTCCAAGAGGATTCTGAGTGTTGTTGGGCTTACCTCCCGACGGTATTAGTAGTCGACCATCCTCTATCATGTCTTGAAGCACATTTTTCAATTTGTAGCATTTTTCTGTGTCGTGCCCCTTACCCCTATGATATTCACATTATGATTTTTCATCCCAGAACTTGGACTTCTTTTCAGGTTCGGGAGTAGGTCCTATGGGTTGGAGTTTGCCTTGTTTCATTAGCCTTTCTAGAGCATTGGAGTATGTGTCCCCAAGATTTGTAAATTTCCTTGGTGGGGCACTCTTCTTGGATGGCTCGAGGAGGTTAACTTCATCGGTCTTGCCAGTGGAGCCGTAAGAACGACTTGTTGAGCCTTGATATCCTCGACCTACCGCTTTGGACAAGAGCCCTTTACGGATGTCATCTTCGATCCTTGTTCCTAGTACGGTTAAGTCCTTGAAAGTTTTAATGTTTTGGTACCTCAAATGATTGGCATAGATGGGCTTTAGGTTGTCCACAAATTTCTCCACAAGGGTAGCCTCATCCGGGTGTTCAACTAGTTGGGTACTAGTCTTCCTCCACCTACTTAGGAAGTCGGTGAAACCTTCTTTGTCATTTTGGGTAAGAACCTCTAGAGTGCGCATGTTAACTTGGATCTCAGCATTATCCGCATATTGCTTAGCAAACTCGATCGCGGCATCTTCCCAAGTAGCAATCTTCTTGTGCTCTAGAGAGTAGAACCATTGCTTTGGGATGGTATCAAGAGATGAAGGAAAGATCCTTAAGAACATCTCGGGTTTGATGCCTTTGATAGACATGTAATCCTTGAAGGCACGGATATGGTTCAAAGGGTTCTCATGCCCCTTGAATTTAGGGATATCCGTCATGTTGAAGTTGGTTGGAAATTTGGAATTTACGGCCTCATACTTGCGATTGTTCTCCCTATAAATGTCATCCCCTTTAAGGTACATCAATTGCTCCTTTAAGTATTGAAGTCGTTTTTCACCTGCAGTCACACCCATGGGAGGGCTGTCGTCCCTAAAATCATTCACGAAGTCATCAACGACTTCACTTTCTCGAGGAGGAATCCTTGTTTCTACAGTATAGATCCGGCCCTCGATGGTGTCAAGGCGATCATGCAATTGGTCTTGAGTAACTTGGATTTGAGCCAGCGCGGCTAGGATTCGATCATTACTATCTTGGAGTTGATTGAAGTTCGCGTCACTTGTTTCAGGCATCTTGGAAACTGGATAAGAGATCGACGACGGATCAAAACACGATCGACCATTCTAGCACACTTACTAAGAAAGAAAAGTTTTGACTCGTGAAGTGGGTGTGTGCCACTTGTGTCAGTGAGCTTTTGAAGAAATGACCAAGTTTGAAAATGTATGTCCTAGTAAACTATAGTGTAGTTGTAGGAGTGGACTCGAAGTGAGGTTTTTTTGAAATGGGCTTTGGGCCCGAAATTTGACTCGACAAATGGACAGAGTTTCGACTTGGTTTAGCGCTAATGATGGGCCTTTTTCGAAATTTACACTTTAAAAGGGGTTTTGATTTTACAAAAATCGTCATGGTTTTGTTTAGAAATGGTGATCACCTAAGGTACAAACATTTATACAAGCGTTATAACGGGATGCTGAGTGCATTTAAAAGGGTTTTGGTTTAAAGGGTAGGTTGCCATACCGAACAATCAAACCCGAAGTCTGTGGAGAGGCTCGTACCAAACAAGAGTAAGGCCAATTCCTAGTCCATTTCCTCAAGTAGTGATGGTCCTTGATACAAACAAGCGTAAGCATCATGGTATGGATGACGTCAATCGCTATCCATCCTTAGGCCCAAATAAGAATTAGGACCGTTTAGACGGGACGATTGGTCGAATGGATTGGGTTGGGCCTAGGAAGGCCGAATGAAACGATCTAGGAAGACCGAGTTATGAAAACCGACAATTGTCTTGTACAAACTATTCCCTAACCTTGTTCAAGTTTCACCCTTTTGGCTACACGTGAGTGTATTATCGCCAGCGGAGTCGCCAAACTGTGGACATGGGGCCACGGGGGCGCTTGGGAAACAAGCGTTTGCATTTGTGGAGTCGCCACCAATTTTTATGGGAAATTGGAACCGTTCGAATACCTCCTGCTATGTCAAGACACAAAGTAGTGACATGAACACCAAGAACTCGTTACCCTTAGCATTCTATGTCTAGAATGACTCTCGTGGATGCCATTGAACACGGATGTTCACAGAGATCTGGAGTAAGGGGTGAGGGTATGTATTAGGAAGCTCTTTTGATCGAACACCTAATCCCGCCCGCCTCGATAGCGGCCTCTACTAATGATTAGGGAAGTTATTCGTACTCGATATATTGTCGATTATATGCATGCAATGCAACATCCAAGTTTTAATCCTAACATGTGAAGATTTAACTAAGTCGGTGAACAATTAATTTAACAAACAATTGGGTCGAAGTAGGAATTTAAGCTCAATTACATGTGAAAACATACAAACGATACAGAATACAATAAAATACAATAATGAAAATTACAATAATTACATCGGGTTTAGCGATTTATGTCGAAAATACTCCTAAAACGGATAATTTGAGAAAAAGAATAAAAGAATGAATCAACGAGGAAATCAGTAGGTGATAATACGGTTAATAGTTAATTATACGTAGACTAATTAATCAGGTCAAGGCAGGACGGAAGTTCAGAGGCAGAAATCATCCTGGAACAGGCGCAGCAGGACTGCGCCCTTTGGAAGAGGCGCAGCAGTTGCTGCGTCTGTTCCAAGGGTGAGTTCTGGCTGTGAAGCCGGAACTGCAAATCGTTAATGTTAATTGGTGAATTTAAGGATTGATTATGATATTCGACTCGGATGGAAGTGATTATCGGATTATTTACATATGATTGAGGTCATAAAAGCAATAAAACATGGATGAGACGAATACAAACGAATTATTTACATGGATGAAAGATTGATTAGTGACATAGGTGAACTAAATAGGTTAAACATGACGAATTAACGACGAATAGACAGATGGAAATATATCAAAGGTCGAATTCCATAAACTCAATATGAACAAATTGAATCTCTACAACCCGGATTGATTTTAATGACGAAAACCCGCAAATATTGGATTATAAGGGACTTAAGTCGGGATTTAATGATGAATTATACGTATTAATGATGTTTAAATAATATACATGTGAAATTATTGTGATTGTACGTCAAAGAAGTTGAAGAATAAACGAAAACAAACAAAAGAAAACGAATTTACAGAGGACGAAGGAAGAAGAACGGAAGCAGGAACTGCGGCAGCCTCACGAAGAGGCGCAGCAGATACTGCGCTCCTTCGAAGAGGCGTAGCAGTTGCTGCGTCCTTTCTCGACGGTTATCTTCTGGTAATCCATAAAAAGGGGTTTTAAAGCACGGTTTTAGAAATCGGTTTTAACAAGTATTTTCGACATAAACCTTACATTAATGATACAAAAAGTAAATAACAATAAATAAAAGAGAGATTTACACCCTCAGACTTACATGTTTGACGAAACGAGATGAACTAAGTTTATGATTAGTGATGCTCGACTCGAATGTAGCGAAAGTGCCCTCGTAAGAGGAAAACGATTAAGATTAGTTAAGTTGATTGATTGTGGAGTTGGTCAAAATGGTCAGTCATGCAAACGAGGCTGGTACTCATAAGGATCCGAGCTTACGTGGTCGAATGTTCAAGCACGTAGATGCTAAAAAGTAAGAACGTGGTCTAGAATGCAAAGGGAGAAGAGAAGGGCGGACACTCGCGTGAGAAATATGAGGAGCGAAGGCTCCTATTTATACTAATCACGTGAAAGAATAGGGATTCCGGAGAGACTTTGGAAGTGAATCTCGAAAAGATATGAAAAAGATACGAAAAATACGCGAGAAAGGACTGGGAAGAGGCGCGCGATCACGCTGCGTCTCTTGGAAGAGGCGCGACACCTGCTGCGTCTGTTCCCAGGTGGTTTCCTCCTGCGGAAGAAAGATTTCCGTGTTTGGTTTATAGAATGACGGGATAATCTTATTTTCCTTAATATTTTGTATGAATATTACGGGAAATTGTTTACCAAAGAATAAAAGATTGTGAAAGATTTATAAAATATGGAATAGAAATATCCGGAACATTCCAGAATATTCTGACTCGGGATTTAGCGGTTATCAGAAAATGAAGACGGTTTTAGGCCCGGACTCCAAATGTACTCTAATTACTGTCAAAACGACCGTATCGGCGTGTAGATGACAACTAAGAGGTAGACATCAGTGTTTGAGCAATCACTTGACGATAAACTTACGAACTGTCACAAATCGTTCCGCGTACCAAACATGCGGCCCAATCATCACCGGGTGGTTTGCTGGAGGTGCAGAAATGCGGTATCTACAGTATTGTACTGTCCATAGATTGTAACTTGCTTGTAAGAATCTTAAAATGATACCCTTTTTAAAAATTGTAAAACTACAAAAGCCCGCAATTAATCGCGCATTTAGATTAGTTGTCTCGGATCATATTTGACAAGTTCGATTTATATTAAAAAAAATTGTATATTTTACATACTTTTGAATTTATTTTAGTATTTGAAAATATTTAAGTTAGGTTAGAATATCAGAACAAGAATAACAACAAAAAACTTGTGATTTGTGTTTTATTATGTCGTTTAATAATTTAACCACATGAATAGTCTCCCAATTCAAAGTTGTGTTATATCTTCATACAAATAAAACACTTGATGCTCGCGATCCCAAGTATATGACTAATTAATACCCCCCCCCCCTCCTCCCCCCCCAGACCATTGTTTTTTTTTTTTCATTTCTCTAATACACTACTATAAATACAGGCAACTACAATGGCCCTTTAACAACGCTTTTTCACGAAAATCACCATAAGACGTTGTAGAATGGATGACGCGAATTTTACCAAACTTAATTACAACGATTCTGTGTTGTTAACCGTTGTTATTGGTTTTAACAACGGGTCATACTTTCAAAACCGTTGTTAATATAAAAACTAATAACAACGGTTGAATCTGTAATACATTTTAACTGTTGTTAATAATTTGGCGCAAAATTAGTGAAAAATAATTACAACGGTTTTTTTAGAACCCGTTGTTATTTGGTTGTAACAACGGTTGTAGACTGAATAACCGTTGTTATTAATGTTATGAAAATATTAAGAACAACAGATTGCTTTATTCTGCTATACGCTACAAAATACAAACACAAGCTAATACTGCTAGTATACACAAATATCATCCTCCATTCCTCCCTGATCGTCTCTCTGTCTTCGTCTCCGTCACTGTTATCACCGTCTTCTCTCTCTCATCGTGTTTATCAATCAGGTATATATGTTTCTTAGCAACGCTTATAGATATAGGATTGTATGTTCAATTTCATGGCCTATGAATGTCGATTATTTTTGAATTTGTGAATTTTTTGGGTTATTATCTAATTTGTTGATAATTTAGCTTAATTGCTTTCCTGAATTTCGTTTATTTGTTTGCCTATTATTGGATTTTCTTAATTAGTTGCCTATATATTACGAATGTAGAAAAATGACTCGAACTTGGATGATTGATGCAAATATGAGTGACCGCAACTATAAGGATGGTTTAGCTGAATTTTATGAAGTCGTTTCGAACAATTTGAAAGGTTCTTCTAGTACTGCATGTTCTTGTGAAAGACGTGGTAATATTAGGTATATGGCTTTTCCGGACGTTAAAATACACCTAGAAAAGTGGAGATTTAGTCGATCCTATACACGTTGGATTTTTCATGGGGAACCATTAGAGGACGAGAATAGCTTTGAAGAAGATGATGTTGAGGTACACGAAAGGCTAACTGATGATCCTGAGTTTGCCGAGTTTTTTGAGTTGGAAGAGTTGGAAGCAGAGAAGTTGAATGTTGGGTCTATAGATAATGAAGAGAATGATGATGAGTCGAATGCTTTTGAAGATGTAGGTGATGACACTATTAATTGGGATGACCTTAACAACATGTATGAGAAGTTGTGTGAGTCTGAAGCACCTCTGTATCCTGGTTGTAAGTTCACAAAAATGTCGGCTGTGGTGAAGTTGTATAATATCAAGGGGGCAAATGGGATGAGTGACACGTGTTTCACTAGTTTTTTAGCCTTGATAAAGGAGTTGCTTCCAGATGGTAATGTTCTACCTGTTAAGACATATGAGGCGAAAAAACTAATAAGAGGAGTGGGTATGAAATATGAGAAAATACATGCATATCCAAATGATTGCATATTGTATCGGAAATGATATCAAAACTTAACCAATTGCCCTAAATGTTTGGAGTGGCGTTATAAGGATAAGGAAGGGATCCCGGCTAACGTGTTGTGGTATTTTCCAGTGATACCAAGATAAGAATTTATGCGAATCCCGATGATTCAAAAATGTTAACTTGGCATGAAACAGGAAGAATAAATGATGGAAAGTTAAGACACCCGGCAGATGGTATGCAATGGAAATCATTCGACGCTAAGTATCCTGAGTTCGGTAATGAACCTAGAAACTTACGTCTAGCGCTGTCCACTGATGGAATGAACCCACACGGAAACATGAGTAGCCAACATAGTACTTGGCCAGTAGTGTTGGCTATTTATAACTTACCTCCATATGTGTGCATGAAAAGAAAGTATTTGATGTTGTCGTCGTTAATTTCCGGCCCTAAAGAACCTGGAAATGATATAGATGTCTATTTGGAACCTCTTCTAGATGATTTACGAATGTTGTGGGATAGTGGGATAGAAGTATTTGATGCATATAAGAACGAAACTTTCAATTTGATGCATAAAAGTGTTGATCTATTCGGAGCATTCCAGTCGTTCCTGCCATGGCCTCTGAGTTGAAACATCATGTCAAGCTTAAATGCTGATTCTGCATGTGCAGGTGATGTTCCAAACTGAATGAGTAGGCTCCCTTTGAATCCCCATGGCCCCCATTGTGGCTTAACTTTGCTGACCGAGTATCCCAGCTCAATAAGCTTATTCCTCAAAGGATTAAAGCTTTTGGCAGCAAATTTCCCATTGCCTATATCTATGTGGACTGGGGCATTTATCAGGACACAGTGATATGGACGACCAACATTTTGAGTCATTTTCAGACCAGTAATTTGATGGTTTAATTTATTTGTGAGTTGTGGGGAGCTAATGGGATGCCTCTTTTCTGAATTTATAGCAAATTTGAGATGTGTTGTTGGAGTGTATGTATGTTGTCTTTAGCTTTTGTTAGCTTTAAAAAGCCAATAGAAGCAATGGTCATTGTTAAAGATTCCCAAATTTGGCATGGTAAATCCTGTAGATATGCAGTATGCATGTTGTTGTTGTTGTCTTATTTTCTTGATCTTATTATTAGTTGTGGATGCTGTTGTTGAAATTGCTGATTAATGTTGCAGTATATAGTGCTTCTGCTGTTTCTGCTATTACAGTTGTGATGCTGCTGTATTGTTACAGGTTTGGACTGTAATGCAATTACAGTAATTTAAAAAAAACAGAGTTAAACAATAACAACGGTTATATTGACATTACCCGTTGTTATTACTTTCAACAACGGGTTATAACACAGGAACCGTTGTTATTGGTCTTATTAGATTAAAAAAATGAGATAAGAAGTGACAACGGTTGTAGTACTTCTACCCGTTGTCATTGTTTTTTTAGACATTTCATTTTGGCGCAAATTGGGTGAAAATATATTACAACAGGTATATTTTAACCGTTGTAATAAAGTTATGACAACGGTTGACTTTTATTGACCCGTTGTTATTAACATATCACAACGGTTTTGTTTTAAGAACCCGTTTTCAATAGTTTGTCTTAATAAAAAACTAATTTACAAACACATACAGCATACCACACAAACACACACAACATCAGTTCAACCATTGGTATCCTGAGTTTATTCTCTCTCCCCCGCTTTCTACATTCTCGTTGCCGGCCGTCGCCCAGATTCCGTTGCCTTCCCTTATCATCTTGCTCGTTCTCTTTATCATCATCATCATCAGGTATGTTCACTTTAATTTTGTGCTTCGTCATTAGGGTTTTAAGACGATCATCTTTTTTGTTTTTCATGCATCTGTTTGTTTTTCGTCTTCTTTGTTATCTTTATCATCCCGCATCATCTACTTCATTCCTCTTATTAGGGTTTAGGATTTTAGAAGCTCAAACTGTTGTTTTAAATTTTCATTCCTCTTTAGGGTTTTAGATAATACTCTGCATGACGTTGTTAAGTTGTTCATTTACTATTTCATTCATATTTGGGTTTTAGGATTATCATGGGTGAAAACGGAAAAGAAGTCAAAAGAATAATAAGCCCGGGGATGATAATAAGCCTGGTGAGAGGGATGCTACGAAGTGCCCTGCAGCCCTTGCAGCTATAGCCGCTAAAGAGCCGCTTAAAATAAAATGGAACTCGAAGGGTTTCCCTACTGGTCCAAATGCGGGTTTTTTATCCACTTGGATTGGATGTTGCACAAGACAGTTTGTGCCTATCCATTTAGATGAAATTAGGAATTTGAATCCAAAATTGGCGGAGTTATACTTAGCTCGTATAAAGGAAGCCTTTGATATTGCCGATGAATGCCATGATAAGTATTTAACACAAAAGGCAGGGATTGTCTTAAGGCAGTGGAAGTGTGACGTTGCTAGGGATTGGTTATATGTGGACAAGGCAACGGGGGAGATGCGTAAGAGCCCACCGGAAAACAAGTGTCCCACCATCAGTCAGGAACAATGGGATCTTTTCAAAGCGATGAGAACTAGTGAGAAGTTTCAGGTTAAATATCCTCGCCTTTTAACGATTTACCTATCATTTTTTTAATTAATGAGTTCTTTATATAATCTTTTTATTATCTCATCTACTTGCGCTTTTATATAATTTGAAGCCGTTAGCAGAAGAAATCGTGCTAACATTTCATGCAAGAAGAGGAAATGGTATGGTTCTCGAGGCGGTTACAGATTGATAGAAGACAACATCGTAAGTAGCATGCATTCCCCTGTGAGATTTGATTTTTTTAATCACACTTGGACTTGATACACATTTACATGTATAACTGTTACCATGTTAATGTGTAGGTGGCAAAGGGAGTGACCGACTTGGATCGGCATGTAACTTATAAAGAAGGGCACACGCCTAAAGGATCCCGGTCGCGTGACAAATATGATGAGGAAGTGTTGGCCAACATAGTAAGCATTATTTTATTAAGACGAGTTCATTACTAACTTTATTATTTTAGTCACAAATATAATTTGAAGTTTATTTAATATATTATAGGACAAGGTATTGAAGGAGGTAGAAGAAGGGAAATTCACTCCCAATGGTCGTGATGACGTTCTTGCTAGAGCGATCGGCCGACCCGAACATCCAGGTCGATTGAGGGGCATCCCGTTACAGGTTGGAGTAACGAAATATTATGGGACAACTGCCCCGAAAAGGAAGAAAAGGAAGACTAAGGCTGAGAAGGCTGACATGGTACCATTTATTCTATTATTTTCATTTAAGTTCAATTCACATGTTATTGTTGGGATACAAATTGCTGAAACATTAAATTTTTGGCACGCAAGTTCATTTATTGGCATCTATACTACTAAAGATGAATGCTGGAGGCAAGCCTTCCGAAGAAGAATTGAAGATGATGGAGGATGTCATTAAAGGGGGTAAGGTACAACATATTGGTCAAGAGGCCGAGAACACTACTACCTTGGCAATACATGGAAATTTTTTGCAGGAAACAAAAAAGGCGGATAAGCCTAAATCCCCAGACATGCCAACTACCTCGTCGAAACAACAACTTGATGAGGTATTTGATTAACTTCTCCATTTTTTTAAAAACCTCCCTTTATTTATATTTTTTCTGTATTTCTAAAAAGCATGAAAATTTTGTGTAGGGGACAAAAAAGAGGGATAAGCCTAAGTCCCCAGTCATACCTGCTACTACTGCCTCATCATTGAAAGAGCAGGTTGATGAGGTATTTAGTTAAGTACTCTTTTATTTTTATTACTCCAACTAGCTAGCTAGGATATGTTACCTTTCGATTTTTTATTATTTTAATTATCTACATGTGTAGGCTGGTGGTAGTAGCACAAAATCAGAGAAGCATTATTTCCTCGAACGGAAAGATGTTAGGAGTTTAAACTCCACAAAATATTCTGGGAAGGATTACATGCTAAAAGTAAGAACGGTGACGATGAGAAAACTGCATTCGGAGGCTAGCAATCGCATAGCAAACGAGCAATTGATAATTATTCCGCTCGAGGAGCATATTGTAGGGGTTGAGCGCGAAGCAATTATGTCATGGGAGATGCTAGCCATTTGGGTTGTCCTAGACGAGATTGATGTCCAACACCTATTTGTTTGGATGAAGTAAGTTTCTTAATTAATAAATCATTTCATATTCTAATATTCTGACTACTAGATAGTGTTTTAAATACCGGAATTAATACCGTAATAATGTAGGATATTGAAATTGAGAGTGATCTCCAAGAACAAGATTCCATGTGATCAATACGGATTCCTGTGCCCCTATGTTTTATCTATGCATATCACGATTCTTTCGTTCGAAGATCGGGTAGATTATATTGCTCAGCAATTGGCGACAACCAAGAAGCTGGTTTTTGCCCCTTATAATGAAAACGGGTAATAAACAAATTAATATTACGTTTCCCCCTACAATTGCATTTTCATAACTAATATATGTACTTGTTAATAATGATGATCGCTCTTGATGTAGGACTCATTGGGTGCTAGCAGCCATCATGCAGACGAAGAAGAAAGTTTTTTGGTTGGACTCTTTGCATAAACAACCAAGCGAGACTTTTAAGGGCTTGATTATTAAGTAAGTTTATAATACTGATTTATTTATAATAACATTAAGTTTCAATTTTTATTTATAGCAAAAAGCTCATTTTTGCCCCAAAAATATGAGTTTCTGCCTCTTTTTTTTTTAAAAAAAAGGGGCATTTGAGAAGAAAAGAGCGAGCAGGATCAACCCACGAAAGATTCTGATGATGACCCTACTTTCATTACGATAACAGGGGTACGTGCTCAAATACAATACCTTATGTACAAAAATCTGTGTTTAATACTAATACAATACCTAAAGTGCAAGATTCTGATGTGGGCCTTCTCTCGTCTCTTTGTTTTTATGTAATAATAGGTCTCTTGCCAGCCGGATAGCATACAATGTGGATACTACGTTTGTCGGTTCATGTTGGAGATTATTATGCGAAGATATATCCTTATTCCAGAAAAGGTTAGTAATTTAATAATGTGTTTATTACTTTTTTTAAATTAGAGTTGATGTTGTCTTGCTTGCTGCTATACCATGATGTTGCTATGCTGAATGATGTATGTTGTTACAATAATGTCTTGTCTTTGTTTTTTCCGCAGTATGTAATCAGCGCGCCACAAGAACTTCAGCAGTACAAACGGCAACATATAGACGAGTGTGGACATGGGACCACGGGGGCGCTTGGGAAACAAGCGTTTGCATTTGTGGAGTCGCCACCAATTTATTGTGGAAAATTGGAAACTGTTCCAATACCTCCTGCCATGTCAAGACACAAAGTAGTGACATGAACACCAAGAACTCGTTACCCTTAGCATTCTATGTCTAGAATGACTCTCGTGGATGCCAATGAACACGGATGTTCACAGAGATCTGGAGTAAGGGGTGAGGGTACGTATTAGGAAGCTCTTTTGATCGAACACCTAATCCCGCCCGCCTCGATAGCGGCCTCTACTAATGATTAGGGAAATCGTCTATACTTGATATATTGTCGATTATATGCATGCAATGCAACATCCAACGTTTTAATCCTAACATGTGAGAATTAGACTAAGTCGGTGAGACACGTAGTTTAGCATACAATGAATGTCAAAGTCGGGAGTTTATGTTCAATTACATGTGAAAAGCATACAAGCAATGCGATAAAAGAAATACAATAATACAATAATGAAAATTACAACGGATTCATGATTTATGTCGAAAATACCTTTAAAACGGATAATTTGGAAAAAAGAATAAATAAACGAATTAACGAACAGGAATTAGGCGATAATACGATTAGTAGTTAATTATACGTAGATTAATTAAACTAGGTCAGAGCAGAACGGAAGTTCAGAGACAGAAGTCATCCTGGAACAGGCGCGGCAGAGCTGCGCCCTCTGGAAGAGGCGCAGCAGTTGCTGCGTTTGTTCCAAGGGTGAGTTCTGGCTGTGAAGCCGGAACTGCAAATCGTTAATGTTAATTGGTTAATTTAAGGATTGATTATGATATTTACTCGGATGAAAGTGATTAATAGGTTATTTACATGCGATTGATGGTCATAAAAGCAATAAAACATAGATGAGACGGATGCAAACGGATTATTTACATGAACGAACGATTGATTAGTGACATAGATGAACAAAATAGGTTAAACATGACGAATTAATGACGAAACCGACAATAGACAGATGAAAATATATCCACGGTCGAATTCCAAAACTCAATATGAACAAATCGAATTCCTACAACCCGGATTGAATTTTATGACGAAAACCCGCAGATATGAGATTATAAGGGATTTAAGTCGAATTTAATGACGAATTAAACGTGTTAAAGATGATGAAAAATATACATGAGATTATTAGAATATTGTATCGAAGAATTAAAGAAAACAAACGAAAACAAACAAAGATTGACGAATTACAGAGGACGAAGGAAGAAGAAAGGAAGCAGGATCTGCGGCAGCCTCACGAAGAGGCGCAGCAGGAACTGCGCTCCTTCGAAGAGGCGCAGCAGTTGCTGCGTCCTTTCTCGACGGTTTGTCTTCTGGAAATCCGTAAAAAAAAAAGAGTTTTAAAGCACGGTTTTAGAAATCGGTTTTAAGAGGAATTTTCGACATAAACCTTACATTAATGATACAAAAAGTAAATAACAATAAATAAACAAGGATTTACACCCTCAGACTTACATGTTTGACGAAACGAGATGAACTAAGTTATCGATTAGTGATGCTCGACTCGAATGTAGACGAAAGTGCCCTCGTAAGAGGAAAACGATTAGATTAATTAAGTTGATTGATGTGGAGTTGGTCAAATTGGTCGGTCATACAAACGAGGCTGGTACTGAGAAGGATCCGAGCTTACTTGGTCGAATGTTCAAGCATGTAGACGCCAAAACGTAAGAACGTGGTCTAGAATGCAAAGGGAGAAGAGAAGGGCGGACACTCGCGTGAGAAATATGTGAGACCGAAGGTCTCTATTTATACTAATCACACGACGGAATTATGGTAAGACTAGGATACGGAAGGAAAGATCCGGAAACAACCGACTTAGGTTAAACACGAAAACTTGGACAAAAAGAAAACCATGAGGAAAAGGCCCAGCAGGTGCTGCGTTCCTTGGAAGAGGCGCAGCACTTGCTGCATCCTTTCCTCAGCGAGTTCCTCCTGCGCAAGAAAGCGCGTTTGACAGCCTGTCGTATTTCAGGAATAACTTTCTCTACAAGACTCGGATTAAGGTGATTTCGGTGGCGTTGGAAATCTAAGAAAGAGATCTAGAACTTTCTGTGAAATAGGCCTGACCCAAAAAAGTCGTTATGACCTCGTAAAATGGGCCTAAAAGTCGGGTTGTCATTTTAGCTAAATGAAATGCACATTTTGTAATGTAAACTTTAAGTTTAGCCTAATGAAATGACATGTGACTCAAAATGAGATATAATCTCAACATTTTATGACATCTTAACCTTAGGTAGACAAGCACATTGCTTTGACTCGGGATTTGACGGTTTTAGGAAATGAAGACGGTTTTTGACCCGGACTCCAAATGTACTCTAATTACTGCCAAAACGACCGTAATGACACCTAAATGACAACCATGAGGTAGACACAAGTGTTTGAGCGATCACTTGACGATAAACCTACGAACTGTCACAAATCGTTCCGCGTACCAAACATGCGGCCCAATCATCACCGGGTGTTTGCGGGAGGTGTAGAAACGAGGTGTCTACAGAGCCCCCACTTTGACTGAGGCTTGGACAAGGCGAAAGTCAAAGTATAGACATCAGGTCAATCGAAGATTACAACCTGATGACTATGGCGACGCGAGGCGGTTCAAGGGGTCTGAACCAAGGACCTGTCGTCGGGAACATTTTAGAGTCTGTCGACTATCGGGGAGGGTCGTTTAAAGTCCATTAGACTACGTAAGGAGGCTCGCCAGCCATAAGAAGAGACCATACCTGAGAATTCTTTCTCGAGATGCTTCCGGAGTTGCGTAGGAGCTAAGGTTAAGACCTAAAAGATATGTAAGGATTGTGCTAGGGTGTGGGACCCTAAAGGAAAGCATCGACGGGAAGGAGGCCAAATATAAGTTCAACTTAAAGGGGTAACCAAGGTTTGAGTTGTAGGAACTCTAAGGAAGTGATGATCCTAAAGGAATATGATCCTAAAAGGAAAAGGTGATCCAAAGGAATATGATCCTAAAAGGAAAAGGTGATCCTAAAGGAATATGATCCTAAAAGGAAAAGGTGATCCTAAAGGAATATGATCCTAAGGGTAGAAGTGTATGAACTCTAGGGATTTTGGGAACTTAAAAGAAGCTAGGTGTGTGAACCTGGGTATATGAACCTAAAAGGGCGGCTGGTATGGGAACTTAAAGGCTTGTGAACCTAAAGGAATTGGGATCCTAAGGTTAAGTTTAGGAACTGCTGGGTTACTAATTCTTGTTTTAAACGCGTGCGTTTAAGCTTTCTGAGGTATGAGAACTCCAAAAGGATTTTATGGGTTTATGAACCTAAGGATGTTGGTGTGGGAGCTTAAAGGCTTATGAACCTATGGGAAGCCATTTTGGGATCTAAGAATCTAGGGGTCACAGGGATTCTGAAGAAACTTCTTAACACTTCCGAAGGCTAACTCTAAAGGCTATCTCTCACTAAAGAAAAGGCTGAAAGACAACTCTCTCTAAAGGACTGAAAGGGGACTTAACTGAAAAGGAGTTATCTGAAGGTTACTGAAAGAATTATCCTGAAGTGTCTGAAGAAATAAAGGATTATCTGAAGGGAGGAAGGCTCAAGGAAGGATTATCCCAAAGGTTATCTAAAGGGTTGTCTGAAGGATATGAAGGTCAGTTTCTGAAAGATCTGAAGAGTTTATCCTGAAAAGAGGTTACCAGAAAGATATGAGGGTTTATCCTGAAAAGGGTTACCTAAAGATATGAAGGATCGCCTGGGGGTATCTGCCTCTCTCTGTCCTCAAGCAAACTCTCACTGGGGAATAAACCAATGATTTTGGGGAATCTGCATGTTTCTGTCCTCAAGCAAACTCTCGTTGGGTGATTACTCTAGGGAATCTGCATGTTTCTGTCCTCAAGCAAACTCTCGTTGGGTGATAAATCTTGGGAACTGATCTCCATGTCTTGAAAGGGAATGTCTGTCCGTGTACTCTCGTTGGGGGAACATAATAAAGGTATGTCGAAACACCTGTTAGAGAATACTCGCTCGTTGTGGCAAGCAAGGTCTTGATAAAGAACTGCTTCTGATACTTACCTGCATGGTTAGTAGCCACACAAGAATGCAATCTAATATATGCACGTAAGCAATTATCACATGGACCTCGAATAAGGAAACACATAGGTTTTCAAAAGTTGTTTCTTTTTAAAAGTCGTTTAAAACTTGTTCAAAGAAGTTTGTCGTTTGTAATGCGTTATGCATATTCAATGGGCTTTAGACACGTGACTGACGCGACGTAGACCTTATGCGGACCTGAAAATATAGACTTAGCTTGGACTGACGCGACACAGGGATGACTCTAACAGACTTTGTTTAAGTATGCGCAACCCCTAGCCAAATGTGGGTGATAACGCGTATCAATTCCAAAGGTAGAAGAATTACAAGAATGATGAAGGCATATAAAGGTAAGGCATGAGTCATGGATCATCTGTCTACTGGGACTTCTTTCACCACCGTTTGCTATAAAAGAGACCCCTCTTGAGGCACGATAAATCGGAGAATCGATCTAAGACCCTTGTCATTATCCAGACCAAGTACTAACTTGGCTTAAAATAAGAGAGGAATAAAGGAAGGGTGGCATCTCGGAAGAGAAGCCCCCAGGATGAGAATATGACTCTGGAATTTGGTAAAAAAGAGACTGGGCGACAATAAGGAGCCCCCAGTATAGAGGTGTTGTTTGTGGAAGGGATATTAATTGAGGTTGGAAGGTTGAAAATTGTGATGGTTGAGATGGTTGTGTCATTGAGGACTGCCTACGTATTCACGTGAGGGGAAATCAAACCAGATCGTAGTTCCGAGGTTTGGTTAATTTTGTTTGGGTGTTGTGGTTGTATCCTTCTTGTGTAAGAAAGGACTGCCTACGTATCCACCTGAATAGGTGAAATCAAACCATGCTCGTAGTTCAAGTGTGTGCCTAAGCTATGTTGTTAGTGTAATACTCCGTATTTATGGTCTTGGGGGTACTCTATCGAGTAGCCCTTACTCTGTCGAGTAAGGGTATGTCGCAGAATAAAATAGTTTCTGACCTGTTGGGTACTCGATCGAGTAGCTAGGGCACTCGATCGAGTAGGGGGGTACTCGATCGAGTACCTTGGGTACTCGATCGAGTGTCCGGTTTATCGGGGGTTTTTCTCGGGTTTTGTTAATTACGCGATTAAGGTATTTAAATCAATTCGTCTTTATTCTAAATCACTTTTTACAAAACCTAAAATCTGCTTAAGAGAGAAAGCAACTTGTCTTCTTCCTAATCGCGTTCTTGACAATTCCCGGAGTTCAGACGGTCGGTTTGCATCATAGTTTGTGTCGTTGGATTCCTTGCGTCGAGGGTAAGCTTCTAGCATAATTTTTATAACGTTTTGGTTAAGATTAGTGAAACCCTAATTTAGTAATTGGGGGTTTTATGAATGGTGTTTGAATAGTAGTATCCGTGTGTTATATGTTAGGAGGAGAATTCATAGAAGAGGCGTTTTGAGACAAATTGAGATACCGTCTGCGTGTGTGCTTTCCAGGTAGGATTTCCTACTCGGTATTAGTCCCATAATGGGATATTGGTGATGTCTTTGTAGTTAGTTAATTGATTTGATGGTTGTACTTGTGTTTGTGATTGTGGTTGTGTTGTTGATGGTTCTCGAGATGCGTTCTCGGCTGAGTGGGGTCACTTGCGGGAGTGATCTCACGCCCTAGTTTCGCCCTTAGTGGAACCCGCCACGAAAGGGGATGTGCACATTAATGGACAGGGTTATCGCTCGTACGATGAGCGGGGCTTAGGTGGGAACGGCTGCGGTCCCCCACCGGCGGGTGTCCAGTGGACGATCGATGATTGAGACGGTTGGTTGGATGTGTGCGTGTGTGTGTGGCGGTTCAAATTGTCTGTTTGTCTTATTATTGTTATCTGTTTTGATTGTGTGATTAGTAATCGACCCGGTGTTGTTTTGTAAACTGCGGTGATCCATTCGGGGATGGTGAGCGGATATTGAGCGAGTATAGAGATGATACGGGGATAGCTGGGATGGCCACGACATGACGATAGAGTCTTCCGCTGTAGTTTAGCATTTATTTATGTTTCAGTTTGAGTAGACAGTTTGGAATAATGTATCTTGCTTTCAGTTTGGTTTCAAGGATTGTTTTCATTCATTAAACTATTAATAATAAATGTTGTTTCTTTATCGCTGTTGTTTGATTATCATACCTCGGGCAACCGAGATGGTGATGTCTCCATACCTGAGTTGGTCCTGGTAAGGCACTCGGAGTATGGGGGTGTTACAAATGGTATCAGAGCGACGATCCTGAAACCTGTAACCAATGAACTTAATGAACATAGGGAGTCAATTAAAATGAACCCGGGGTAAAAGTGGTAGGAGCTAGTGCAAAGGCTTGGGAGACGTCCTAAAGTCGCGGGGGTCGCCCTACAACTTTGAACCGGTCACATGGGAACGTATTTGTTGAGTTGTCTGTGTGATTGTTTAACTTGTGCAGCAAAGTGATGAAGTGTGTTGATTGTTTGGTGTTGAAATAGGAAGTTGAGCATGTGAAAGAGAATGATATGTGGAACATGTTAATGAGATGATAACATGTTGGATGTTTATAATGTGGCTTTAATAACATGATGAGTTGATTTTGTTGATTAGTAGAATAGATACGTAGCCTATTTGTTAGAATATAATGTGGTTTTATAAAGTTTGGCATGTTAGCATACGAAGTAACATGCGGGTAGCTCTTACGTATTGGGGGTACTTGATCGAGTGAGACTGACTCGATCGGGTAGATTTTTGGCGAATTTGAGACCAGAATCGAGTTTTGGGGCACTCGATCGAGTAGCTAGGGGTACTCGATCGAGTAGGGGGTCACTCGATCGAGTAGCCTAGATACTTGATCGAGTGGGTTAGAGATCGAAGGCTGTTTAGTTCGGGTTCGGTACTCGATCGAGTACATAGGGGCACTCGATCGAGTAGCCCGTTACTCGATCGAGTGGGTCCGGATACTCGATCGAGTAGGTCTTTGGGCAACGCGTGTTCGTGTTTTGAGGTTTAGTACGCGTGTTTATGTTTACCCCTTTCTTCTATAGCTTCAAGATGCCGCCAAAGAGAAATGCCTTGTACGCGAGAGCTGAGCTTATGACTACGGAAGACATCGTTAAGATGTTGGAACACCAAGACGCTCTTACGGAGACCCTGAAGAGAGTGAACGAGGACAAGGATAAGGGTAAGGAGAAAGAGGCTGACCATGCTAAAGTCAGCCTCTATATCGCAAGGTTTAACCCGAAGGAGTACAAGGGGGTTGAGGAGCCTAATCACCTTGATAGTTGGGTGAGGGAGATGGAGAACATACTAGATTTAGTTCGCTCCCGATGAGATGAGAGTGGATCAGCCGCATTCTATCCGAGGGAGGCACTGGTGGCAAGTGGTGGGACTCGGTGAAAGTGAGTGCCAAGGAGATATATACCAACCAGGGGTTACCCGCTATACCTTGGGAGGAGTTTCGTAGGGGTCGTGAGGAAGGAGTTCGTGCGAACATGTGAGGAGTAAGTTGAGGGAGGAGTTCGACAAGTTTAAGATGACGGCCGAAATGTCTCGTGGGTCGAGTACTACAGGCGGTTCAATGAGAAATCCAGATATCTTTGAGGACATGGGTTTGAGTGAGGAGAATCTTGCTTTGAGGTTTGAGAGAGGGCTAACCACGACAATTATGGATAAGTTACCCGTGGGAGTCCTTACGATGTGAAGGAAGCATATGAGAGGGTCGGGAGAGCCGAGAGGCTAGTGGAGATGGCTAAGGAGAGGTTAGGTGGAGAGAAGAGGAAGTCGGAGAGCGAGGGTGGTGGCCAATCTAATTTCAAGAAAGGCAACCACAATCGCCTAAGGGGTTTTCTTCTGGTCCGGGTTCGATCGGAACTTCCTTTGGGAGAGGTCGTGGAAGTGTGAGCAACAAATGGGAGTGACTGCTTTGGATGTGGTGGCGTAGGCCACAAGAGACATGAGTGCACAAGTGCACCGGATCTTTCCGGAGACTGCGCAGCTTCGCGAGCAACGGACCGGCGGGATCATGGCCAAACCGTGGAGGTCGAGCTACCGAGTGGAGGCAACCGCAACGGCGGTAATTCTTATCGGAAGACACCGATGAACAACAACAACAATCAAGGGTCGGGTGCCAAGCCGACCGCATCGGCCAATCTTGTCCGGGGAGGTGGGCGGAAGACAAGTGGCAAGTCGTTCATAATGGACAAGAAGGCGGTGAGGAGGATGAGCACGTTATCACCGGTACATTTCTTGTTAATGGCGTTCCTACGTTTGTTTTGTTTGATTCGGGGGCTTCTCGATCGTTTGTGTCTTCGAGTCATGTAAAGCGATTGGGTTTGAGGGTATATGAGTCCGTTAGGGAGCAAGTTTTCATACCTTCAGGTGAGTCTGTATCGTGTGGGAGGTTGTTTAGGGATGTGTCTTTGATAGTTGGGCAAGTCGATTTCCCTGTAGACTTGCTAGAGTTTCCTTTTGATGGTTTTGAGATGATAGTTGGGATGGATTGGTTAGGAAAGTACAAAGCCAAGATAGACCATCATCAAAAGAAAGTGTCCCTAAGAGGTCCTAAGGGTGTTAGTGTGTCTTACCGTGGGTTTCTAGTCAAACCCAAAGTTAAGTTGATTGCAAATTTGTCACTTTGAAGTCGTATCTGAGGAAGGGATGCCCTCTGATTTTGTGCCATGTGAGAGATGATCGGATAGAGAGCCCGGCAGTTGAGGAGATACCAGTGGTGGGAGAGTATGCAGATGTCTTTCCAGAGGAGATTCCGGGGTTGCCACCGAAGAGGGAGATAGATTTCACCGTTGAGTTGAAGCCCGGGGACGGGGCCAATCTCTAAGGCACCGTACCGTATGGGTCCTAAGGAGATGGAGGAGCTTAGGAAGCAGTTGGATGATTTGATAGAGAAGGGATACATTAGACCAAGTGTATCGCCTTGGGGAGCACCAGTTCTGTTTGTGAAGAAGAAGGATGGAACTTTGAGGCTATGCATAGATTACCGGGAGCTGAACCGTGTGACGATAAAGAACAAGTATCCTTTGCCAAGGATAGATGACCTGTTTGATCAGTTGAGTGGTGCAACGGTCTTTTCTAAGATCGATTTGAGGTCCGGGTACCATCAGGTGAAGATTAGAGATGTGGACATACCAAAGACAGCCTTCACGTCGAGGTATGGCCATTATGAGTATGTGGTGATGCCGTTTGGGTTGTCCAATGCGCCGGCAGTGTTTATGGATTTGATGAATAGGATCTTTAGACAGTTCTTGGACCAGTTCGTGGTGGTGTTTATCGATGATATCTTAGTCTACTCAAAGACTAAGGAGGAGCATGAGGAGCATCTGAGGATCGTGTTGCAGACGTTGAGAGATCATGAGTTGTATGCTAAGTCGTCCAAGTGTGAGTTTTGGTTGGAGAAAGTTGCTTTTCCGGGGCATGTAATCTCTAAAGATGGGGTAGGCGTGGATCCGGCGAAGGTTGAGGCGGTGACAAGGTGGGAAGCACCAAGAATGTTGCTTGAGGTAAGGAGTTTCTTGGGTTTAGCCGGATACTACAAAGCGGTTCGTGAAAGATTTCTCCAAGATAGCTAGACCGATGACGGCGTTGATGAGGAAAGAGAACAGGTTTCGTTGGGATGAGAGTTGTGAGAAGGCGTTCCAAACATTAAAGGAGCGTTTGACCACGCTCTGTCCTAGCATTACTGAAGGAAGCGAGAATTTCGAGGTTTATACGAGATGCCTCGAAGAATGGGTTGGGATGTGTCTTGATGCGAGAATGGTAAAGTGATTGCCTATGCTTCTAGGCAATTGAAGCCTTATGAGGAGAATTACCCTACTCATGACCTGGAGTTGGGTGCGGTGGTGTTTGCTCTCAAGATTTGGAGGCACTACCTTTATGGAGCAATCTTTAAGGTATTTTCCGATCACAAGAGTCTCAAGTACATCTTCACGCAGAAGGAGTTGAACATGAGACAGAGGAGGTGGATGGAGCTGATTGGTGATTACGACATGGAAATCATCTACCATGAAGGAAAGGCCAATGTTGTAGCTGATGC
The DNA here is from genome assembly GCF_048544455.1 of Silene latifolia. Taxonomy (NCBI): domain Eukaryota; kingdom Viridiplantae; phylum Streptophyta; class Magnoliopsida; order Caryophyllales; family Caryophyllaceae; genus Silene; species Silene latifolia. Next base: position 171,957,102 of record NC_133527.1, on the reverse strand, counting down.
TTTGAGTAGGAAGAGTGTACATTCTTTGTGTACGGCTCTATCTTTGATGAGGTTGAGGGATGAGGTAGCGAGCTTTGGGATTCATATGTTGCGAGAAAGGAGATGCCATAGGTGATATGACAAGACATATGGAGTTTTATGATGATATTCGAGGTAAACAGCTTTGGATCCTAAGATAGTGGAGTGGAGAGCTGGAGTAGAGAAAGGGACAGTGTCCCGGTTTTCCATCCATACAGATGGTAGTTTGAGGTTTGATGGTAGGTGGTGTGTGCCTAATGACGAGGAGTTGAAAAGGATAATCATGACAGAAGCGCATTGCACACCATATTCAGTTCATCCGGGTGGAGACAAGCTTTACAAAGATTTGAAGAAAACGTTTTGGTGGCCTGGGATGAAGAAAGAGACAGCTGAGTTTGTGTCCCGTTGTTTGACATGCCAGAGAGTAAAGGGGGAACAGAGAAGACCACAAGGTAAGGTTCAGTCTTTGGAGGTGCCCGAGTGGAAGTGGGAATCCATTTCCATGGATTTCATTGTGGGTTTACCTAAGAGTCAACAAGGTAACAATATGATTTGGGTGATAGTAGATCGTCTGACCAAGTCAACTCACTTTGTTCCAATGAAAGATACATGGACTAAGGCACAATTGGCTATGGCCTATCGAAAGAACGTGCTTAAGTTACATGGAGTCCCTAAGGACATAGTGTCTGACAGAGATGCGAGGTTTATATCAAGGTTTTGGAAGGAGTTGCAGGAATCGTTGGGAACGACTTTGAAGATGAGTACGACATTTCATCCTGCGACAGATGGGCGACGAGAGGACAATCAAGACCTTGGAAGATATGTTGCGAGCTTGTGTGATGGATTTCGGTGGTAGGCTGGGAGCGAGGTTGGACTTGATAGAGTTTTCTTACAACAACAACTATCACACCAAAGATAGGTATGGCACCGTTTGAGGCTTTGTATGGGAGGAGGTGTAGGAGTCCAATCTGTTGGGACGATAGTCTTTGAGGCAAAGTGGTTTTAGGACCAGAGATGGTACATGAGATGGTGGAACAAAAGATGATCGGGGAACGGATGAGAGCGGCTCGGGATCGACGAAGAGTTATGCGGATCTACATCGTCGAGACATAGAGTTTCGGGTTGGGGACAAGGTTCTTCTGAAAGTGTCTCCTATGCGCGGAGTTATGAGATTTGGGAAGAAAGGCAAGCTAAGTCAGAAGGTTATAGGGCCTTATGAGATCTTAGAGCGAGTTGGGGAAGTGGCGTATCGCTTGGCTTTACCGGCTGCGTTGGAGAGAGTGCATAATGTGTTTCATGTATCGCAGCTACGGAAGTATGTGAGTGACCCGTCACATGTGTTGGAGGCAGAGAGCTTGGAGCTTGATGAGTCTTTATCATACCTTGAGGTACCTAAGCAGATCCTAGACCGAAAAGTTAGAAAGACCAGGAGTGGTGAGACAGTGTTGCTTAAGATCCTTTGGTTTAACCATGAGACCGAGGAAGCTACATGGGAGGCGGAGGATATCATGAAAGAGCGTTACCCTTTCCTTTTTGATTAGGTATGTATGGTTACGAGGACGTAACCTTATTTCTTTTAGGGGGGTAGGAGATGATCGCGAGAGTTTTTAAGAGTTTTTACACCCTTTTATATATGTTGTGTCGGTATGTTGGTCGGGATAAGTTGGGTTAGTAACATGTTTTACGTTGTGTTTATGTTGACCTGTTGACCTTCGAGTCGGGAAGCTTATGGGAGTACCTTGGTTTGGTAGTGGTTTGAACTTCGGGGACGAAGTTCCTTTTAAGGAGGGAAGACTGTAATACTCCGTATTTATGGTCTTGGGGGTACTCTATCGAGTAGCCCTTACTCTGTCGAGTAAGGGTATGTCGCAGAATAAAATAGTTTTCGACCTGTTGGGTACTCGATCGAGTAGCTGGGGCACTCGATCGAGTAGGGGGGTACTCGATCGAGTACCTTGGGTACTCGATCGAGTGTCCGGTTTATCGGGGGTTTTTCTCGGGTTTTGTTAATTACGCGATTAAGGTATTTAAATCAATTCGTCTTTATTCTAAATCACTTTTTACAAAACCTAAAATCTGCTTAAGAGAGAAAGCAACTTGTCTTCTTCCTAATCGCGTTCTTGACAATTCCGGAGTTCGGACGGTCGGTTTGCATCATAGTTTGTGTCGTTGGATTCCTTGCGTCGAGGGTAAGCTTCTAGCATAATTTTTATAACGTTTTGGTTAAGATTAGTGAAACCCTAATTTAGTAATTGGGGGTTTTATGAATGGTGTTTGAATAGTAGTATCCGTGTGTTATATGTTAGGAGGAGAATTCATAGAAGAGGCGTTTTGAGACAGCTGTAGATACCGTCTGCGTGTGTGCTTTCCAGGTAGGATTTCCTACTCAGTATTAGTCCCATAATGGGATATTGGTGATGTGCTGTAGTTAGTTAATTGATTTGATGGTTGTACTTGTGTTTGTGATTGTGGTTGTGTTGTTGATGGTTCTCGAGATGCGTTCTCGGCTGAGTGGGGTCACTTGCGGGAGTGATCTCACGCCCTAGTTTCGCCCTTAGTGGAACCCGCCACGAAAGGGGATGTGCACATTAATGGACAGGGTTATCGCTCGTACGATGAGCGGGGCTTAGGTGGGAACGGCTGCGGTCCCCCACGCGGCGGGCTGGTCCAAAGGGACGATCGATGATTGAGACGGTTGGTTGGATGTGTGCGTGTGTGTGTGGCGATTCAAATTTGTCTGTTTGTCTTATTATTGTTATCTGTTTTGATTGTGTGATTAGTACGACCCGGTGTTGTTTTGTAAACTGCGGTGATCCATTCGGGGATGGTGAGCGGATATTGAGCGGTATAGAGATGATACGGGGATAGGCCGGGATGGCCACGACATGACGATAGAGTCTTCCGCTGTACTTTAGCATTTATTTATGTTTCAGTTTGAGTAGACAGTTTGGAATAATGTATCTTGCTTTCAGTTTGGTTTCAAGGATTGTTTTCATTCATTAAACTATTAATAATAAATGTTGTTTCTTTATCGCTGTTGTTTGATTATCATACCTCGGGCAACCGAGATGGTGATGTCTCCATACCTGAGTTGGTCCTGGTAAGGCACTCGGAGTATGGGGTGTTACAGTTAGGACCTTAAAGTGCATGGGTCAAGAGGGTATATTCCTTTGGTGACTCGAGGAATCGATTTTGAGATAACTCCCTCTGATCATAGACCAAAGAGGTATAATTAAGTTTGTAAAAAAAATTATTTGTCGCGTGAGCACACCTAAAAGTGGACCCTAAGGATGAATATAGGTATCTCCCGTTCTGGGTAGCAAAGTATTTGAAGACTCCGTGTTTGGGTCAAGGTGAAACTGGATTGGATATTTGGAATGTGGAGCTTGGACATAAGAGGCTTTGATGAACAAATCTCTGGAGCTTGATTTTGTGGAGTTAAGGCTTGATGGGGTTATGGCTTGTAATGTGGCTTTGAAATGGAGTCTCTTGGCTTGATGTAGCCTGAGCACATAAAGGTGGGTTAAATGACGTGGGATCAAGTTTCCATGTCTTGGCCCTAAAGGATGGGTATATTTGACGAGCTTGAGAGGATTCTCAAAATTCCTAACTATCTTCCTGTAACGGTCTCGAGAAGGACTTAGGGTGTACGATGTGTGAAAGGCTAAGTGAGAGTGCTAGCTAACCATCTTCATTGATGTCTTGATTCTATACTGTAACTTGATTCTATATAGACTTCAGGAGTATTCCGTTTAGCATCTGATTTCAGGCTTGTTCTTGATTCATATTCAGATTCTTGGTCTAGAATATATCTCGGCTTCTTGCTCAGATTTTTGATTCGGTTTTTTGAGGATAACATTGACTTTCGATATTGATTTGTTTGATTGAGTCTTCTTCTTTTGACTCTTTTGTCTTGGATTACGGGCATAATTGTGGCTTTGGATATTGACCTCAGTTTCTCTTGATTGAGCCTTTTGTCTTTCATCATGGCTCGTATCATCTTGGATGGACTTGGGTCAGACTAGCACCTTTGGGTGTGAAATGGGTTGCTTTTTGGTAACACGGGTTGTTTATTGTGGGGAATGGGCTTGCCTTCCGTCATGGATTGTCAACAAAGGAGATGGTCTATATTCGTCCTAGAATTTCTTAAGATACGCTCGTCCTAAACTGGGGTATATTGTGGTTTCGATTGCCAGACATGGAATAAGTAAGAAAAGAACACGGAGTTTCAGGTCCTCTACAACTTTGAACGTAACATCATATAAGTGCACTCACATTGACTGTCATGTGTTGTTCGTTTTAAAATGTCTCAAACCAATTCTTGTTGTCACGGGAAAAGGGGAAAGGAAGAGATATGATAGAATATGTGGATTGAAAAGTGTACTTTTATTGAGATGAAGAATGAATATATTTAACATAGACTCGAGAAGACACGTGACTCGTGGGACAGCCCTCAGGTTGTCACTAGGAATGAAAATGGAGAAAGATACTAGAACAAATATGAGATAGAAAGCCTAAGACTCGGACTCGGACCCGGACTTTGACGCGATCTTAAACCTAGACTCGTAATCATCGGCCCATGCTTGAGCATTTTCCTTTCCAGCAACTGGCTTCGGCATCTGACTTTGAGCATTCACCCATTTGAGCACCTCATCTTCGTCATTGGGAACATTGAAAGGGTAATAGTCAAGAAAAGTTTCTTGATAAGTGGTATATCCATGAGGATTGCCTAACCTGCCATGTGAGTTAAGGGTCGAGAGGGACAATTCCCCGCTTTCGATCATATCCTGAATATCGTTTTTTAATTTGTAACATTTCTCTGTATCATGCCCTTTGCCTCTATGTTATTTGCAGTAGGCATTCTCATCCTAAAACTTGGATTTTTTCTCTGGGTTAGGCTTAGGTCCTATAGGCTTCAACATTCGTCGCTCCATGAGTCTCTGAAGGCATCGGTGTATGTAATACCAATGTTGGTAAATTTCCTGGGAGGTGTGCCCTTATTTTCGGAAGCCTTTGTAAATGACCCCGAAGGCTCCATGAGGTTGCCTTTGTTGATTTTGATTCTTGGATGAGAAGAACTAGGAATAGATTGTCCATTTGTTGCTTTCTCCTTAAGACTGTCAAGCTGAGGGTTTGTCTGGACACTTTTCATCTTGAGAGGTTGGGCATCAAGCTTCTTACTCATTTCAGCAAACTGTTTCTCCATGTTGGAAAGTCGGAAGTTTAGATTATCAATAACTCCTTCTATTTTGGAGAATTTATTGTTGAAGGTAATGGAAAGCATGAGCATTCCATTTTGGATATCTTCATCTTCGAGGACATTGATCTCTTCACTATCATGAGGAGCGAGGAGGTGAGAACAGTCTAGGAATGCGTCTTTATGGTCATGTTTAATGATGTTGGACCCAAGAGGGTCGGTCTTCTTGGAATTCTTGGCGGAAGGTGGCACAGGAAGCTTGCCATCCTCGATCATATCCTGAATAATATGCTTTAGACAAAAGCATTCCTCCGTATCGTGTCCCCTACCTTGATGGTACTGACAATATGAATTGCCCTTCCATCTAGGGAATATATTTTCAGGGTCTGGGGTTGGACCAATTGGATGAAGTTTTCCTTGGGAAACCAACCTTTGTAGAGCTACTTCATATGTGGTTCCGAGGTCATGGAATTCCCTATGAGCTCGTCCCGGCCTTCTGGGTGGAGTTTTCAAGAGGTTAACTCCCTTGCCTTCATTGGCCTTCTTAGATGGGTGAGTCGTGTTGAAGCTATGCCCTGGCCTTAGGGTATGAGAAGATGGTAAAGGTTTCATCATATCTATCTTGTTTTCCATATTGATAACACGAGTTCTCAAGTCTTCGATGGTGGCCTGGAGCTTAATGATTACAGCACTTAATCCCTTGACGTCAACAGATAAACGTTCTTGAACACTTTCATTGGAAATTGCGGAATTCCTACCGAGAAGAAAATGATGCGCATTACAACTTGATTTGACATGGGATCACGCATACTAGAGCAACAAAGGATACACGACAAGACGAGATGACTAGACTCTTAACTTGTGAATCCAGGAAAGGTCGTGAGTGACTTCTCGTGTTTGGACTCACGATGTTTGACCTTGACCTTAGACTCGAGTGTTGACTTTGACGGAATGACATTTATCTGGTTGACATTATTGAAGGGATTAATGACACATGTTAATTCTAATTTGTGTTGTTTAAGACAAACTTGACTCGAGGTTCGGGTATGTGTGTCCCAAACGTGTACTAGGAGAATTCGAGAAACGAATATGGGAATGACTCGATGTGTTAGCCTCGAGCGCATGAGTCGAGGTGTGGAAATGTTTAGATCCTAATTGAGTTGGGGTAGGGAGTCCAAAATGACGGTGTGACGCCTTAGGACTTGACTTGAATTTTGAAAAGACCCAAAATGTAAAGGAAGACGAGTTTATGACTCGATAGAGTTCCGACTAGGACATAGTCGGTTTGAACTTTGACTCTAACTTAGCCCAATTGAATTTACACATTTACATGGTTTGAAAAATATTTTGGTTTTCTCTTTTTTTCTTTTTCTTTTTTTTTCGGACCTTTTTTTTTTCTTCGTTTTTTTTTTTACTTTTTTTGTTTTGTATTTAGTTTTGAAATGGGTTTTGCGCTATCAATGGCCTTTTTGAAATTTTCATTTGAAAATGGGTTTTGATTTTTACAAAAATCGTCATGGTTTCGTTTAGAAATGGTGATCACGTAAGGTACAAACATTTATACAAGCATTATAACGGGATGCTGAGTGCATTTAAAAAAGGTTTTGGCTTAAAGGGTGGGTTGCCATACCGAACAATCAAACCCGAAGTCTGTGGAGAGGCTCGTACCAAACAAGAGTAAGGTCGATTCCTAGTCCATTTCCTCAAGTAGTGAAGGTCCTTGATACAAACAAGAGTAAGCATCATGGTATGGATGACGTCAATCGCTATCCATCCTTAGGCCCAAATAAGAATTAGGACCGTTTAGACGGGACGATTGGTCGAATGGGTTGGGTTGGGCCTAGGAAAGCCGAAATAAAACGGTCTAGGAAGACCGAGTTATGAAAACCAACAATTGTCTTGTACAAACTATTCCCTAACCTTGTTCAAGTTTCACCCTTTTGGCTACACGTAAGTGTATTATCCCCAGCGGAGTCGCCAAACTGTGGACATGGGGCCACGGGGGCGCTTGGGAAACAAGCGTTTGCATTTGTGGAGTCGCCACCAATTTATTGTGGAAAATTGGAAACCGTTTGAATACCTCGTGCCATGTCAAGACACAAAGTAGTGACATGAACACCAAGAACTCGTTACCCTTAGCATTCTATGTCTAGAATGACTCTCGTGAATGCCAATGAACACGGATGTTCACAGAGATCTGGAGTAAGGGGTGAGGGTACGTATTAGGAAGCTCTTTTGATCGAACACCTAATCCCGCCCGCCTCGATAGCGGCCTCTACTAATGATTAGGGAAATCGTCTATACTTGATATATTGTCGATTATATGCATGCAATGCAACATCCAACGTTTTAATCCTAACATGTGAGAATTAGACTAAGTCGGTGAGACACGTAGTTTAGCATACAATGAATGTCAAAGTCGGGAGTTTATGTTCAATTACATGTGAAAAGCATACAAGCAATGCGATAAAAGAAATACAATAATACAATAATGAAAATTACAACGGATTCATGATTTATGTCGAAAATACCTTTAAAACGGATAATTTGGAAAAAAGAATAAATAAACGAATTAACGAACAGGAATTAGGCGATAATACGATTAGTAGTTAATTATACGTAGATTAATTAAACTAGGTCAGAGCAGAACGGAAGTTCAGAGACAGAAGTCATCCTGGAACAGGCGCAGCAGAGCTGCGCCCTCTGGAAGAGGCGCAGCAGTTGCTGCGTCTGTTCCAAGTGTGAGTTCTGGCTGTGAAGCCGGAACTGCAAATCGTTAATGTTAATTGGTTAATTTAAGGATTGATTATGATATTTACTCGGATGAAAGTGATTAATAGGTTATTTACATGTGATTGATGGTCATAAAAGCAATAAAACATAGATGAGACGGATGCAAACGGATTATTTACATGAACGAACGATTGATTAGTGACATAGATGAACAAAATAGGTTAAACATGACGAATTAATGATGAAAACGACAATAGACAGATGAAAATATATCAAAGGTCGAATTCCAGAAACTCAATATGAACAAATCGAATTCCTACAACCCGGATTGAATTTTATGACAAAAACCCGCAGATATGAGATTATAAGGGATTTAAGTCGGATTTAATGACGAATTAAACGTGTTAAAGATGATGAACAATATACATGAGATTATTAGACTATTGTATCGAAGAATTAAAGAAAACAAACGAAAACAAACAAAGATTGACGAATTAAAGAGGACGAAGGAAGAAGAAAGGAAGCAGGATCTGCGGCAGCCTCACGAAGAGGCGCAGCAGGAACTGCGCTCCTTCGAAGAGGCGCAGCAGTTGCTGCGTCCTTTCTCGACGGTTTGTCTTCTGGAAATCCGTAAAAAAAAAAAGTTTTAAAGCACGGTTTTAAAAATCGGTTTTAAGAGGTATTTTCGACATAAACCTTACATTAATGATACAAAAAGTAAATAACAATAAATAAAGAAGGATTTACACCCTCAGACTTACATGTTTGACGAAACGAGATGAACTAAGTTATCGATTAGTGATGCTCGACTCGAATGTAGACGAAAGTGCCCTCGTAAGAGGAAAACGATTAGATTAATTAAGTTGATTGATGTGGAGTTGGTCAAATTGGTCGGTCATACAAACGAGGCTGGTACTCAGAAGGATTCGAGCTTACGTGGTCGAATGTTCAAGCACGTAGACGCCAAAAAGTAAGAACGTGGTCTAGAATGCAAAGGGAGAAGAGAAGGGCGGATACTCGCGTGAGAAATATGTGAGACCGAAGGTCTCTATTTATACTAATCACACGACAGAATTATGGTAAGACTAGGATACGGAAGGAAAGATCCGGAAACAACCGACTTAGGTTAAACACGAAAACTTGGACAAAAAGAAAACCTTGAGGAAAAGGCGCAGCAGGTGCTGCGTTCCTTGGAAGAGGCGCCGCACTTGTTGCGTCCTTTCCTCAGCGGGTTCCTCCTGCGCAAGAAAACGCGTTTGACAGTCTGTCGTATTTCAGACATAACTTTCTCTACAAGACTCGGATTAAGGTGATTTTTGTGGCGTTGGAAAGCTAAGAAAGAGATCTAGACCTTTCTGTGAAATAGGCCTGACCCAAAAAAGTCGTTATGACCTCGTAAAATAGGCCTAAAGGTCGGGTTGTCATTTTAGCTAAATGAAATGCACATTTTGTAATGTAAACTTTAAGTTTAGCCTAATGAAATGACATGTGACTCAAAATGAGATATAATCTCAACATTTTATGACATCCTAACCTTAGGTAGACAAGCACATTGCTTTGACTCGGAATTTGACGGTTTTAGGAAATGAAGACGGTTTTTGACCCGGACTCCAAATGTACTCTAATTACTGCCAAAACGACCGTAATGACACCTAGATGACAACCATGAGGTAGACACAAGTGTTTGAGCGATTACTTGACGATAAACCTAAGAACTGCCACAAATCGTTCCGCGTACCAAACATGCGGCCCAATCATCACCGGGTGTTTGCGGGAGGTGTAGAAACGAGGTTTCTACAACGAGGTAAGGGACATGTTGGGCAAATACGTCTTAGAAGATAGCAATGCTGAAGGGTAAATGCATGATACTCAGAGCTTAGATCAGCTTAGTAATTTTTTGTTGAAGTTAGGGAATGATCTTAGTTCATGTAAAGTTAACTCCTTGTAAGTATATATGATGCTGTTGTTGTGGTTGAATTGAATCTATTGAGTTCTGATGAACCCAAATTGTGATTTATCTTTGGTCTTGATATATCTTCTTTGATATATATATGCGAGATTTTGAATGGCATGCAACAAATTTAATTTTTAAAAAAATTAGGAGTTCGTAATAAAAACGGTTACTAAAACAAAAACCGTTGTAAATACCTTTCACAAATACCCGCCATAATATTCAACAATAGGTTTTAAAATAAGAACCGTTGTAAATACCTTTCACAAATACCCGCGCATAATATTCAACAACAGGTTTTAAAAGAAGAACCGTTGTTACTAACGATTTCAACAACGGTTATTTACCGTATACCCGTTGTTAAAAGTCTTTACAATTTTGGTGGGAAAGATACAACAACGGTTATTTATATGATAACCGTTGTTACATTATTCCCACCAAAATTTTGAAATAATACTTTCCACAACGACTTACTCGCAACAACAACGGCTTTTAACCGTTGTGAATACTTTCCACAACGGTTTTAGTAAATAACCTAACCATTGTAGATACCTTTTACAACGGCCGCTTTAACAACAGCCGCTTTTTGTTTTTACAACGGTTTTTACCCGTTGTTATAGCCTGTATCTGTAGTAGTGATATATGTGAGGATTATTTTATTGAAATGGAAAAAAAAAGTGATTATTATTGACGAGTAATAAGTACTCTGTTATTACTAGGCCTAAATCAAAGACTATCACGGATTACATTGGCGTCCCTTCAAAGATATACGGATACTAAATGATTACTATTGATGAATAAATGAAAGATGATACTCATACACGAGGTGTATGAGTTTTTTAACATATTGGGTTAGCAAGTTAACTATAGTAGTTAACAATTTTTATGGAAGTTTTTTTATTTGTTTTGACTTTTTTCAATTTCATTTACTCACCTAAATTTATGTTATTATTTATATTTTTTTTGTTATTTAGCTTTTATATAGTAAGGAAAATCGTTTTTTTTAACCAATAAAATAAAATAAATAAAAATCGAATTCGAGAAAACCCTAATTTAATTTATTGATCAAATTGATGAAAACCCTAATTCCAGAATTCGATTTCATTAATCAAAGAAAACTCAAAATTTCGAATTCATTTATCAAATTGATGAAAACCTAATTCAAAATTTCGATTTCATTAAATTTCCCTAAATCAATTAACCCTAATTTCATTTCATTAATCGAATCCCTAATTCAATTCGCCCAAACTGATTATTCAAATCCGTAATTCAATTTGTAGATAAATGTTTGCCTTAATCAAAATCAAAATGTAAATGTTAATGTAATGATTAATCGAAAAAAATGAAAAAAAAAATCAAAATCGATATTAACTAACCCTAACTTGATTAATCGAAAAAATAGGAAAAAAATTTGTTGGTAAGGAGATTAGAGCACGGGTTGTTGTTAGTAGAGGGCTATTGTTTGGAAAGAGTCTAGTAACCATCTAAGCTAGGGATATCAGCACGTCAAAGTACGTATTACAATTCATTATATTGTTAAAACTAAACCCTAAATTGATTTTTAACCGCCTAATCAAAAAATTTGTTTCCATGATCGATAGTGTTTTAGCAGGATTTTCCCTAAAAGGATCCGGCCTATTTATTACGTGATCAGGGTATCTAGTTCTATAAATTAGAAATAAAAGTATGAACGGATGACAGAAGAGAATATAATATAAATTGTGTTGTTATGTTTTCAATATATGCTAAATACAAACATGCGTATAAACTCCAATACTAGAGAGAAAATAGAGGATAATTTGTGATATATATTGATTAATAAGTAAAATGTGTATGATCCTTTACAATTGTGTTTTCATTCTATTTATACTTCTCAAATGATAACGTTGGATGCTGTTCAACGTTCCTCTTAACCGTTGGTAGCTACTTCCTGAAATATAGCGCACACCTCCTATTAATCCGCTTGACTGAGTCTTCTTCAATGAACGTGGGTTTCTTCCTTTTTATACGATCAGTTATATGGGAATAAGATGCTTTTGGAATTGGACTTGGTCTTCCATGAAAATAGGGCATGATCATTTCCTTTATGTGATAGTCACATTGTCCGGTAATTCAATACTGACCGCCCGAGAGCTCTACCAGGCTATTCTATGCTTTCCTTCGGCTTCTCTTCCAAAGATAAGGCAAGCTGATTGCAATAGTAGCTAGTATTGTCCGGTCTTCGTCTTCTTTAGTCAGCCTTGTAAGGTCAGGCCAGGTTATGGTCAGGCCAGGCTAATCTGGACCTAACAATTGCCCCTTGACATTTTACCCGTGCTGGACCAGGCCAGGGGTGAGATGTCAACTTTTACCGGGTTGAATAATAAAGAGAATTATACTTAATCAATGACTCTTAGACTCCTAGTTACCGTTGGACACTGTAACGGCTAGGTGATGTCATGCTGAGAGTTTTACAATTTCTAGGGTTTTCATGCCGTTGCTCATCTTCTATAAATACGGTATCTGAGACGAGATTGTTCTCCACCAAATTTTCCTCCACTTTCTTTGCTAAATTTTCTTCTGAAATTCTTCCCTACTTCTCAGCAATCCTGTTCTGCTAGTTTATACTCTTTAAATAATTTAACTTTATCACAAATAAATCTGACAATAAAAGACATGGGAGCCAAAAACGTCCCGCATCCCGAAAGCGATCTTTGTTTGTTGAGCCCGAACCCACGACATCCAAGAGGAAGAGGTGAGGGAAATTGATCCTCCCGCTCGTCTTTGTGGCTTTCAAATATCGTGGATTCTGTTTTTACTGCTCTTCAATCTCTGGATTCTTCCTTTCCCGAGGAAAACTTACTAAAAACAAACTATGACAAGATTCTAAGGGAGAAGAAAATAATTCCCGAGTCAACTGAGGTATGGATCCCTGAGTCTTGTCCGGTCAGGGCCAACTGGGTATCACCTGGCTGGTTCTGTATTTTTGAATGGGCGTTCAAAGCAGGCTGTAAGTTACCTTTTACTCCCTTAATGATTGACACCATTCGTGCTATGGAGGTATCTCCTTTTCAGATTATGCCAATGGTTTGGAAACTTGTCCATTCTATTGAAAATTTATGTGCTAAACATAATCTTGTAATTACTATTAATGATATCAAGGCAGTATATCATATGAAAAATCTTGTTGATGGTCGCTTTAATTTGAGAATAAAATCGAAAATGTCTCCATTAATTACTAACCTGGACTCTAGAGATGATAAAAATTGGGCAAAGACTTTCCTGTTTGTCCGGACTGAGACTTTGAGATCAGGCTTTGATTATCTGAGATATCCTCCCTTGGAGAGTGGTAGGTTCCCTGTACTTTTTATTTTGCAATATATATTACATGAAATTAATGGATTTTGATTCTTACCTGTGTAATTTTGACGGTTTTTGCAGCTCCTGATTGGAGTTGTGATCCTCTTGATGAGGAAGCTATTTCCAGGATAGAGGCTTTCCTTGCTATTCCTGAGGAGGAGAGGACCTGGCCAGCTAGTTTGGGCAGGGAGTTGTTGCCCCGGTATATGAAGACCAAGCTGACTGGGGTCAGAGTACCCAAAGGCAAGCCTAGTTCTACTGCTCTTTCCTGTACGTCTTCTGTATGTTTTTATGTTAGCCGTTATCTTCCTGTCGTTTTTTGTTTGATACTCACGTATATTTTTTATATATTCAGTATTTAGGTCTTCTGCTAGGCTGGCCAGCTTTTCTGCAAAGGATTTGAAGGCTGGGGTGGCTAGAATTGCTGAACAGTCCAAGAGCCAGGAGGCTAGTGGGAGTGACAAAACGCTTGATATCCTGGTTTCTGATGTTCAGCCTCCTCAAGATCCACCCAGGGTAGTGTCACCGGAGATCATCCAGGCTCAAAAAAGAAAGAGGGAAGATGTTATCCTGGAAGAGGAGGAAGGAGAGAAAGAGCCTATCCATGCTCAGCCAATCAGGAGTATAAGGCAAGTGCCTGCTAGGATTGATGACATGGATGATGCCCGGGCACGGATAGATGAGTTTTCTGCAAAGATGAGCGACCAGCTATTGTCAGCTAGTACCCTTGAGTCGTCGACCATAGTGGTTTCTATTCTGACTTCTCTTGTAACAAGGGCTGCTGAACTTGCTTCCCAGGCTAGGGAGGTTAGTTGTAAAAGGATATTTTTAATTGTTCATGTGCTTTTTGTTTTGCCTTGTATTTGGCTGATTGATTTTATATATATGTAGGGATTGGATGCCGGGTTGGCTACTGCTTGTCAGCTCAGGGATGCCCAGGCCAGGGTTTCTAGTTTGGAGGAAAAACTGGATAAACTTAACCGTGACTCGCACACATCCGGGGTAATGAAGTAGTACTTCAATCTCGGTTGGGGACACTAGGAGTCAACCAGGGTCGCTATAGTTTGTGAAGTGGCTGCGAAAAATGCCGAGAAGGCTGTTAGGCAAGAGTTGGAGGCCGAGAAGCAGCAATGCGGGATCGATTGAGGAAAAATGAGGAGCTTGTTCTTGAAAAGGAATTGTGGAGGCGAGGTTGGGCGATCTTTCTCAATACTTCTTCGGGAAAGGCCGGGTTGATGCTATGAGGGATCCGGAATCTGACCGGGCTAATTGGAATCCGGACCGGGATGAGATGGCTTTGGACGCCCAGTATCCTGATTTGGCCAATATGGGTCAAGAAGAAGAGGTGGATTCTCCTCCTTCCAAGGCGAAGTCTGGTGACCAGGAAATGGCGGATGGTTGTGAGTCGGTTACTGGCTCAAAGATAGCTTAGTTTAGTTTTCCTTTTTAGGTTTTGGTCTATCCAGGGGGAATGTCCCTGGAATGAAGATTTAGAAATGTTTTTTGGCCCATCCAGGGGGGATGTCCCTGGAACGGATGGTTATTAGGTGTGTGGTAAGGCCAATTATTTTGGATGAATAAATATTTGGTCTTTGTTTGTTTCTTTTTGTGTTCTGACAAGGTACTTTTGTGATGGTGCATTTGTACTGGATCTGACCAGTTTTTTTTTTTTTTTTTGACGATCGGGCCGCTTTTTGTCTTGGATCCGCGATCTTTATTGTATGTTATGGGTGGGGTTGTTGGCTGTCTGGAGGGCTTACGTCCCCTGCCTGTCTGGAGGGCTTATGACCCATCTATGTTATACAAGTCAGGAAGGAGTTTTCCAGGTTTGTATGTTTAAGTGGAGCTCAATATTTAAGGCCTGTTTTGCAACTGAAATTTGGATATCAGTTGGATATTTGATGGGGGTGGCCCCCAATCTTTAAGATTTGTTTTAAAAATGCAATATGTAAAACAAGTATTGAAGATTTTACTAAGTAAATATGAGAATATAGATAAGTACTTGGGCACATAATTTGAAGAAATCATATACGGCATTTATTCATATAATTGCAAGTATCATACATGTAGTTTCCAGGCAAGAAATGTCAAGGTGAAGAATTATACCTGGATTGAGAGATGTATTTTATATGTGAAATAGTTTTAAATGTGCAATATTCCAGGCTCTTGGGATCATTTCGCCGTCCAGGGTTTGTAATCTATAAGCTCCCTGGCCGACTATTGAATCAATCAGATAGGGACCTTCCCAGGTTGGGGCCAATTTGCCAGCATTCTTTTCTTTTGTGTTTTGGAATACTTTCCTGAGGACAAGATCTCCTACCCTGAATACCCTGGCTTTGACAGTCTTGTTGTAGCTTTTCGCAACTCTTTGTTGATATGCTGCTAATCTGATGCTTGCTGCATCTCTTAGCTCTTCTGTTAAGTCCAGGCTATCCTCCATTAGAGGTATATTGTTTGTTATTGTGTTCAGGCTACATCTGGCTGATGGAATGTCCACCTCGGCCGGGATTATCGCTTCACATCCATAGACCAAGGAGTAGGGGTTTGGCCAGGTGGATGTTTTAGGCGTGGTTCACACCCAAAGGACCAGGGGAGTTCTTCAGCCCATCTACCTTTTCTTCTTTCCAGCTTTTTCTTTATGCAGTGATTACCACCTTATTACTGGATTCTCGCCCGACCGTTGGCTTTTGGATATCCTGTTGTGGATGTTACCGATTGATGTTCCATTGAGCACGGAAGGTCGCTTTGCTTTTTTTTCCCACAAATTGTGTGTCATTGTCGCATACTATTTCAGAGGGGATGCCATATCTACATATGATGTTGTGTTTGATGAATGCTATGACATCCTTCTCCTTGACTTGCCTGTATGATTCAGGTTCTATCCACTTGGAGAAGTAATCAGTCATTGCTAGCATGAAAACTTTCTGTCCGAGTGCTTGAGGTAGTTTTCCTACTATATCCATGCCCCCACTTCATAAATGGCCAGGGTGCGGATATGGAATGTAGTTCCTCAGATGGCTGATGGATATATGGTCCGTGGATCTGACAAGCTTTGCATTTAGAGCTAAAATCCAGGCAATCAGCTCTCAGGGTAGGCCAATAATAACCTGTTCTGAGTACTTTGCTTGCCAGGCTTCTTCCACCTTTATGATTTCCACAGTATCCTTCATGGATTTCTGATAATATCTGCTCAGCTTCTTGCGGTTCCAGGCATCTGAGGTACGGCCCGGCCTGCGATTTCTTAAAAAGCACGTTGTCAATAATAGAATACGAAGCAGCTTTTATTTTTAGTGCTTTGGCATCTTGCTTATTTAGGGGAAGGATTCCCTGTTGTAGCCAGTCATAGTAGGGTTTTGTCCAAGAATTGGCAATATAAATTGGGAAGCTTTCATTTTGTTTATTTATTGCAGGTTCTAATAAATGTACGATGGGTATTTTGTCGAAGTCTAGGGGACTAAAGTTGGATCCTAGGCCGGCTAGAGCATCGGCCTGGGTATTCAAGTCCCTGGGAATTTGGTCAATATTAAAATTGCGAAATTTTGATTTTAAGATTTGAACAACATCTAAATAAAGCATCATCTTTGAGTCTTTAGCTGTATATATCCCATTTACTTGGTTTGAAATAAGGAGGGAATCAGTACGTACCTTTAGGTTTTGTACACCAAGGTCAATACATACCTTTAACCCAGCTATTAGGGCTTCGTATTCTGCTTCATTGTTGGTGGCTTCAAATGCACAGCTTATAGCCTGTACTATCTTATCCCCCTGTGGCGATTTTAGTACTACTCCCAGGCCTGTGCCCCTCATGTTGGCTGCACCATCGACAAATAGGGTCCATTCTAGGTCTGTTTGGTCGCTGGTCAGTTTATTTACTTCTTTTATTAGGTCGGGTTCTAGGGTCGGACTAAAATCAGCCACAAAGTCTGCTAGTGCTTGTGACTTAATTGCTGTTCTTGGTTCAAATGTTATGTTGTATGTACTTAGTCAGTCTCGACCATTTACACATTCGTCCGGATAATTCTGGCTTCCTAAGTACAGATTTGATAGGAAGATTGGTTCTGACTATTATAGGGTGGCTTTCAAAGTATGGTCTTAATTTTGTGCAACTCATGATTAAAGCTAAAACATATTTTTCAAGCAGGCCATACCTGATCTCTGCATCCAGTAGACTTTTACTTACATAATAGACGGGTCTTGTTGTCCGTCTGCTTCTTTGACCAAGACAAAGACGACAAAGAAGTTTACGTGGATCGATGTATATCTTGTCGGGGCTCATCTTTGATTGGTTTTGCTAGCGAGGGAGGAGAGGATAGATATATTTTTAGGTCTTCAAAGGCGGTCTGATGATCAGGGGTCCATTGAAAGTCCTTGTTTTTCCTTAGTAGGTTATAGAATGATTTGCACCTCTCTGATGATCTTGAAATGAACCTGTTCAGGGCCGCTATTCTTCCAGTCAGTTTTTGTATGTCTTTGACTGTCTTTGGTGGTTCTAGCTCCAGGATAGCTTTGATCTATTCAGGGCTGGCTTCTATTCCTCTTTTTGTCACCATGTAGCCCAGGAATTTGCCTGCTGAGACTCCGAAGTGGCATTTTTGTGGGTTGAGCTTCATATTGAATTTCTCCAGTATTTGAAAGGCTACTTCCAGGTCTTTGACGTGGTCTTCTGCCTTTTTTGACTTGACTACCATGTCATCTATATAGACTTCCATGGTGTCTCCTATCTGGTCTTTGAACATCATGTTGACTAGCCTTTGGTAGGTTGCACCTGCATTTTTTAATCCAAAGGGCATAGCAAAGATAACAATATATACCTCTTTCGGTGATGAAAGCTTGTGCTTTCCTGGTCTCATTGGATGCATTTTTATCTCGATTGAATCCACCGAGGCATCCATGAATGTTAACATTTCGTGGCCTGCAGTGGCATCTACCATTGCATCGATGTGTGGCAGGGGAAATGGATCTTTTGGGCAGGCTTTGTTTAAGTCGGTGTAGTCTACACAGACTCTCCATTTGCCATTTTTCTTTTGGACGACTACTACGTTTGCAAGCCAGTCAGGGTACATTACTTCCCTGATCATTCCCATGTCTAGTAGCTTGTCAACTTCTTGGTTGATGATTTCATGCCTCTCTGCAGCGAATTTTCTTCTCTTTTGCTGTACAGGCTTAAAGGATTTGTCAATATTTAACTTATGAGTAATAACATCAGCATCTATACCAGTCATATCAAAATGTGACCAAGCAAAACAAGACATTTTAGTTTTGAGAAAGCTGACCAGATTTGGTCTGATTGAGTCGGGTGCATCTGACCCTACAAGTACTTTCCTGTCAGGGAATTCTGGGTCTAATGTGACTTCTCCTGTTTCCATCTGTGATTGTGCTATATATTCTTCCCTGACAGGTGACTTTAATTGCTATGCAAGGGACTTACCTGACTTTGAGGGTTTCAAAGCCTGAGTGTAACATTCCTGAGCCGTCCTCTGTTCTCCTCTGATGGTGGTTATCCCCCATTCTGTTGGAATTTTCACACATTGATGGTATGTTGATGGGATTGCTTTGACATTGTGGATCCATGGTCTGCCCAGGATTACATTATATGAGGATAGGCAATCCATTACTCCAAATCTTTCATATGAAGCCACGCCTTCCACATAGGTTGGCAGGCTGATTTCTCCCAAGGTGTTCTTTGTTTCTCCACTGAATCCAACCAGGACGCTGGATTTCTTGATGATCTTTCCTTCGTCTATCTTCATAGCTTTAAGGACGTCAAGCATCACCAGGTTGATTGAACTGCCTCCGTCTATCGGGATTCTTGATACCTTTGCTGTACCAATTTGCATGGTGATTACCAGGCTGTCATGGTGTAGATCTGATATTCCCTGCAGGTCCGAGTCATCAAAGGTAATAGCGGGCAATGACTTGGGTCTGGAAGGAGGTTGAAATCTGGATTCCCTGGATATTCTTTTGGCGGCTGAGCTGGTCAGACCACAGATTTCTGATCCTCCATTTATGAATTTGACTTCATAGATGGGGGGAGGAGGAGGAGGGTCTCTGCTGCTTCCTGGATCTCTCTTGTTTTGTTCTTCATTTTTGTTCTTTGGCTGCTGGATTAAGTCTTTCAAGTAGCCTTTCTTTAGAAGATATGCCACCTGTTTCCTGAGTTGGATGCATTCTTCTGTGGTGTGTCCGATGTCCTGATGGAAGTCACACCATCTTGTTGGATCTTTCCTGGGGTTGTCGGATTTCTTTGGCCATCTGACCGTATCTCCCAGGGTTTTCCAGGCGTTTGATTAATCCTGCGGTATTAATAGAGAAGTTATATTCAGGAATAGTTGGAAGGTTAGAAAGGTTACCTTTATGTTCTTGTGCCATATTGACTTCAGATCGCTCAGGCCTGGAATAGGGTGCTGATCTGGGATTGCCTCCTTTCTGGTAGGAACTCTTCCTGTTAGTGTGTCCATAGCCTTGCTTTCCTCCGGATGAGTTCGTCCTGAAGTTGAGGTCTTCTTCCAATCTGACATGCTCTAAGGCGATGGACTGAACAGTGGCAAAGGTTGGGCATGCTTTCTTGGTCAGGTCCGCATAGATGTCACTGTCAAGCAGGACTCCTTGCCTGAAGGCTTCCACCGCTGTTTCTTCATCACACCTGGGAATGGCCACCTTTTCTTTGACAAATCTGGCCAGAAATTCTTTGAGAGATTCTTCAGGAAGTTGCTTTACCCTGAACAGGTTACTGGGTCTCTTGGCCATATCTCTGCTGCTCGCGAATTGTTGATTGAAGGCATTGATTAATTCTGCAAAATTCTTGATACCTCCATTTGGGAGATTGATGAACCATTGTAATGCTGCTCCGGTCAGGGTTGTACCAAAGCCTTTGCACATGCAGACTTGCCTGAGTTCACTGGGTATTGAGGCAGCCAACATTTTTTGTTTGAATATGGCAACATGATTTTGTGAATCAGAGGTTCCATCATAAGTTCTCATGGATGGAACAGTAAATTTCTTGGGGAGATCAATCTTTGCAATTTCATCTGCAAAGGGTGAATCTGCAAAGCTGTCAACTTCTACTTCACCACGAGTCCGTACTCCGGGTATATTTTCTATTTTGTTGTGGAGTTTTTGAATTTCCTGAAGCATAGCCATCATTATTGCTGCTTCAGTTTTGTTTGTCTCATCATTAGGAATGGTTGGGGTGCCGGATAATGTATCCTTCTCCGGGGTTCCAAAATTAGAAAAGTCAATGTTTTTGATAATGGATGAAAATGGGGTTCCTGGTTCGAATCTGGTCTTGGATCCCGAAGCTTGATTTTCCAATTTTTTCTTCAGGCTAGACTCAGATTCTTTCAGCCTATTGATTTGATTTTCACTGCTGGGCTGCCTTCTCTTGGATTGTCTCCAATTCTTTGATTTTGGCCAGGGCAGCCGCTAATTGTTGTTCTGCGGTAAGTTCCACCATTTTTGTGTGAATATTAAATGAAAATTGATAAGGGGAATTTTATTGGTTGAAGAACTAGATGCCCCACGGTGGGCGCCAATTGTTTTAGCAGGATTTTCCCTAAAAGGATCCGGCCTATTTATTACGTGATCAGGGTATCTAGTTCTATAAATTAGAAATAAAAGTATGAACGGATGACAGAAGAGAATATAATATAAATTGTGTTGTTATGTTTTCAATATATGCTAAATACAAACATGCGTATAAACTCCAATACTAGAGAGAAAATAGAGGATAATTTGTGATATATATTGATTAATAAGTAAAATGTGTATGATCCTTTACAATTGTGTTTTCATTCTATTTATACTTCTCAAATGATAACGTTGGATGCTGTTCAACGTTCCTCTTAGCCGTTGGTAGCTACTTCCTGAAATATAGCGCACACCTCCTATTAATCCGCTTGACTGAGTCTTCTTCAATGAACGTGGGTTTCTTCCTTTTTATACGATCAGTTATATGGGAATAAGATGCTTTTGGAATTGGACTTGGTCTTCCATGAAAATAGGGCATGATCATTTCCTTTATGTGATAGTCACATTGTCTGGTAATTCAATACAGCCTGCCCGAGAGCTCTACCAGGCTATTCTATGCTTTCCTTCAGGCTTCTCTTCCAGTATAAGGCAAGCTGATTGCAATAGTAGCTAGTATTGTCCGGTCTTCGTCTTCTTTAGTCAGCCTTGTAAGGTCAGGCCAGGTTATGGTCAGGCCAGGCTAATCTGGACCTAACAGATAGTAAGCTATAATCGGAACTAGTTAGTGCCTAGTTACATAAAATGTCGATAGTAAGCTATAATCGGAACTAGTTAGTTCCTAATTACATAAAATGTCGATATTAAGCTATAATCGGAACTAGTAAATAAGTAATTACGTAAAATGTCGATAGTAAGCTATAATCGGAACTAGTTAGTGCCTAATTATATAAAATGTCGATATTAACCTATAATCGGAACTAGTTAGTTCCTAATTACATAAAATGTCGATATTAAGCTATAATCGGAACTAGTAAATAAGTAATTACGTAAAATGTCGATATTAACCTATAATCGGAACTAGTTAGTTCCTAATTACATAAAATGTCGATATTAAGCTAAAATCGGAACTAGTAAATAAGTAATTACGTAAAATGTCGATAGTAAGCTATAATCGGAACTAGTTAGTGCCTAATTACATAAAATATCGATATTAAGCTATAATCGAAACTAGTTAGTTCTATAATCGAAACTAGTTAGTTCCTAATTACATAAAATATCGATATTAACCTATAATCGGAACTAATTAGTTCCTAATTACATACAATCAAACTTAGAAACCCTAAACCCTATATTCTAAACCCAAACAAGTATATTCAGTTTTGCGCCAATTGTGTGAAATTCAAAATTTCTAACTTAGTTTAAATTTAAATTATTCACTTTATTGCCTAAAATCAAGCTAAGAATATTTTTAAAAAAAAAAGATATTTTATCAAATGAAACCGAAATTATTTAAATAAGGCAATTTTTAAATTTAAGAAATTTATTGCCTAAAATCAAGCTAAGAATATTTTTTTAAAAAAAAAAGATATTTTATCAAATGAAACCGAAATTGTTTAAATAAGGCAATTTTTAAATTTAGGAAATTTATTGCCTAAAATCAAGCTACGAATATTTAAAAAAAAAAAAGGAAAGTTTTAAGAATTTTAAAACGGAATTTTTAAATAAGGAAAGTATTCGAATTAGAGTTCAATAAGGTTTAATGAATTAAGGAAATTGATTCATAATATAATGAATTGTAATCAATAAATGTATGTGCGGATACCCCTAGCTTAGTTGGTTAATAGTCTCTTTGCAAAAATTTAGTTGCTTCTAATGTCAACCCGTGTTCGAACCTTTACAACAACAACTTTTTTTCCCATTTATGCCTTAATTAGGGTTAATCAATTAACTGATCGATTTTGATTCAGTCAATTAGGGTTCATCAAAAAATTTCCCCTTTCCCCAATTCGATTTTAAATGATTAATAATAAGCTGGCTAATTCGATTTATAGAATTGAATTAGCTTTTAATTACTCCAATGCTAGGGTTAATTCGATTTTTATTGATAAGGATTACAATTTGATTAATAAAATTTGATTTTGATCATATGAATTAGGGTTCTTCAATTTGATTAGGGTTCATCAAAAATTTTCCCCTTTTTCCCATAATTCGATTTTAAATGGTTAAGAATAAGGCTAATTCGATTCATAGAATTAAGTTACTTTTTAATTACTACAATGCTAGGGTTAATTCGATTTTTATTGATAAGGATTACAATTTGATTAATAAAAATTGATTTTGATCAACTAAATTAGAGTTCATCAATTTGATACGATTTTGATTACTTTATAGAATTGAATTAGGATATGATTAATCTTATGAAATTAGGGTTCATTTGATTTTGATTTTGAATTTTGATTGCTTAAGAATACGATTTCAAACACAAAAATTGATTAAGAATACGATTCTGATGAAGAGGTCGAATAATAATAATAATAATAATAATAATAATAATAATAATAATAATAATAATAATAATAATAATAATAATAATAATAATAATAATAATAATAATAATAATAATACGATTCTGATTTTTTTTTCATTTTTTTCGATTAATCATTACATTAACATTTACATTTTGATTTTGATTAAGGCAAACATTTATCTACAAATTGAATTACGGATTCGAATAATCAGTTTGGGTGAATTGAATTAGGGATTCGATTAATGAAATAAAATTAAGGTTAATTGATTTAGGGAAATTTAATGAAATCGAAATTTTGAATTAGGTTTTCATCAATTTGATAAATGAATTCGAAATTTTGAGTTTTCTTTGATTAATGAAATCGAATTCTGGAATTAGGGTTTTCCCCTAGTGTTTTTAGGTCTGTCCATCTTCCTTTTGATGTCGCTCTTCGTTCTAGCTTGGAACGTATTGTCACCGCGTCAGGGCCGGGTTTTGGGGATTGGCAGTGGCGCCTTGCTACTTTCCCTTTTCATCTTGGTGGTCTTGGTGTCTATGCGGCGGGAGATGTTTTATTTTATGCTTTTATTGCGTCCCGCTTGCGGTCTTGGGTTTGCGAGCTAAGCTCCTCGGCCCTTCCGGTATTGTAGCTGCCCCCGCTTTTGATGATGCTGCGCAGATGTTTACTGCGACTACAGGTTCTGGTTTATTAGGTCACCCTAGTGAAATTGCTGCCCCCAAACTTATGAAGAATTTGGCAGACATTTATTTCACGACGGTAGCTGCTGCCTCAGAGTCTGTTTTCTCTTTGACACCCCGCCAGCTTGCTTTATGGCAGTCTCAGCAGGGTTCTCACTCCTCTGATTGGTTACGTGCGGTTCCTATCTCAGGGTTGGGGCAGACTATGAACGGGAGGACTTACCGTAGTGTGCTGGGGTATCGTCTGGGTGTTCCGTTATTCACGGTATCTAGGCCTTGTCCTGCTTGCTCTCAGGTTTTCGCTGGGGATGTTTTTGGGGACCACGATGTTTCTTGTACAGGTACTGTGGGCGTTAA
The DNA here is from genome assembly GCF_048544455.1 of Silene latifolia. Lineage (NCBI taxonomy): Eukaryota > Viridiplantae > Streptophyta > Magnoliopsida > Caryophyllales > Caryophyllaceae > Silene > Silene latifolia. The sequence continues at coordinate 171,932,835 of NC_133527.1, read as the reverse complement.
ATATCGGCATAACCTTGTCCGGGACACTCTTTTCGACATCTGCTATAGATCTGGTATTACTGCGGGGAAGGAGGTTGATATCGGTGTGGTTGATGGGCATGGTGGCTCTCTTCGTCCTGCGGATTTATTGCTTTATTCTTGGGACAGGGGGCGTGATGTGTGTGTCGACCTGACAGGTTCTTCACCTTTGACTCAGACTGGGTTGGCAGATTTTGTGCCGGGCCGGGTTGTCGTTGATGCTGCTCAGCGAAAGTGTGCTAAGTATGGGGATTTGTGCGCGGTAGCGGGTTACGGTTTCCTACCTTTCTCTTTCTCTTCACTTGGAGAGCTGGGTTCGGATGTTGTTGCCTTGCTCAAGCGGATCCAGAAATTCTCGGTATCTCAAGATGCGGGGACTCGGGTGGCCGCTTACATTTTTACTAGACTTAGCTTTGCTATTGCTAAGGGTGTGGGGGCCCAGATTGTTTCTCGGCTCCCCACCAATTTCATGTAAACTTTTATTTTTATTTTAATGAAAGCTGCGCGCATCCCTTTATTAAAAAATAATAATAATAATAATAATAATAATAATAAATAATAATAATAATACAAAAAAACGTTAAAAACAATAATAATAATAATAATAATAATAATAATAATAATAATAATAATAATAATAAATCATAACCAAGTGGTGTTAGTCCAGTGGTAGCCGGGTTAAACATTGAAGCTTGCAGAAATGCAGGAGTTGAGAGGTCCCGGGTTCGACTACCAGCTGGGGCGATGATCACTTGGCCACTGCAGCCCCCGAAGGGGGTGGCTTACATGGTCCATGTGGTGGTGCGGGAATGTATGGGCCCGAGGGGATTCAACCCCTTCGTCATCAAACAAAAAAAATAATAATAATAAATCATAATATGTAAAACAAAGGAAATTAAAAATTATCCTAAATATAGTTAACTACATGTGGTTAGCAAGTTAACTACATATGTGTAATTACTAATATAACCCTTAATTAACTACATATGATTCACTCTAGTTTGCCACATGGCGCAATTTAATTGGTCGTGTATGAGATTTTCATACACCTCGTGTATGAGTAGCCTTTTTTCTGAATACATCGATTATTATTGAATGAAGTAATAATAATATGATATGGGTAATAATAATAGAAGGAGGAGAAGAAGGAAAGCTTACAAATTATCTATGTACATTCCAACAGTAAATCAAGAACAATTTATAAACATTGAAGTTATATCCAATTACTGTTATGCATCGTAGCTTCCTTTAATTATGTTGGAATTGATGGCTGGTAAAGCCACTTGGTTTTTTTCCAAGTTTCCATTTCTTTGTCCCACATCGGTGGGTGAAGAATAGTTTGGTCACTTTATATTAACTAGTGTACTCCACTAGTTAATTGTGTGGACCAAGGAGGCTTTTGTTGGGAGTATTGGGCCAATGGGTTTGGGTCCAAACATACACGCGCGCGCGCCGGCCTCGGCTTGGGTTTTGGGTAGAGCACCTGCGGTGCGAGCCAAAGGCCCCTTTTTACCTTTTTGCTCTTGTGTGTTTATGGGCTTGTTTTGTGTTAACATCAGTCAACATGATTGTTAGTGGGAGAGAGTCTTACTCCCCTTTTCGTGGTTTGTTGCCTGCGGTTTAGGAACACGTTTTTGTTCCTCTACCTGCTCTTATTTCCTATAAATAGAGTAAACAGGAACACACTACAGAACACACAAAAACAATCACTCTCATCTCTTCTTTCTCTTCTTCTCTTCTTATAATTCTGGGTAATGATAATTATTTTCGTTCCAAATCTCACAGTTCCGAGTGGGCGAAACTGAGTGGAGACTGTAGTGTTATCCTTGGGGAACTACCGGCACTAACTGATCGCCACCACGGTCGTACCGGAATATAGTTTTCAAGGCAGTGGCTCCCTTACCACGGCACTACGAATCGGGTTATATCTCTTCTGTTTTTTCTTGCTTTTCATTGTTACTGCATCGTTTACTCCAACAATTTGAAAACTATATATCTGTTGTTGTTAATTGTTGTAACAATGTCGTCTGTTTTAGCAAAAACTCTTCCTGATTTGACTAAACTTGAAAAACTAGACGGTCATAACTATAAGCGTTGGTCACAGAAACTGCTGATGTTTTTCGAACAACTGGAAATTGATTATGTGCTGTTTAGTGACCCGCCTGCTCCTGTTAAAGAGGCTACTGTTACTGAGACCGTAGAGAACACCCCCCCCCCCCTGCTAAATCTGCTGTTAAGTCAAACGAAAAGGATATTAAGAAATTTGATAAGGACAATAAACTTGTTAGATGCCAGCTTCTAAACAACATGACTGACACCCTTTTTTACCTATTTATGGTTAATAAGTCTTCCAAACTGATATGGGAGTCCTTAGAGGCCAAGTATGGGGCTGATGATGCGGGGGAAAAGAAATATGTTGTGGGTAAGTGGCTGCAATTTCAGATGGCTGACGGGAAACCCATCATGGAACAAGTTCATGTCTACGAGAACCTATGTGTTGATGTCGTTAATGAGGGTATGAAATTAGATGACACTTTTGTGGCTAATGTTTTGCTAGAGAAATTTCCTCCCTCCTGGTCTGACTATAGGAACCACCTTAAGCATAAGAAAAAAGACCTGTCTCACCAAGAACTAGTAGGACACATGAGGACCGAAGAGGTAAATCGCCTTAAGGACCAACCTGTTAGTCTTCCTGTGAATGCTTTTGTTGCTGCTGTTAAAGTTAATCTGGTTGAGTCTGTTGGTCCGTCCAATGCTGAGAAGTTCAAGGGTAAGGGTAAGGCCAAGGTTGGTCAGGGTAAGAGTCATGGTCCAGCTAAGAAGAATGGTCCAGGAGAGCATACCAAACCTGTTGCTAAGATTCAGAAACCAAAGGGTCCCATTGTTTGCTATGTCTGTGGGAAACCTGGTCACAAAGCCTACCAGTGCACTGAAAAGAAAACTGCTGAAGCCAATGTTGCTGTGACTGATGATGTCATTGCTGCTGTGGTTGTGGAAGCTAATCTGGTGGGTAATGTTGCTGAATGGGTCTTGGATACTGGCGCTTCCAGGCATCTCTGTGCTGATAAGGGATTATTTGCTGAGTTCGAGGAGGTAGCTGATGGGTAATGCGTCTACATGGGTAATTCTTCATCTGCAATGATCACAGGCAAAGGCAAGATCTTTCTAAAACTCACCTCGGGGAAAAAACTTGCTCTCACCAATGTTTTATTTGTACCCTCATTGCGTCGAAACCCCGTGTCTGGTGCCTTATTGAGCAAAGCTGGTTTGAAACTTGTTTTTGAGGCTGACAAGGTTGTAATGTCGCGTAATGGGGAATTTGTGGGCAAGAGTTATCTTTCTGGGGGTCTTTTTGTATTGAATACTGATTCAGTTTTTAATAATATTGCATCTACTTCTGCTTATATTGCTGAGTCTATTGATGTTTGGCATGGTAGACTAGGTCATGTGAATGTTGACTATATTAAAAAACTTAGAACTATGAGTTTAATTCCAAGTTTGACGAGTCAAGAATTCTCTAAATGTGCTAGCTGTGTTGAGGATAAATTCACAAAGAAACCTAGTAAACCTGTCACAACTAGGAATACGAGTCTTCTTGAGTTAATTCACACCGACCTAGCTGACTTCAAAAATGTGGCAAGTAGAGGTGGAAATAATTATTATGTCACCTTTATAGATGACTGTTCAAGGTACACCCGTGTTTATCTGCTTAAGACTAAAGATGAAGCAGAAAAATCGTTTATAAACTTTAAAAATGAAGTCGAAAATCAACTCGACAGAAAAATTAAAAGGGTAAGGTCTGATAGAGGTGGTGAGTATAAATCTAGTTATCTAGCCGACTTTTGTGCTGCTAACGGTTTAATACATGAGACTAGTCCACCTTACTTACCTCAGTCTAACGGTGTAGCTGAACGAAAAAATAGAACCTTAAAAGAGATGATGAATGCTATGCTTTTAAGTTTTGGCCTATCTGACGATATGTGGGGGGAAGCAATTCTATCGGCTTGTCACATTCTTAACCGTGTACCTCATAAGAAACTTGACAAGACACCCTACGAGATTTGAAAGGGCTATCCTCCTAACCTGAGTTACCTTAAGGTATGAGGGTGTTTGGCTAAAGTGGGTTTACCAGACTTTAGGAGACCTACCGTTGGACCAAAGACCTATGATTGTGTTTTTATAGGTTATGCTCAAAATAGTTCTGCTTAAAGATTCATGTCTTTAAGTGATCGTTCTATATCTGAAGCTAGAGATGCTGTGTTTTTTGAGCATGTTTTTCCATTACAGAAGAATGTTGATTCACCTCCTAGTTTACCTGTTACATCTATTGATATCTCTTCACATGCTAGTAGTAGCACTTCTATTGATCATGTTGTTGAACCTAGAAGGACTAAGAGACCTAGATGTCCAAAGAACTTTGGAGCTGATTTTGTTTCAACTTTGCTGTCTGAACATGGATACACTATTTGTGCTAGTGATGAATTTATTTCAGTCTTTTTAATAGAAGATGACTCAAAAACGTATAGTGAGGCAATGAAATCCATTGATGCTAATTTTTGGAAAGATGCTATTAAAAGTGAACTTGACTCTATTTTGTCAAATCAAACTTGCGAGTTGACTGATTTACCTAAAGGAAGTAAACCCATTACAAGTAAATGGATCTTTAAAAAGAAAATGAGACCTGACGGTACAATAGAGATGTTCAAAGCTAGACTTGTAGTTAGAGGCTTTACACAAAAGAAGGGTATTGATTATTTTGATACTTACTCTCCTGTGACCAAAATTTCGACTATTAGGACTCTTGTCGCCTTAGCTGTTATTCATAACCTTGTTATACATCAGATGGATGTTAAAACTGCCTTTTTGAATGGTGAACTAAGGGAAGAGATCTATATGTCTCAACCTGAAGGTTTTGTGATTGAGGGTCAAGAGAGTAAAGTGTGTAAACTGAACAAGTCTCTTTATGGACTGAAACAAGCACCTAAACAGTGGTATGAGAAATTTAACAACACTTTGATAAGTAATGGCTATGTGGTTAACAATTCTGATTCATGTGTTTATTCAAAAATGATGGGATCTGATTGTGTAATTATATGCCTATATGTTGATGACATGTTAATACTTGGTAATAATTTGGAGGTGATAATTAGAACCAAAGAATTTTTGTCATCACAATTTGAGATGAAGGACTTAGGAGAAGCTGATGTTATCCTAGGAGTTAAGGTCATCCAAAACCCCAATGGAATCTGTCTAAGTCAATCTCATTATGTTGAAAAAGTGTTGAGAAAGTTTAATTGCTTTGATGATGTGCCTGCTAGAACACCCTATGATCCTAGTGTACCATTGTGTAAAAACTTGGGTAAGAGTGTTTTCCAAGAAGAGTATGCTAAAATCCTAGGTAGTGTGATGTTTTTAATGAACTTTACTTGACCAGATATTGCTTATGCGGTTAGTAGACTTAGTCGTTATACACATAACCCTAGTAATGAACACTGGAATGCTCTTCGTCGTTTACTAAAATACCTAAAAGGAACTGTTGACTTATGTTTGCATTATGGTAAATTTCCTGCTGTGTTAGAAGGATATTGTGATGCAAACTGGGTTGTAGGTAACGATGAGATTTGTTCTACTAGTGGTTATGTCTTTATCATGGGTGGAGGTGCCATATCGTGGAAGTCCTCTAAACAGACTTGTATCGCACGCTCTACCATGGAATCTGAGTTCATAGCTCTTGAGTTGGCAGGACAAGAGGCTGAATGGTTGAAAAAGCTTTTAGCTGATATACCAGTGTGGGGCGGACGGCTAACACCGGTCTCCCTGCACTGTGACTCGCAGGCTGCTATTGGTGTTGCAAAGAATAGTGTCTACAATTCGAAAAAGAGACATATTCGAATAAGGCACGCTGCAGTTAGACAACTCCAAGACAATGGAGTGATTGCTTTGGACTATGTGAAGTCCGAAAACAATCTTGCTGATCCCTTTACTAAAGGGCTGGCTAGGAGACTAGTCGTTGATACGTCGAGAGGAATGGGGCTTAAGTCCTTAGGTCAAGAGTGAGACTTGACTAGGTCTAAAGCTTCTATTCCTATGGCGTTGTATGATTCATAGCCTTCATGGTGGTGCTTTTAAGACGCACTTGATGGATCATACACCAGGTTGGACTTAGGTCCTTAATGACTCATGTGAGAAGTGCTACTGAGAAGCACTTGAGTCACCTACGTAGGTGTAACGATCATTAGACTCTGTGAAGTCTTCTGAACACATCTATTAGTACCGAGGTAAACGCATAGCTCTAAAAGAGCGCGTTGCACTTTCGCGTAACGATCTTAATCTGAAGGTATGATATGTGTTGTGGGGGGTATCGACCGAAGCTCAGCTAGGAATTCAAATCGCAAGATATTCTCTCGCTGTAAGTAAGTTGTTTCCTCATTTCACTAAAGTGTCAATTCAAATCGAAAGATATTGATACCTAAGTATCCAATCCTTCCTTTACCCAGAAATTTCTTTTCTTTGCTTTTCTTCGCCATCTGTGGGGGATTGTTGGAATTGATGACTGGTAAAGCCACTTGGTTTTTTCCAAGTTTCCATTTCTTTGTCCCACATCGGTGGGTGAAGAATAGTTTGGTCACTTTATATTAACTAGTGTACTCCACTAGTTAATTGTGTGGACCAAGGAGGCTTTTGTTGGGAGTATTGGGCCAATAGGTTTGGGTCCAAACACACACACGTGTAGGCCCGGCCCGGCCCGGCTCGAGCTCGGGCTCGGGCTCGGGTTTGGGTAGAGCACCTGCGGTGCGGGCCAAAGGCCCCCTTTTACCTTTTTGCTCTTGTGTGTTTATGGGCTTATTTTTGTGTTAACAGTCAGTCAACATGACTGTTAGTGGGAGAGAGTCTTACTCCCTTTTTCGTGGTTTGTTGCCTGCGGTTTAGGAACACGTTTTTGTTCCTCTACCTGCTCTTTATTTCCTATAAATAGAGCAACAGGAACACACTACAGAACACACAAAAACAATCACTCTCCTCTCTTCTTTCTCTTCTTCTCTTCTTATAATTCTGGGTAATGATAATTATTTTCGTTCCAAGTCTCACAGTTCCGAGTGGGCGAAACTGAGTGGAGACTGTAGTGTTATCCTTGGGGAACTACCGGCACTAGCTGATCGCCACCACGGTCGTACCGTAATATAGTTTTCAAGGCAGTGGCTCCCTTACCACGGCACTACGAATCGGGTTATATCTCCTCTGTTTTTTCTTGCTTTTCATTGTTACTGCATCGTTTACTCCAACAAATTATACCCTGTAAACCGCCTCCAATCAACCTCGATAAAGATCGGAAACCAAGAATAGACATCAGATCCAAGACGACAAACAGATAATTGGCGCCGGATTCAATGCAAGGGGTGACCAAAAAACAATGGGGGACGGATTTTTTTTTATTAGACTTGGAATTGCTCCATTTGTTTATCCTTAGCAGTTAAAGGAACATATTCCCCGCGATAAGCCTCAAGATGATCGGCCAAAGAAGACTTGTCGATATTCTGATGGTGATACGACTTGCACACGAAATAGACGATAGTTTGAACAACAAACCCAAATAGGAAGAGCAAAGTCACTACCAAACGTACAATTCCATACCCAATTTTACTTCCAATTCCAGTACTACTACTATCAGTAACCTCAGCTCTCTCAAATGTATATTCAATCCCCACCAAGCAAAGGAAAAATGCCAAGAAAATCGCAACTGAAATTCCTGAGTTTCCCTTGATCAAGATTCTGCTTTCGCTATTGCTTGTATATATACCATATGTGTCTTCCATGACAGAAATAACAGTGGCCAGTTGCCATTGAACACTCATATGTACAAACCCGAGTAGATATTGAAACAAGATGGTTAACATTACTAATCCCCCTGGTAAACTAATAGGAGTATCAGGATATTGATTAAGGAATAATAACATGATTATTATTATGACAAAAAACAAACTGTACGCAAAAATCATACCGAAACTCCATAAAAATGTAACCATGACTCTTTTCCAAACCTTAGGAACAACACTCGTGACCTTTTTGTACGAGATATCCTTACCCGTGTAGATACAAGCGACAGTGTAAACGATGGCGGAAGTCGAAGGCAGGGAAAACACAAGGGCGATTAATAAGTAAACAAGCTTAATGAGCCAAAGGGTGATCAATTCTGAAGAGATTTTCTTGGATTCGTCGTTAAAAGCAGGTGTTCCAAGTTGCGTGGCGTTTAAGGTATCTTCATTTGTTATGATCTTTTGAGACAGGAAGGTCGAAAATCCATCATGTGCTAGGAAGATAATGGATAGAGGGAGGATTAAGGTAAGGGTAAGCTTTTTTTAAAGATTTTCGACCTTCGTAATGTGATGGCTATAGCTTCCTTGCATATACCAAAGAAGCCTAAGAATTGGAGCTCTTCTTGTTCCATATCCATGGTTTTTGATTGTGGTTTGGGAAGATGATAGAAAATACTCCGTAATGTATAAGAAGTTAATATATCAAAAGACAAGAAACATTCAACAATGAGTAACTCAGACAACTAATTTTATACGATTGTGTTGTCCTTGGGGTTGAAAATTACACAATGTTAAAACTGTCTCACCTATTTTATAAATGTATGATTGACTTGGCTTAGCACTGGTTCTTAGAAATAGCCATAGATAGATACTCCCTCCGTCTTAGTCAATAGTTTACATTTGCTTTATTTATTTCCTCCTCAATAGTGTAAACTATTCACTGAGACAACACAAATTCTCATTTGTGACGGCACTATTCCGTTACAAAGCTTGTGACCTATCACAAGGAGCAAGTGGGAGGAGGGTTGTGAGAGGTCACAAGCTTGTGACCGTCACAAGCAAGACGGTGTGCTGAGACAGAGGGAGTAGTTTATAAATCGGTATGACAAGAGCGAGCAGGTGCATGCCCCCTTCCTCCTTTGATGTGGGATCCTCACGCTTAACTTTGTTTTATTCAAAGGGCGAACAGCCCCCCCCAACTAGTCGTATGGGGTGGGGTGCTTGTGGTAAGCTGCCTTGGATCTTAATGATCAGAATGTGCTTGGCTTTAAAGAAGGGGATTGCGTCTGGACTACGCGGCTAGCAAACCTGTCTCTGCCTCCGCCCGAGCACGTGGATTGTATTCGTCAAACCAGTAATAAGAATGCCTTTTAGAGAGCAGTACTCTACTCTGGACAGCTTCTTGCGTGCTTCGAGAGCATTCCGCCAGTTTTTGGCGACGGTTAAGAATTAGTTACCTGTTTTAGCTACACCTCTGGAAAGCGCCTACACTAATGGCTTAAGCCGCTGTTCCCATTTCCTCGCTGACCCATCATGCAAAAGGCTTTAAATCGAAATTCTTCGCTACTTCGTGCCTCTACTTCAATGAAAGCTAGCTCCTACTCCTTTTCCTCCTGAATCCCCGTTGGTCTTTCGCGCTCTCAAGAAAGTCATCTCAGGCTTCAGGCTTAGGAAAGGGATTTCGTGACATCATCGAAATGAACTGGCCTTTCAACTGTCTACTGAGATGGTTGTTCCATTGAGACTGCGGCGCTATATCATGAGGGTCGAGTTGACCTTGGAACCGGGCTTCCTAAAAAGACAATTGGGTTTGATTTGGTAATGATTCAGATGTGCTTGTATGAGTTGTGTGCGAAGTCTTGGTAATACGACACAGACTCGTATTTTTATTTATTCTTGAAAGAGCTTTAGTACTTCTATTCTTTAAAGAGTTTTATCATTAAATATAAACATAATAAATGTTGTATGAATCTCAGCAAAATATTAATTATACTTGAATAAATTTTATTATAAAATTATATTAAATAATCAAAATTATTTTCGTAAAAATTATAAAATGTAAATAATACGATCATCACGAAAAGTATTTTTAATTGAGTATTTTGATATGTAGAGATGATTAAAGTGAGTTTTCAAAATTTTTACATTTACGTAAAAAACATTTTCAGAATGTGATAAAACTTAGATCATTAAACCCATTAAAAAAATTATATTTGGAAAAATAATATCCGAATATGTAGACCAAATAGTATAACACATAGTAAATGACAAATTATAATTGACCACGAATAAAAAGGTGAGCATATTCCCAATGCACAAATATTATTCACTAAAACTTAGGAGATACGGTCTTTCACTAAGCTGTTGATCGTGACATAGTAATTTCGTACTTATTTACATAATAAATGTACCCATTTTATCATTAATCATGATTTGTACCTATTTTATTACCTTTTGTACCACTTTTTCTTAAAATTGTACAATGATCTTTCAATAAAGCTCATTAAGAGACCGTCTCTCAGGAGACCTACTCTATATTATTATACAACTGGTTGTACAAGAGCAGTGTACAACCATAATCAATCTTGTTCGGCTTATGTGTATTTTTTCGAGCTTTTATATGTTTTTATTTATATTTAAATTTTTTGATGTCAAAAATTAAAATTTAATTGAGCTCCTATATATATTATTTTTGAGTTTCATTATAATTTTTTAAGTTCTATATTTTTATAATGGAGCTCGGATTCTTTTAAACAAAGCTTATAATTATCTATAGGTCTAAGCTCGACTAAATAATTCTAAAGCTCGGGTTCTTTTCTATACAACCAATAGAACTGGTTGTATAGTCTATTTACTGTTCCCAATGTATGTATTGTTTGTATATGAGTGCATTGCAATGTTAAATACGCAATATTAACATTAGAGATAGATACGTAGTATCAACAATAGATGAAAAAGTAGTGCCAAAAATTCATGGTCAACGCACAATTTCCCAATTTTGTTCAAAGAGACTAAACATTGAATGTAATCCATGTCTATTTAGTGATTATTGATTCTTGCACATATTTAACCTATAAAAGTACGCAAAAACTAAACAAAAATATCGAAACAAAATTTAATTTACAATACCGTCCTCTCTTTCTTTATATTTTTATATATATGATCTACAAAAATGACAAACAAAAACTGACCATCAAGAGTAGTCACTATACTTATAAAAACCGTCAATTTCCTAAATCACATTGAAAATCATATGGTGGGTAAAAAAATTATTTCCTAAATTATGAGGATCGATCATCTGGCTTTAGTCCTGGGATAGTCATCGCTCTATGCATCGCAAACAACACTTGATAGAACACATCTTCAAAGTATTACTCCGTATTCAAATTAGACGAATAGCAAAGCGAAACACATGGTGCATGATTCTATATCTTAGTCGTAGAAAATTAGATATGTACCGAGTATGATATTTTCTAAGAAATGATTAATACAGTAATAAATAAGGAAATTTAAGTTGAGAGGTTTTGGTTGTCAAGAGAAACCTGAAGAGCAATTGAGCAAACTACATTCTTTCATTCATTAGAATTACTACTTTGTATATTGCTTGGTATAGTAATCATAAGTTATGGATAGGTTCAATAAAGTATTATTGATGACGAACATGTATAAAAACAGCGAAGTTGATGACATTTATTCTTGAAAATATAGTCTATATCTTTAATTTTAGAGATTGTTTTTCCATTGGGCTTGCTGTTTATTAGTCGTTAGGACTTACCTTGAATCCATGCGATAATAAGGGATAAATTTTAATCAGCCAATTGGGTGATAATCATTAGGGAAGTTAATTACTTAGTTAATGAGTTCCTTGAAGATAAGTTTGACATATACACGTAATGATTACTAAGGAGATGTTTTACTCCCTTAATCTTTACTATTCATTCTTTTGTAAGCATCATTTTAATAAAATGTTAAGAATCTGTTAAATAAGAGGGTGTACAATCCAAAGAACAAAAAATCCTTACATAGATAAAGTCCTTGAAGTAGTGTGATATCTTGAAATTCGAATGTATTTTTTTTTTTCCAAGTTATGCCATTATTCATTTTTAAATCCAAAAATACAAGAATTATACATAAATACATAATCAAAATATGCTAACTTTACTAATTACTTCGTATAAGGTAAATTAGTGAGATGGGTATGTATATTATGGGGTAGTTGGTAACATATTGTCTTTATATAAGCTTTCTTTTATGCACAAAAATGGGTCTACAAAAATACATTATTGTTCTCACACCAAGTCGATAAAAGTCCTACACAAGAAAAAAAAAATTATTCCAATAAAACATAAATTATTATGTTTGGAATATATACTTAGCATATAGAAATTGACCGTGCGAAACACAAGATTCTAACTAATCAACTAGTGTGTTGATAAAGGGCGGCTTGTCAAAAGTTTTGAAACATAATCTCCTTAGTATCTCTCAATTGCGTAATAGAACCTATCATGGAACCGAATTTGAAAATTCATCTTTTTTTTTTTTTTTGATTAGGTAAGAAAACTAGGTTGATCCTCTAGGGTAGGACCAACCTATCTCATCCTTTCGAATGAGGGAGGTAAGTTGAAGCCACCGGCTATCAAACCACCTCGAAAGAGTTGGACATGAATGTCCAACAGAAGCCATGAAGTCAGCAATCTTGTTGGCTTCACGAAAGCAATGTTTAATGATCACTTCATCGAAAAACTGAAGGTCTAATTTCACATCTTTGATAATATTAGAAATTTCCCACGGAATTTGCCAAGTACCTCGAATCGAGTTAATAACACATAAGTTATTACCCTCCACAATTAACTTTGAAATTCCTAAGTATTTAGCTGCTAAAATACCTTCTTTTAAAGCAAGTGCTTCCGCAACAAGGATACTATTGGATCCGCACTTTTTTGCTCCCAACAAAACGACTTTACCATTGTGATCTCTTATAGAATATCCTAAAGCAACTTTATTACTTTCTATTCTCGATCCGTCAAAATTTAGCTTTAAGAAACCGTTTGTAGGTTTTTCCCACCAAATCTCTTCCTTACTAGAATTGTTTCTAGCTGACTCTTCTACCTCAGGATTGTTGAGATCCTTAAATCTAGTCACATTCCAGGTCTTAATGCTATTATTACATAAAGTAATAAGTTTGCTGATACTTAAATTAACATTATTAAATATAATATCATTTCTATGAAACCGTGCATTCCACCAAATAAAAATAATCTTAATGAAATCATCTTTTGGAATTAATTCTTTGAGATAATTAAGTTTCGTTATAAAACTTTGACTTGTAATATTATCATAATTTGACAAAAACTCGTTGAAACTAATAATGTTCAGGTCTTGGATGACAGACCCAATCAAGGGACATTCGTAAAATAAATGATCTTTATTTTCAACAGGATTGTTGCACAGAACACAATGAGGTGAGACATCAATATGACTCTTGAGAAGTCTACTTTTCGTTGGAAGGCCGTCAACACAGGCTTTCCAAAGAAAAAATTTCAATTTAGGAGGAATATTCAATTTCCAAATCCATTGAAATTCACATTTGTCAAGAGCTTGATCGAACAAACCTTGCGCTAACCAAGTTGCTGTTTTGGTAGAGAAATTTCCATCTACGGACAACCCCCAAATGAGGGTATCAGGAATATCATTATGTGGCACTGGAATGTTAGTAATCTGATTAACAATATCGTTATTCACTAAATTGGACAATTTACAAACATTCCATTGCTTGTCTGAGGTTATGAAATCTTTCACCAAAAGATTAAGATCACGGTTACTATCATCATCAACCATACTGCTTGCAAGTGGGTGTGAAAAAACCTAATTATCAGACCAAAACTTAATATTGTTACCATTACCTACCTGCCATCTCAATCCTTTTCTAAAAAGAGTCCGAAGACTCATTAGTTTACGCAATTGCCAAGAAGAGGCTGAATTAGGCTTATGATCAAAGAGTGAACAATTTCTCAAGTATTTTTTCGATACCACTTTGACCCATATACTTTCCTTATCCATAAGAATTTTCCATAAAAGTTTCATTTGAAGAGCTTTATTAGCTGCTTCAGAAGATTTAATTCCTAAACCACCAACCGACTTTGGTAAACAAACTTTATGTCACCCAACCAAATTAGGAGAACGCTGGGTAGGATTCTTATTCCAAAAAAAGTCTCTATTAATTTTATCTAATCTATTATGGATCGATGAAGGGAGAAGGAAGCTTTGCATCTGAAAAGTTCCCTTCGCGGCTAAATTAGCATTGACAAGAACTAGTCTACCTGCTTGAGATAGAGAATTCGCTTTCCATTTCGATAATTGAGTGCAAGAAGATTGAATAATGTTCTCGAAAGTATTTTTGGTCACTCTGCTATCAATTATAGGACATCCCAAATACTTACCCAAATGAGCTTCCTCGTTCATATGAAGAATCCCTCTAAAGGATTCACGAAGAGGACGCTCAATATTTCTAGTGCATTGAAAAGTGGATTTGTCAAAATTAACAAATTGTCCGAATATCGTGCAAAATTTATCTAAAATAGACTTAATAGTTCTACAACTCTGGTTAGATGCTTTAGCGAAAATGATAGTGTCATCCGCAAAAGTGAGAAACGGAATTTTCTCCACCCCGGATCCAATTCTAACACCAATATCACTAGAGCTAACATCACTATTTTTTTGCAGAGATCTTGCTAAAATCTCGGCGCACATAATAAATATATATGGCGAAAGTGGGTCTCCTTGTCAAATACCTCGAGTGGGTTTAAAAACGTCTCCCGGTATTCCATTTACTAACACTGAGTAAGAAACAGTGTTTATACATGCCATAATCCATGAAATCCACTTAGCATTAAAACCCATTTGCTTAAAAGTTTCCTCGATAAAATTCCATTCGAGTCTGTTGTATGCTTTCTCCATATCAAGTTTGATTGCAATCCAACCTCCTTTGCCTTTTTTACGTTTAAACGAGTTAAAAATCTCGTGTGCTAAAAGAATATTATCTTGAATGAAGCGATTAGGTGTAAAGGCACCTTGAAACGGGTGAATAATCTTATGCAAGACACTTCGAAGACGATTAGCCAAGATTTTTGCAATAATTTTATAAATTGTTGAACAAAGACTAATCGGGCGAAAATGGTTTGCTGTTTGAGGATTTTCAATTTTAGGAATCAATGTTATGAAAGTATGATTCATTTCTTTTAATAATTTTTCAGAATGGAAAAATGCTAAAACTGCTTTAGTGACAGAATTTCCTACAATATCCCAGTATTTTTGAAAAAATTCTGCAGGAAATCCATCGGGACCTGGGCATTTATCTGCAGCTAAACTAAACACAGTTTGTTTAACCTCTTCCATACTAATATTACTAGTAAGAAAATTGTTATCTTCATCTGTAATTAAGCCACTAATAGACTTAAAATCCTCATTTTTGTCAAAATTACAAAGTTAATTTTTTGTAAACCTAAGTTTAAACTCGTCAGAAATTTCTTGTTTAATAAGTTCTTGATCAGTAATACAAGCACCATTCTTATTAATAAACTGATTAATACCATTTCTACTACGTCTAATCGTAGCATAACTTTGAAAAAACTTGGTATTGTTATCTCCAAAATTCGCTTTGGTTATACGAGATTTTTGTTGCCAATAAACACGTTTATAGTCAAGAAGTGCATCACGCTTTTTCAGCCATCTCAATTGAGCGTTTTCTAAATGGGCAATATGAGAAGAGCCTAGTTGTTTTTGAATATTTTCTAACTTTTTTTCAGCAATTGAAAGTTGTCTAAAAATATTACCAAATGTAGACTGATTCCATTTCTTAGCCTTTTGTTTTAAAAGTTTGCATTTTTGAGAAAGACAAAACATATACGATCCTCGAAACTGATAATGCCAACAACTTTTGACCATTTTACTGAAATCATTTCGGAGAGTCCACATGAGTTCAAAACGAAAATGAGGCGCTTTCTTATGATTCTGGTCCTGAAACTTCACAGAGATAGGACAATGATCTGAGCTAGTAAAAGCATGATGCACAAACTGCATGTTTGGATAACTACTAATCCAACTAGGAGAGGCTAAAGCTCTATCAAGAATTTCAAAGACATTTTCAGAACCAGTTTTCTTTTTTCTCCAAGTAATTGTGATGACAATCGTGTAGATCATATTTTCTCCGCTCCTAGAACTCCCCAAAAAAATAGCGCTGTAGAGCTAGCGCATGAATACACCGCTTGGAAATATGGCTAGAATTATATTATTATCTAGTAAATTGCCAAGAAACCTTTGGCTGGATCGGAGCTGTTGACACTTCTTGTTATACTCATAACCGTGTCATGATTAGGAGTATAGTTGTTCATGGGTCATCCCGCCCATTAGCCCGTCCCGTCCAGCCCAGCCCACCAAATTAAATGGGCGGGTATGGAAAACAAGAAAATCTCGTGGGCCAGCCCATTAGGCCCGTTTACAATTTAAATCCTTTAAATTTACTCTTAAAAAAAGACATTTTTAAAGAAAATTGTATCAATTTTATAACGATGTGGAACACTAAAATAATACGTAAACTATAAAGGTTAAAATATAACGAAAATATTTATATATTGGGTACCCTTATATATTTTAATTAATAAAACATTTAAATTGAAGTTTCGTGTTACGGCCCATTAGCCCATGGGCCGCCCGAATTTTGACAAAAGGGCGGGTAAGGTCAAAGATAATTGGCCCATAATTAAGGCCCGGCCCGCCCACTAAGTCTTAAAGGGCAACTTTTTCCTTCACAACCCGGCCCATGTCCGGGCCAAACCCTGGGCCGGGCCAAACCCGCATTTGAACAGCTCTAATTAGGAGTATGCTAAACAAAATCCCATATGAGCTACTACATGGAAAGAACCCCAATATTTCACATTTTATATGCTTTAATAGTAACTACAAAGCTATTTCTCTAACACGGTCTTATATTTATATTCATATTCACATAACCAAACATGTCTTTAGAGCATTTCGTTTCGTTTATTAGATCAAGTCATTTGGCCCTTGAATGAATTAATCGGTTTGTTAATGTGTTACAAGCTCTCGCTAAGTAGGAGTATGAGAGCATGGACATTGAAGAGTATGTAACAATCCTCTTATTTTTTCCTTCTCCCTCTATCTTTTTGACACATCACATTCTCTTTCATCCAACACATTTTCCACTATCTCAATCCTCCTCCTTCTCTTCTATTTTTTTTTTCTCACATCAAAGAGGATCCTCTCTAGTTCCTCTTTCATATTTTAATTATTTTTTCTATTGGAAAACAAATAAAATAATGTGCAAATGCAATATTTTTATAGGTGGGTGAAGAGAGTGGGCACAAGGGCCTATGTTGTACTTCCTCTAAAAATAGAGGAAGACTTCCTCTTCCTCCTTCAAAGAGGATGTTTAATAGTAGTTCCACATTGAAGAGGACATCCTCTTAGCACCCTCTTTTATCTAAGAGGATGGTCAATCCTCTTCAATGTGGATGCTCTGAATAAGCAGGAGTGCATGTAGATGAGCCGAGAAGCCATATAATAGTAAAAACAAAATACCTACATAAGTGCCTTTAAATTTTATTGAATATGTTGATGATACGGTACATGGTCCAACTTAAAACCGTAAAATAGAGCGACTGAAAAAAAAAAAAAAAAAAAAAAAAAAAAAAAAAAGGTTATCAACGTAATATTAAGATACGTTGGGACACGAGAGCAACACAACTACCATAACCATACGTAGCATCAACACTTGACGATGATTTAAAGGCCTAAGAGTGAGAAATTGAATGCTCAATGAATCGATGAATTTCTCATTAGGTTAAGCCAATACATACATCCTATATATACAAAACTTACGTAAGACTTCCCTACAAACATATGGTAACTAAATATATACCTAACCTATAATACAAGATATGCATACAATATAAAATCTTAACATGATCATAATAATATCAAAAGATATTATTCTTTTACTCCCCCTCAAGTTGGAGCACTTGGTAAACCGAGTCCCAACTTGAACAACAAATGATCATACAATTCTCCCCCGAGCGCCTTGGTGAATAAATCTGCTATTTGTTCTTTGCTGCGAACGTGAAACGTGGTTATGACATTAGAAACCAAATGTTGTCGGACAAAGTGACAATCAATCTCAATATGCTTTGTCCGATCATGAAAAACAGGATTCTTGGCTATATGTAATGCGGCTTGGTTATCGCAATACAAATGCATTGGCTTTAAATGAAATACTCCTAGCGATGCAAGAAACGATTTTATCCATATTAATTCACTAGTTGCTGCCCCCATCGCTCGATATTCGGCTTCTGCTGTAGACTTAGCAACTGTTATTTGTTTCTTAGCTCGCCACGAAATCGGACTCTTTCCCAAAGCAACGAAATACCCACTCAATGATCTTCGGGTCAACGGACAACTTGCGTACTCTGAGTCAAAGTAACCTTTAAGTTGCAAGTCTGAGTCTTTTGTGAAGGTAATTCCCTTACTCGGATTTCGCTTGACGTATCTCACGACCCTCAACGCAGCCTCCCAATGTTCTTTTCTCGGTTCAGCTACAAATTGTGATAAAATGTGAACTGCATACACCAAGTATGGTCGAGTAATTGTCAAGTATACTAACCTTCCAACAAGACGACGATATTTCATAGGATCCTTCAATATGTATCCTTTCGCTAAAGCCAAATTATGTCTTGGCTGAATTGGCGTATAATCAGGCCGTGCTCCCTTCATTCCTGTTTCCTCGACAATGCTCATGGCATACTTCCGCTGGTTGAGGAACAATCCACGAACTCCATGTGCTACTTCGATCCCTAGGAAGTACTTTAAACGCCCCAAATCTTTGATGCCGAAGCTCTTGTCGAGAAAGGCTTTGAAGTCATTGCAAGCATTTCGATCATTTCCTACCACAATCATATCGTCTACATAGACGAGAACAGCGATGAAAATTCCATCCTTTTTAAGCGTGAACAATGAGTAATCAGCTAGCGATTGAACAAACCCGTAATTGGTCATTGAAACGGTCAATTTTGCAAACCAATTGCGCGATGCTTGTTTCAACCCATAAATTGATTTTAACAATTTACATACTCTATTGTCACCTCTGGATCCGAATCCCTGTGGAACTTTCATATATACTTCTTCATCAAGGTCTCCGTGTAAGAAAGCGTTATTGACATCGAGCTGTTCAATAAACCATCCTTTGATGACCGAAACAGCAAGCAAGCATCTTACGCTAGTCATTTTCGCCACTGGTGCGTAAGTTTCATTGAAATCGATTCCCTCGACCTGCGTGAATCCCTGGGCTACAAGGCGTGCTTTATATCGCTCAACATCTCCATTAGCTTTGTATTTAACCTTGTAAACCCATCGACATCCTATTGCTTTCTTTCCTTTCGGTAATGGGACTAGCTGCCAGGTTTCATTTCGTTCCAAAGCATCAATTTCTTTCTTCATTGCATCTCGCCACAATTGATGCTTTGCTGCTTCATGATAATAAGCAGGTTCTCTGTGTTCATCAAGCTTGGCAAGAAAAGCTTTATGGGTCAGTGAAAAACAATCGTTAACAACGTAATTCGCTAGGGGATATCGCGTGCCTGAGTTGGAGGGATGCGCTTGTCCGTTGTGAACATCGACTGGTGGAGTAACTATTCGTGTGGACTTGCAATAATAATCTTTCTTCCACGCCGGTTCGAATTTTTCGCGTGCTCCTCGTCCAAGTCCCCTTTCATTCTGTTCTTGAATAATTTGATCAGTTTCCGTTCGTGGCTGTGTATTCACGTCCAAATCACCATTGCTCATACTCCTATCTGGTGTTTCTGTGCTTTCAATTGGACTGCCCCTGTCGTCATTTGAACTGCCATTTGCATTACTGATCAAAGACTCTGTTACCCGGGGTTCCTCATTATCAACATCTGACTGCTCATAATCATTACTCCCCCTGTCTACGTAGGGTGTGTCATCAGACAACCCGTGTTCATGTGTATTTTGCAACCCAACATCACTATTAATCCCTTGTTCCAAATTAGAGTCAATATTGGATAAAAATGGGAAAGTATTCTCGTAGAACACAATGTCCCGTGAAACAAAAACACGTTTTTCGCTGAGGTCATACACCTTCCACCCTTTCTTGCTATGAGGATAGCCAATAAAAATACACCGCTTTCCCCGTTCCCCAAATTTATCTCGTGGCTTGTCTTTGTTATGAGCATAACACAAACATCCGAAAATTTTTAAATTATCAAATTTGGGTTTCTTAAGGTATAAAAGTTCATACGGTGTTTTTCCTCCAA
Organism: Silene latifolia; assembly: GCF_048544455.1. Lineage (NCBI taxonomy): Eukaryota > Viridiplantae > Streptophyta > Magnoliopsida > Caryophyllales > Caryophyllaceae > Silene > Silene latifolia. The sequence continues at coordinate 171,912,659 of NC_133527.1, read as the reverse complement.
GTAAAGGCGTGGGTGTACGATTAATTAAATATGCCGATGTTAAAATGCATTATTCCCCCCAAAAATAAATGGGCAATCCTCCTTGAAATCGCAAAGCTCGTGCCTTTTCAAGAATGTGACGGTGTTTTCTCTCTACCCGTCCATTTTGTTGTGGTGTATCGACATTGCTAGTTTGAAACAAAATACCATTTTCTTTGCAATAAGATTGCATGGGTCCAGATAATAACTCAGTACCATTATCGCTTTGAATTATTTTGACACAGGTATCAAACTGAGTTTTTACCATTTGACAAAAGGTTTTCATCAAATCACTTGCTTCACTCTTTTCTTTCATGAGATATACCCACACGGCTCGACTATGGTCATCAACTATGGTCAAAAAATAATGGGCACGGGTCAAACTTGCAATACGATACTTACCCCAGATATCACAATGGACTAAACCAAAAATACTTTCACATCTTTTATTATTAAGTTTAAAAGGCGCACGAGTCTGTTTTGCCCTACAACACGAATCACAAACCTCGTCTGAAGTCCAATTTAAATTGCAGCCAACTAAATCAGAAAAACGATTAAAAATACTTTGAGAAGGATGTCCCAATCTCTTGTGCCATAATCGACTCTCTTTGGTGACCACGGTTTTAGCTACTTGCTTGATTTTCCGCGGTTGATAATAGTATACTCCTTGTCGATGTTCACCCCGTCCAATCTGCATCCTCGTAGTCAGGTCCTGCATTTCACAATAGTCCGAATAAAACGTTATTATGCAATTGTTTTCACGAATTAATTGTTGGACAGAAATTAGATCGCAAGTTAGAGACGGCACAAATAAGACATCTCGTAAAACAAATGTTTCGCTTAATTTAATAATGCCATGAATTGTGGCTTCAACTCGTCGTCCGTCAGGGAGGCTTACTGAGGACGGGTCTTCGATCCAAATATTCTCCAACAAGTCCCGCTTTCCGGTCATGTGGTGGGACGCTCCACTGTCTATCAGCCATTCAATATTATTAAAAAACGTACCTTGTAATTTATCATTACCATCAGGAGTAGTCATTAATAAAACCCGCAGCCTTTCTATCTCTTCACTCGTGAAAGGAATATTGGGTTTTGCAGCATCTGACTCTTTCGTTCCCGAGCTGCTTCCAACGGCATTGGCCTGGTAATTGCCTTGCCCACGGCCCCTGCCTCTTCCTCGACTAGTCCCACGGCTGCCTCTTCGTCCCCTGCCTCTCTCACGAGCCTTCACAACTTCGTACCCATGTTTATCGTAACAGTTCTCTTCTGTATGATAATATTTCTTACAGTGGGTACATTGTGGTGGTGGTGTCTCGTCGTCATCGACTTCATGCTTGACATAGGACCTTCTTCCCGTTTCTCTTCCATATGTCCTTGTAGCCATGGCTGCATCTTCTCGTTCTTCCTTCACTTTGGTGAGGGAATTGTGCCTTTCTTCTCTTAACACTAGGGCATACGCACGGGTCAAGGTAGTAATTGGGTCCTCCATTAATAAATTTGTTCGTAAATTGCCATATAATTTCGAGTCCAGACCCATCAAAAATTTATGGACTTTTTCTTCTTCACGTTCTTTTGCTATCGACACAGCTGCTCCGCAAGTGCAATTTTTAATCGTACTGTAATTCGCCAATTCGTCCCAAATTGTCTTTAATCGCGTGTAGTACTCAACCACTGATTCTCGTCCTTGTTTGCACTCATTCAATTCGTCTTTTAGCTGATGGACTCGAGGCGCGTTTCCAGCCGCATACCTATCCCGAAGTTCCTCCCATATGTCTGCGATGGGTTGGGAAAACGTGATACTTGCGTGAAGTTTCGGGTCGATGACATTCCGAAGCCACGCTCTTAGCATAGCATTACATTGACGCCACGCTACAAGTTCCATGCTTTCTTTTTCTCCGTTTTCTTCAGCCGGCTTCTTTACCTTCCCCTCGATAAAGGCTAGTTTGTTCTTCGCATCTAGACCGTTCCTGACAGCCTCTGCCCACATATCGTAATTATTGCCATCAAACACGATTTGTGTGACTGTCAAGTTAGGATTGTCAGAAGGATGGAGGTAAAGAGGAGACGTCATAGGGATAGTCTTTGAACCACCCAATTGTCCTTTGAGTTTGCCATCATCTTTCGTCATGATGAAATTGGCTTATCGTCTGTTTTGTTTGGAATGAATTTTTTTTTTTTTTTTTTTTGTGATTAATCGAACCTCGCTCTCGATACCATGAGAAATTGAATGCTCAATGAATCGATGAATTTCTCATTAGGTTAAGCCAATACATGCATCCTATATATACAAAACTTACGTAAGACTTCCCTACAAACATATGGTAACTAAATATATACCTAACCTATAATACAAGATATGCATACAATATAAAATCTTAACATGATCATAATAATATCAAAAGATATTATTCTTTTAAAGAGCGAAGTCTAGTGCGAAGACATGCTTACACCGGGGTGGAATCATCATCCCCATTCCTTGTCTCCTGAACATACCACCAACACTGGTTACTCAATCACCGTTAAAGTTGTTAATTATTTCAGTATATGTTAAATTATAATCTTAATACATTCATTCTTTTTGGCTCAATCTTTTGTTTAAGATTAATTAAAATATCTCTCACAAATAATACAAAAAGTAAAAAAATAATTTGAACAAAAGAAGTAGGAAGTAGATGATAAATATGGAGTATAACTATACCTGACAAGGTCTATCAGATACACCAAACCAGCGAGGGTTTAAAAATGTTGGAATAACAGCCATTTTCACAAACAGTAAAATTGCACTTAAAAGAGAATTGGATTACTACCTGCTTAGATTTGCTTTGATGGATATTGTATACTGTCTCTATTTATAGACCTGTTTTCATTAACTAATCAAATATTAAATCCGTTTGCACTACGACGTGTCATGTACAACTGTACAAGCGTAAATACGAAATTCATGCCAGCGTGCCATGTGGTTATGGATTGTAAATACGAAATTCATGCAATCGTGCCATGTGGATTGGTTAACTGGTTATGGATTGTATATACATGGTTTTACAACTCCAAATCTATAAAACTGCGTTTAGGTAGGGCTAATAAGGGTTAGATTTTGAATAAGTACAAAAATAAAATAAAATAAAAAAGTAAACTAAATATTATTGTAACATTTCGTTTGGTGGTTGATCTTACTTGGTGGATTGTTTTGATATTGAGTTTTCTAGTGGACAATATTTTTTTTTTTTTGACAACGTAGTGGATAATATGTTAGTGAGACGAAGCTAGCGGCGTTTGTGGATGGTATTTGGAAGTGTATGGAGTTAGTGTCGAGAGACTATAATGTGGCGGATACGATATTGTGAGACCAGGTTGTGGGGGTAGGCATAGTGGGTGGAGTTGGTGTTAAGAGTTCATGTTTTATAGGTTGGGTTTGAACTTCGGGGACGAAGTTCTTTTTAAGGAGGGAAGACTGTAATACTACGGTTTTCCATGTCTATGGGTACTCTATCGAGTGGGGCTTACTCTATCGAGTAAGTATGTTTGGTTTACGAAATAGTGTTCTGCTGAAGGGTACTCGATCGAGTAAGTTGGGTGCACTACTACAAAATAAGCCAAAGAAACCGGTTAAAAAAGGCCTTAGAAACCGGTTTATAACAGCTCTCTAGCTTACAGGTGTCTTAGCCTAAAGAGACCGGTTATTAAACCGGTCTCTTTGATTTTGTGAAAGAAACCAGTTGTGCAAAAACCGGTCTCTTTGATTATTTAAAAGAGACCAGTTGTGTGCATAAACCGGTCTTTTTGCTTGTTTCAAAGAGACCGTTTATTGACCATAACCGATTTCTTTGATCTTATCTTTGAAACCTGTGATTGACTAAAACCGGTTTCTTAGGTTTTACTATAAAACAAAAAAAAAATACGATTCAATAAATTAAGACCTAGATAAATTTAATCAAAAATTAAAATTATAATACATCCGTCACAATAAAGTAATAAACATATAATATCAATCACTCTTATTATAACTTTCTGAAATATGGTACAAAATTCATATAAATCACAATTATTAAAAGAATAAATCTAACAAAATAATAAGTCTGAGAGTTAAACTTGTCAAAACAATCATCTAATCTGTACCCAACTCGGAGTCTTCAAACGAGTCGTCGCTGGCCTCAATGTTGTACAGAGAAAAAAAACAAGCAGTAATATATTGACGATTGGGATTCATCGAAGGAGTCATCGCTGGCCTTGCCACGGTGCTGTTAGTGCTGCACGATGAACAAGGAGTACTATGTTAATAATTAATACTGGATGTTTCCATGTAACATATACTGAGAATTATTTCCGTGTAATATATAGTGAACATACACATGTTATTGTTTTTAATTTTGAAAGAAAAAGGATGTAAAGCACCTTACGTGTAAAAACTCGGCATTCCGTCTGCCAAGAACACTATCAAGAGCTTCTAATCCACCTTTACTTCCACACTGACAAAACAACAGACAAACCAGACCGCACAAAGAAATTCTCAAGTTTCATAAAAATAGAAAATAAACTATTTCGAAGATGTGAGTGGTGACAGTAACACCAACCTGGCTAAGTTGTTCAGATCAACGCCAGCGAGCATTAGATTCACCTCACGTTCTTCCTGAGGAGCAGCACTCTAAAGGTTAGCAAATACCATAACGTCTATTTTACCGACTCTACGCTCTACCACAAGCTATTTCTAACATATAACTAGCTTGCTAGTACAACGTATAAGAGAGCGACTTTGTCCCTATATTGTCAGAATCATTGGTACACAACTACTAAATTTGTTGAGCTCAAAGACTAAAGACAAAAACATGAATGCAGGCTATACCGTACGACGCGTGAAGATATATTTAAACTTGAGGAGCACACTCGGTGGATCACTTCGGAAGAAGACCAGGACTTAAAGAGTACTTAGAAAAACTCATATTTTCTTCCAAGATGTCAAATCAATTCCTGGATATAAACAATAAATGTCAATGACAATATAAATAAACTTTGATATGGTTGAACATTTTCATGCTCATACACATTTGAACTCGTGAGCACAACTAATAGTTATACCGAATAATACTATCTTTTACCAAATAAAGATGGAGATTTAATATACGCTCAATCACGAACTCAATGCCGATACAACAAATGGTCACTACTTACAAGTGGCTTCTGCAATGATCCCATCCTGGAATCTTCTAAGCTCGGCTTCCATTCCCAAAACTTCCTAAATTTGCCAGCCTAAATTACAAAAAATATTAGAGCGGGATGAACACCAAAAACAAAGAGAGCTACAGGCCACACATTTGAAAACACAGTCATGTGAAACTAACTTTACTTTATGCTCTGAAATTTGTAAAATTGAGTTTCAATAGTCATTGTTAGTCTAGGTGACTTTATGTAAAAGGACGGTAAGAGCTAGGAAGGACAAAGGAGTAAGAACGAGGACTCGTATAGTAATGCATGACTAATGAGGGAGGGACATGGCAGAAGGTCCAATGTACTTTACAGTGTCGGGATGTCGTCCCTTTGCCAAGTCAGAGCAAAGAGGTTAGGTATTAGTTTAAGGAGGAATGCATTCACTCTATAAGACTCTAGAAATGAAACGAGTGAACTGCCATCCGTCATATATATAAATGTGAAGAAAGGATGAATTCACAAGTTTATGTCAATCTACATTTCAATTAAGTAAATACTAACCAATTTGTGCTAATGCTTTCAACATTCATCTGATCACTACTATGAAAAAGGCTTTTAGAGACGCTTTATAATGTCTTTTAACGACGTTATGTAGGAGATTGTATATCAAACTTGATTGTATATGCTAGATAGAAGATAGATACGTGTATTTTATGTGCGAAGACTCACTAATTAACATAAGTAACAAGCTTAAGCAATACACATATTCAGTCATTGGCCAAAGAAAAACTCTTCATAAAAACTTCCAGAAACTCACATATCAGGACAAATTCATATGCTCTCTAACTTAAATATGTGAAACCATGTACAAATGGGATACCTTGCTTCAATACGAAAAATTTCCGTGAAATAAAAGTGAGCTACAATTTCTATCATTGCTTTTAATCACCCATTTGCACAACTTTCACTGCATCATTCATTACACACTAGCCTGTAAAATGATGCTTCTCATGCTTATCAAGTAACAATCACACAACAACAACAACAACAACATCAGAGCCTTAATCCCAAAATGATTTGGGGTCGGCTGACATGAATCATCCTTTCGAACTGTCCATGGGTGAACGCACGCCTCAAAATGCGAATAAAAAGGGAAGATGAAAAACAAAAAGGGAGAACGAAAATGTAATGGAAAGTCAAGGTGAACTTAGAGGTTTTAAAATCGAATTCCGTCTTTCTTTTATAAAAACTTAAAATTTAAATCGAGAGAAAAGATTAAAGCGATTTTTAAAAACCGAAATAGAGTTAAGGATCCGGAATGAACCAGGTCAAAACTATAAGAAAGTGGTTGTTGAAAAAGTGTGTAATAAAGGAGAGAAAAATAAATAAATTAATTTCTTTAAATTAAATGAATAAAAAAAACACTAAATCTGTCAAAAACATCAAATACTAAAAATCCACATGTATCCTTTCCCTCCATTGTGCCCTCTCCGTCACCATACTCTCCTCAAGCCCCAGAACTCTCATATCGTGCTCTATCACTCTCAACCATGTCTGTCTCGGTCTTCCTCTGCCTCTAAGGACCTTTTTCTGTTCTCCAAGTCTCCAGCCTCCTAATCAAAAGGCGTCCATAGGTCTCCTTCTCACATGGCCAAACCATCTTAATCGGTTTTCCATCATCTTGTCCTCTATTGGCGCCACTTTTACCTTTTCCCTAATCACCTCATTCCTTAACCGATCTTTCCTTGTATGTCCGCACATCCACCTCAACATGCGCATCTCCGCCACACTCATCTTTTGAATGTGACAATCACACATTCAGATAAAATCAACTTATCTCACACAAGGAAAATTCCAGCTTCTCAGTTACACCATATGACCAATCAATTAACTCAAACAACCTAAATTATGCAAAATCAAGCATAAAAGAACTAAAAGTATCAATTCAGACCCAAAAAAAAGCACACAAATCACAATTGTTGCACACTAATCAACTTAATCATAATATCTGACCTAAAAAACAATAGTAGAAACTAGAATGATGTACCTTTAGAACATGAGACGCCCTTCCGCCGTTGGCATTCCTAGCCACGTTAATAGAGGACGAACAACATCCAAATATAGATCTAAATTCACAAAATTGGACTTTACATAAAATTAAACAAGAACTGCAAATGATTTCAAGGAATTAATTCAAATCGAATAAAATTAATACCTAGGACTGGCGATGGACGACCTGAAGATGTCGCGGATGTTGTTGAAAGAATAGTGACTCAGAAGTGGCATCGTTGTGGTGAAGGACTAGCACGACTCAGGACTGACGGCGTCGCGACGCTGATTGGTGAATGAGCGAGAGAATATAGGTGTTGGGTTGGTTATTGGAGAAACACCTCCCAATATTCCATTATATTAAAATAATATAAAACACCGGTGCTTTCTAAACCGGTTTCATATATTAGTATAAGAAACCAGTTTAGCTTCTTAACCGGATTTTTATATTTAAGAGACTAGTTAGAATATGAACCGGTTTCTTATATATGGTTCCTTTGAGCATTTTTGTAGTAGTGGTACTCGATCGCGTAAGTTGGGTACTCGATCGAGTAAGGGTCACTTGATCGAGTAAGTTACGTACTCGATCGAGTAAGTTGGTTCTGCGGGTTGTTTTAACCGGGATTTGTTATTAACGCGTGATTAATATTTAAAGATTTCCGTCACTTTATTCATCACTTTTAGTTTTTCTAAAAACCTTTCAAAGAGAAAAGAAGTTACGTTGTATTCGTTCGTCGCGTTATTATCAAATCCTAAAGGCTAAGGTTGTCGGATCGTCGTGTTCTTTACGCCGTTGAGTCCGTCGTTTTGTGGGTAAGATCCTAGTATAGTTTTTATGTTGTTTCATTGATTTTGTTTAAAACCCTAATTGGGTAGATTGAGGGTTTTGGGAGTATTGTGTTTATTATATGGTGATTGTATGATTGTATGTTTGATAGGAGGTGATTTCGTAGAGGAACGTTTCTGATTAGCTGATTGTGACGATCTTGGTGATTGCTTCTCCAGGTAGGGTTTCCCTACTCAGTTATTGTATAAATGATTATAAGATGGTTGTTTGGTTGATTGGCATGATGATTATATCGTGATTGGTATTGGAATTGTTTTACTTTGATATTGTGATTATTGGTTGTTGTTGATTGTCTGTGGTTCTCGAGGTGCGCCCTCGGCTGAGTGGAGTCACTTGCGGGAGTGGCTTCACGCCCTTGATTCGCCCTCTGTGGAACCCGCCACAGAAGGGGATGTGCACATTAAGGAACATGGGTTATTCGCTCGATGGAGATGAGCGGGGCTTAGGTGGGAACGGCTGCGGTCCCCCACTGGCGGTGAGGAATATCTGTTGTGATGGATATTCTGGCATGACTACACACTTGGTGGTGTGACGGTGTTGGAGTTTGTGATTGTGTATCTGTTGTTGTTTATCTTATATTGTTTATGCCGTAACTGGCCCCATTTAAATGTTTTAAAAATTGGGGTGATCCATTCGGGGGTGGTGAGCAGTTGTCTAGCAGGTATACTGTGGATGCGCGCGGGATTAGCTGAGGATGGAGTCTGATAGTAATCTTCCGCTGTGTTATCATGAGACCTTTTGTTACTTTAGTTGTAGTTTGGTTTTAGAACAGTTGTACTTTACCTTACAGTTGGTTTTGTTATGTAATCACTTAAACTTATCTATTAAAGTATGTTTCTTTATGGTCTATTTGATAAACATTGACTCGGGTAACCGAGATGGTAACATTTTCATGCATTAGGTGGCCTTGGTAAGGCACTTTGGTGTATGTGGGTGTTACAATTATAGAGGAACTAACATGTAGAAAAACTAGTTCCACATGTTCCAAAATAGACCGGGTACTCCACTTTTAACGCTTTCTCTTCTTTTCCTTCACCTCTAAGGATCTGAACTTCTACCACCGCCGTCCCCCTACCATACCTGCCTTCAACACGGGTTCCGCCAGGGGTTTGGCTATTTACAGCCGGTCTCTGGCGGTTTCCGTCGCTCGATCTCTGTTTAATTTATTAATTTGATCGAAGCCACTCCTATTTCCTCCTTTTTACCTCTGTTTGTGACTCTTTCTGCCTCCACCCCAACCCGAGTCTCCGTTTACAGTTGGTTCCCATCATCTCGGGTCCGTTGATCTTTGTTGGTATGTACTATTTGGATTTATCTTTGTCCGTTGAGGGTTTTTTGTTTGCTCATAATTTCAAGCTTGTTTATGGTTCATGAACTAGTTGAGTGGGATGGATGTTTTTGGGCGCTTCTAAATTTGTTTGAGGACTGATTCCAAGTTTTTTTTTTCTTTTTTTTTTGTTCGTCTTCTGGGCTTCGCCTGATTGATGGGCATGGTCTTTTCTCTTTGTTGATTTAATGGTCATCCTTTTTGTTTTTGAGTGGCTCAAGTGTTCGGTTGAGTGTTTGTTATCAGTAGTTCAAGGAGGTTGTTGTTTTTTATCTTTGGATTGGGGTGTTTTCTTGCTTAATTCTGATCTTTGTATGGAGGTTAGAGGGTATGTTTCTCTAGTTGTGGCTGTCGGTTTGAGCTTTAGTCTCGTGATCGAGCATCTTTTGGGTGGTTGGTGTGGCCTTGTAGCGGTGGCACTGGTTTGGTTATAGTAGTCCTTTTCGTCAATTACTGCTATCGTTTTTTCCCCGCCTGTTTAGTCATCCTTTTTTTCACTTCTGTGTACTTGTTCTCAAGCTCTTGCTTCAATGGATTATCAATCGTTTCTTCTCAATCTTAGTGAGTTGTTTATTTTCGATGACAATGATCATGTGGAGGATGAGGACTTAATTAGGTGGATTATGAGTATGGGGGAGCCATCTATATTGATACGTGCATTTTATATAGTCTTTTTAGACCTTCTATGCACGTATTTCTATGCTATTATCGTAGTTTTATGCTACGAAATGCCCCGAATATGCTACTTTGGTTTGTTTTGTCTTATTTGCAGGAATGAACCAGAAAGTAGTGAAATCAGGCCATTTACCGTCCGTTTTGCATGCATTTGGAGGAAGAGTCAATTTGGAGCGGAAATATAGCTGTCTTGGGATGCGTGAAGCCATTTCGGAAGCTAAAAGACGAGTCAAAGCTGAAAACTAACGAACAAGTGGCTGCTGGAGTCATATTTCACTCGATCGAGTACTTTATTGGTCGATCGAGTGGATTTAGAAGAAATAATAAGTTGATCGAGTACTATACATGGTCGATCGAACAGATTGATATTAGAGTGAAGTCGATCGAGTACTTATTTTAGTCGATCGAATGGTTTGAGCTAGGATTTGCTCGATCGAGTAGTTTTAAACCACTCGATCGAGTGGATTCTCTTATGGGCTTGGACTTTTTGCTTTATTTCGTCATTAGGTTAATTAATAATCCTATTTTCTTATAAATAGGAAGGTAGGACGTCATTTGTAAGGGGGGTCTACCATACCTTATACACTACTGATGGGGCATATTCTGCACCCGCTGACCAGTCAACATATTGAGCAAGGTCAAAGATATCCACAGCAAGTCAACGGCTTAGACAAACCTTAACCGACGACGCAGCTGTCGGCGGCTGTCTCTTGGGTCCCGGCCTGGGTCAATGGGTCACCGAGGCACACATCCGCGAACTCATATCCAAGACCCCTCGGCGGTGAGTCAACAGGGCCCGTCGGCCTGCCATGGGTCCCTCGGCCGAGGGGTAGATCGATCTTTCCACCGCGCTAGCCACTTGGCCACTACGTGACAAAAGGTGAAAGTCTATAAATACTCCTCAACTCTCATTGAGGAGGAGATCCACAATTTAACCTAAGAATCACTATTCATCTGGTAATATCTTCCTTATCTCTCTACAATATATACTTCACCAAGTAACAACAACTTATCTCTCTAAGTTTACTGACTTGAGCGTCGGAGTGAGTTCGCTCGGCCCAAAGCCGAGCCCTCAGTTTGTTCATTGTTTCAGGAGACCGCAAGGAGGATTCAACCAAAGACGTCATTCTACAAGCACGGGTGGTAACAAATAACTGCTCTGGAATTACACCCGGAACAATTGGCGCCGTCTGTGGGAATAGATACTAGAAGCTAGTCACATTCATTCCCAAACAAAAAAAAAAAAAAAAAAAAAAAAAAAACAAAAACCCACCCAAAAAGCTAAGAAGATGTCAAAACAACAAGAGGTATTCAGAATCGACGAAACCGACTCGCCAAGATGATACCATCCACAATTACTGAGTTGCGCACCCTCCACCGGCCGGTAATTCAACCGAGTACGGATGCCAATAATACCGAGATACGCCGCGCTCAACAACCAGTCACCATCATGGGACATGTGGTGGATGTAGCAAAACTGAAGCTACTCCTGGACCTCATTGGTAGTACGTCGGCTCACACTGTCACACCGACAAGAGCGGCGGAACCCGTCCAGGAGACCAGGGCCCAGAATGTGACTCCAAGAGACTTGAATGGAGCACTGGAAGAGGCTGGCCCTGTCAAGACGCCGGAGGAGCCCAGAATGCTAGTGGTAGACCTGAGTCCTTCCCGCACTCGCGGGAGGACGGCGTCGCCGCAGCACCGACGAGGCATCCCCCAGAGGAGTGAAAGAAGTCCGACTCGCCAGAGTCGAAGAAGAAGCCCGACTCACCAGAGTCGAAGAAGAAGCCCGACTCACCAGAGTCGGAGAAGAAGCCCGACTCACCGGAGTCGGAGAAGAAGCCCTTCCCGCCACGGGGAGAGGAGCCGGACTAGGAATGCGAGGAGCCGATCGCCGCGTGTCGTTCGACACGTGGTCGACACCCCTCAATGCCTACGTCCTTGAAACCGCCGTGCCAACCAAGCTAAAGTTGTCGGCGTTCACATACAAAGGGAATAGCGACCCCACCGACCATGCCGAGGCCTTTGAGTCGTACATGTCGGTGTGGGAGCAACCCGACGAAGTCTGGTGCCGAGTCTTCCCAACAACCTTGCATGGGATGGCTCGAGTTGGTACAAGGGGTGCCCGACGGCTCGAGATATCTTTACGCGCCGACCTAAGGGACGTCTTCTTAGCCCAAGACTTTTGCAATAAAAGGAGGGTCGTGGAGACATCGGACCTCCCGACTATCAAGCGAGAGGGAGGCGAGTCTCTCCGAAGCTATGTAAAGAGATTCGACGCCAAGGTTCAAAGCAGATTCGTGAGTCGAACAATGAGTGGGCGACCTTCGCGATGAAAAGGCCTCCCAAGGGGAGACTTAAAAAACGAGCTCATCAAGTGCGGCGGCTTGGGCTTAGACGCCGCTAGGAAGATGGCCGCCAGGCCATCAAGGTGGAAGACTATCACAAGACTGGGTAGGCCACGAGGGGGCACTCGAGAGAAGAAGAGCCACCGGGAGGACAACCCGGATGAAAGACGCCGTGACAATAATAGGTCACGGTCGACAGTCCACCAGGAAGCGAGCTCGGCGGCGCGGGGAGTTCGGGGACGTACCACCAAAGGCGGTACAATGATCACACCCCCGGGTTGTATCTCGCCGCCGAGGTCTTCGCTCCGAGCAAGGGCGAGGGCCGGTGGGGGAGGCCCCCAAGCCGAAGGGAGACGGTGACACGAGCCGATCGTGAGTACCACGGCCACACACGGCCACCTTATCGACAACCGCGCATCTCAAGAATGTCATTGAAGAGCTAATCCGGAAGGGGAGCCTCGGCAAGTATGTCGCCAAAGGCCAAAAGACCGAGGCCGGCGGTTCAAATAAGAAATCCGTCTTTGAACGGATAAGAGTGATCCATGTTGTCATCGGGGGCAACGAGAACGGTGGGTCCGCTCACGGGCACAAACGGCACTGAACGGGTCGTATCGGGCCATCAACTTTGTGCCCAAAACAGCGGTCCCCGCTTCCAACATCCCCGACATGACTATCGGAAAGAAGGACTACGAGGGAGTCATCGCCCCTCACAACGACCCACTTGTAGTCAATTTGGACATATCCAACCACCTGGTCAAGAGGTGCCCGATTGACACAGCGCCTACACGAACATCATGTTCGGGGAGTGCTTTCTCAACCTCGGTCCCGAAGGTTGAAGACTTGAGCCCCGTACCAATCCGTTGTACTGATTTTTCCGGCCGGCTGGTACCCCCGGTGTTGATCGGGATCACCGGTGATGTTCGGCGAAGGGAATGCGGCGAAGAATGTCCTATCCGAGTTCGTAGTCATTGACGGCTCGTCCGCCTACAACGTCCTCATAGGCCGCGTCACTCGAGCGAGGCCGATGCGATGTCAATCCGGCCCGACACCGATGTATGTCTCGGACCGTGGGGAAGCGCATAAGCTCGTCTCCAAGGACGAGAAGGACGAGGTGGTCAACACCCAGATATCCGCCAGAGGGTGCAACATGCAATCCCTCAAAGTGGCAAAGAAGTCAGGGAAGGGGAAGAACCCATCCTTGCAGCAGGAGGGCGACCCGATGAATACCGACGTCGGCATGGTTGAAGGAACCCCGACCAACCAAGAAGAGCCGCATCCCGGCGTATGGGAAATAACTACTGACGGGCCCCCTACGGCGAACAGCTCAGGAGCCGGCATCCTTATCACCAGCCCAAACGGGGACGTGTTTAAGCACGCCTTGAAATCTACCTTCTCGGCCTCCGACAACGGATCCGAATACGAGGCGGTGATAAAGGGAGTCGAGTTAGCTAGGGCTGCCGGGGCGGAGCACGTCGTGGTAAAAACATGCTCACTTTTGGTGGCCAACCGAATCAGGGGAAAGTATGAGGCTCGAGACGATGGGATGGGAAGATACCTGGAAAGAATAAAAGCCGACACCGCCAAATTAAAGTCCTTCCAGATACAGTACATTCCCAGGTCCGACGCTCTCTCAAGACACACCGGCTGACAGACATGGAGGGTGCGCCTTTGATAAGCCATTGGGACGGGCAATCTCGGGAAAAATTTTGTATAGCGGCGGAGGTGCCCGAGACAACTGTGGGCACCCCGACGCATGTTTATTTCTAATGAAGAATGGTCCCAAGTTTTCCATCAGTGTTCATTTCCCCCATAGTCACTATCAAGAAGCAGGCGCCGTCGCAGTCACCCCAAGAAGTAGACGTTACGGCAGTCACACCAAGAGGTAGACGCCGCAGCAGTCACTCCAAGTGGTAGACGCCACTAGCGATCACTATCAAGAAGCGGCGCCGTCGCAGTCACCCCAAGAAGTAGACGCTACTAGCGATCACCCCAAGAGGTAGACGCCGCAGCAAGCCTCCAAGTGGTAGACGCCACTACATCACTATCAAGAAGCGGCGCCGTCGCGGTCACCCCAAGAAGTAGACGCTACGGCGAGCACCCCAAGAGGTAGACGCCGCAGCAGTCACTCCAAGAGGTAGACGCCACTAGCCCACTACCAAATGATTGATACTGCAAAAGCGATCGATGCCTCGAACGTTAAACACGGTTGAGATACGCATTCTAACGCTCTCGGCCAGACCGAGGTAGAAACAAAAGAAGCGCTCAATTAATAACGTAAGAAGACAACTCAGACGAAGACAAGAAAAGACCTCGGCCAAGCCAGAGGCAAAATAAGCAAGCTCTTATTAAAAATGTAACAGGTTACAAGTAAGGAAGATACAGACGACGGCCGTCCCCATAGGGATAAGCCAAAACACAACCTACCAAAGTTGTACAAAATACAAGGAAAATAAAAGCAAAAGGTTACAGACGTATCATTTAAGCGCCAAAAGATGGCGAGGGAGGAAAGGCCTAATAATTGGCTCCCGAACCTACTACAGCCTATCCGAGACGCCGGTGAGCCTCGGTGACGACCGCCCGTCTCCCTATACCCGTTGTTCTTGTTTGCCATCGCACGGAGCAAGACACCATCTTTGATGGGCGACCCGAGTCGTCTTGGCGATCTCGGCTTTCTCGGCGACCTCGGCCTCGGCCTTCTTGGCGGCCTCGGCCTCAAATTTGCCTCGGTGCCCTTGCCCTCTCAGCCTCCTCCTTGGCCGCCTTAGTCTTCTCAGCAAGGGCTGCCCTCTCCGCGGCCACCTCTTCTTCCTTCTTCACCCTTACCTCCTCCTTGGCCCTCTCCTTCGCGGCTTCCTCCTTAGCTTCGAGCCTGTCATCAAACAGCTCGTCAAATTTGTCCCACGGAAAGGAGCCATCAAGAGGGAAGAGCTCCTCAATCACTTCCCTGGCAGCCTCTTCGGCCAGGTCCCGGTATTGGGCGCACATATTAGGGAGGAGAACGGTTTGGAGTGTCTCAATGTCCTCCTCCCTTTGGGCGATGATAGCATCCTTGTTCCGGACCACCTTCCCCTGAGCCTGAAACAAGCCCCTAAATTCGTTCCTCTGCGTAAAGTAAAGGTCGGCGTGCTTCTGAACGAGGTCACGCATCTCCCGCAGCCTTAGCGGCTTCACCGCCAGCCGGCCCTCGGCCTTGGCTCTCTCAAAGAAGGACCTCCTTTTCGCGTCCTCCCCGAGTTTTCTCTCGACGGACGCCTCCTCTGCCTCGGCCTTGGCCCTCTTAGCCTCCTTGTTGGCGCGTCGAGTTCAAGCCTTAGCCTCTCAAGCGTGGTGCGGCTTCACCATGGTCTTCTCTTGCTCCATAATAAGAGCACCGGCCGTGTCAGCCCACTTCGCCAGTAACCTGATCAAACCTAGGCCCTCCGACTTAATCTGGAGGGGGGTAGGCTTCAGGAAGGAGGTGACAACGGTGGCATCTTGACCACTTGCTTGCGCAGCTTTCCCTCCGGCACGCCGTTCAACATTGTGTCCGGTGGACGGCAGCGGTTGATCTACAAAAATTCAATCAAATCATCCATGTCAACATTCATGGATAAACCGTAAAGCTTTGTCATCGGAATGCCCAATGAGCCGGCTAAGTCCGAGCCATGGGATAGATCGATGCAGGCTTGGACTTCTTGGTCGGAGGGCCCATTTCCTCGCCGCCCTCGGTAGCAAAGAGCGGCGGCAACAATGGCAGCAGCAGCAGGGGTAGACCTTTTCCTCTTAAGGACAAGGGGAGACCCCTCCGCATCAGAGTCCTCCCCATTGGTGATGTCAACGATCTCCACCGTCTCCTTCATCGGGGGTGAAGGGATGGGAGGTGGAGCGGACGCGTCGACGCGCCGCCGCCGAAGACTTTGCTTTCCGCGTTCGGCGCGGCATGTTACTAGCAACCTTCGCCCGGGCCGCCTCCACATTCGGGCCTTTCACCGTTGATCCAGGAGATCATTCGGCGATACTCTGCGATCACGGGCTAGAGCCCTAGGACGCAAATTTGCAACGGTCTTGTCCTTGGCAAGCCCCATTCTCCGAGAATATCCTCCGACAGTCCGGTCCAAAGTGGTCTGCAAAGGAAACAAAGCAAAAGTTAAGTAGAAGAAATAAATCGAAGTTCAAAAAATGTAAACATTGAGAACAGAGATGGGCCTCACACCGACCCCACTCACCCCGTGCTAGGGCCGGTATGAGGCCGACATGGCAGAGCACGACTCATCCTGGAGAATGATCTCGCGTCGGGGAATCCATTTCTTCGACCCCATTCTTATCTGCGCTCAAAAGCCTCATCGCCGCTTCTCATCCGCATAAGAGAGAGACTTCTTGTCAAGGCGTCCATCTTAAGTTTATTCCGGGTGACCCATCTCTCATGCTCCGCCTTAGTCTCGCAGCCGCAAATTAACTTGGTGCTTTGAAAGGACCGGGCGGCGGATAGTCATCCCAAGACCTCAACATACACCCACCGATCCTTCCAGCCCTTGCAAGAAGAGAGCTTATCAACGGAGACATAACCCGCTCAATTTGCATCTTTGTACCATCCGACGCGACCAGGAAACGACGGCCGAAGATGGTGAAGCCGACGGAATAGGTTAATCGTTGGGACCTCCCCTTTGAAAAGACAGAGCGACAAAGCCGACTATGGTCCCGATAGCCCGGGGTGCGGTTGGGCCACAAGAACATTCATGGCTCTAATAATAGCCATAACATATTCGTTCAACTAAACCGGAGCCCGTACTCCAAATGCCGGATGTATACCCCGGTGCAGCCCGGCGGAGGGCAACAGATGGCCTGACCTTCCCCAAGGATAACAATTTTGTATCCCCTGCCGAAGTAGAAATGGCCCTCGAAAAGTGTTTCGCCGGAACCACTGGCGAACTTATGGGTCCAAGCACGGTGAGGGCCGACCTTACAAGCGTCGCCATGATCCATGACGTCGCCGCCCCTCTTTAGGACGAGTCCTCCCAACATCATCACCGTCATCGTCACCGTCATCATCATCATCATCATCATCCTCCCGATCCCCGCAAAACTTTTTGGTCGACCTCGGGGGAAGGAGACCTAGGACCCCGGACCTTAGCGGGACGGCGGCGGTGCCTCCTCTTCATCCAGACGCGAAAGGGAACCCCCCGGCGCACGATTACTAGGTCTGGCCTCAGTAGAAGACATGGTAGCAACAATTATTTAACAAGAGATCGAGAAAAGTTTGTTTGTTTACCTTGAAGAAAAACACTAGCCGAAGTAACGACACTGAAGATTAGAAAAGAGGGAAGCCCGTGGAAATTTAGAGAGGAAAATTTTAGAGAGAATGAAATTGGTGGCCAATTTCAGGGACTAAGTACCCTATTTATAGAGAAAAGCCCATGAAGAAGGACCAATCAGGGCACAGCCCATGAAACGTCAGCCAATCAGCGGACAGACACGTGTCAGACATGCAACCACGGAATGTCAATCGTTGCAACAGTTGAACGTCAATCAATGCAACAGTGACCAAGCGTCTTCAACACGCCCCTTCAAATCTCTCTGCCTATTCATCTTCCTCAACAAATTCCTAAGTATCCGTTTCTCCGCGGCCACATGATCAACCAAGCCGTAAAGCACCGCCAGGGGGCAATCGAAACAACCTAAGACTCTCCACCCTGGTCTCAGCCGGCGTCATTGCCTTTTCCACATCGGATGTCCATTACACAACCATGTGGAGGGGGGATATGGTACGGCCTAAGCAGAGCCGTGCCAGGGAAGAAGAAGCCGGGGCAGAAAGTTTTACTTGCGCAGAATATACGCTCAACATACATCGGAGCCCATACCACGGCATAGACTACGCTGGGGCAAATTGATGGGGCATATTCTCGACTCGTGACCGACCAACATATTGAGCAAGGTCAAAGATATCCACAAGAAGTCAACGGCCTAGACAAATTAACCGACGCAGCTCGGCTGTCTCTTGGGTCCCTACTGGTCAACTGTCACCGAGGCACACATCCGCGAACTCATATCCAAGACCCCTCGGCGGTGAGTCAACAGGGCCCGCCGGCCTGCCATGGGTCCCTCGGCCGAGGGGTAGATCAGTCTTTCCACCTGCTAGCCACTTGGCCACTTGGCCACTACGTGACAAAAGGTGAAAGTCTATAAATACTCCTCAACTCTCATTGAGGAGGAGATCCACAATTTAACCTAAGAATCACTATTCATCTGGTAATATCTTCCTTATCTCTCTACAATATATACTTCACCAAGTAACAACAACTTATCTCTCTAAGTTTACTGACTTGAGCGTCGGAGTGAGTTCGCTCGACCCAAAGCCGAGCCCTCAGTTTGTTCATTGTTTCAGGAGACCGCAAGGAGGATTCAACCAAAGACGTCATTCTACAAGCACGGGTGGTAACAAATAACTGCTCTGGAATTACACCCGGAACAACTACTTTTCTTCTGTTTTCTACTGCTCTCTATTCCTTTCTCTTTCCGGATCTACTGTAATTCTTTCTTTCCCTTTCCTCTTTAATTTATTTAATGTTTATTATTCTCTCTTCTCTTGTTATTTCCTTTATCATTATGTCTAGCTAAATTCCCGGCTAGGATTAGGTGATTCAATGAATAGATGTTAATTGCTAATTAGGTTTGTAGATTCGTCGTTGTAGTTATGCCTTTATTGTCATTCGCTGCTATAACTGTATCCTGCTAGTTGATTCGAAACAATTAGCCTTTTAATTTTTTTTTTTGAGAAAAGATCATTATCATTAATAAAAAGTCATACGACATCTACAACATATGCCAAGCTCAATCGGATACAGATCGATTACAACCATAGGAAATAAATTCTTGTTCAAAGAATGAAACACTGCAACAGAGTCTCTATCATCGATTCGCCGCAAAAGGCTTTCATCCATAAGAGGGTCTCCGAATCTTCCTTGACGAGTATCCATTTCTTCTGACGTGATTGATTGTAGCCATGAATCGGGCAAAATATGTAAAACCATATAACGATCTATAACAACGCCGATCTTCTCAACGACTTATTAGAAAACGCAAACGAACTGAAAAAACGAAAGCTCTCAAACTGAAAGAAGGACACCACCGATAGACGGGGACAGAGCCCTCAGAAAGAGAGACGAAACAAAAACGAAAGCGGAAATTAAACAAAAACATAAAGGAAACAAAGCGGAACACAGAGAAAAAAACTAAGCCACCGCCTCCCTACCAACCCACAACACCGCCAGATCCAAGCACCACCCCGCCACACCACCTCAACAAAACTCGTCCGATAAGACCCGAACGCCCACATACACCACGCAGGCCGAGAGGAACGGCATCCGTACGATCCGGAACCGGGTGTGGGTAAGAAAGGGGAGGAGGGTTAATCGGAAGAGAGGAGACGGGTCGCCGGAGAAAGGTCTTGAGAGACCCCAACCCCGGCGACATGGTAGGGGGTTGATGGGTGACGGTGGGAGGAAGGAGGAGAACGGCGACAGCAAAAGGGGAGGATTTAGGGTTTTGTTTTTTAGAGAGAAGGGGGAGAGAAAACTAGAGAGTTATCCCTTTTAATTTTGGTAAGCCTTAACCTGGACCGAAAGGTTGGAAGGAGTGAGACCCGCGGTGAACAATAGGATGCTTTATACTAAGTAAAAAAATGACTAGAAAATAAAGGAAAAAACAAGGGAAAAATATCTTAAAAACTTTATTATTGTATATTCCATTAATAGCATGTAACATGACCACAAAAATATTTGAAGGGCAAAAAATACAAGCAACAAAACAGAATTTTTTTACAATAGATAAATAGAAACATTTAAAATAAAACATCTAAAATGGTGACCAATATATCAATTAAAGAGTAAAAATATATAGGTAAAGATTAAAGAGTAAAAATATTACTCAAAAACGAAAATTTTAACGTAAAAATAATTAAATTTAATACTACCTTTGAAAAAATAGGGTGACGTAGAACAATTAGTTGTAGATCTACAATTGTAGTCAAAACAGTGGTTGAAGGAGAAGTATGAACGCATAACTGTTGTGATCACTTGTGAAGAGTGGAGTACATACAAATGATTGTGTTGATAAAACATCAATTTTTGAGGGTTACATGCTAGATTTAAGCTGCAGTAGGCAACGGTGGGTTAAGCTAGGGTTTTCTAATTATACATAAGAGTGTTTCAATGTATTTGTATGGAGGCAATGGTGGGTTTTGTGATATATGGGCCGTTAATTTCATGTTTATAGACTTTGGCCGGTCTTTGTCTAAACTCTCTCAAAGTAATTTTGAGTTTTCGACCCATCAATTCACGAATTACCGACAATTTCAATTGGGTTTTACGAGTTATGGTTTTATATATTTTTTTCATCTCATTAATTTATTTACCTTTAATTAAAATATGTTAAAATAAAATAATAAAAATATACTAATTTGTCAATTATTTACATACTTTTACTACTTCTGTGAAAATTGCATGGATATGTATTAACCTAACAATGATACGTGACTCTCATTGAAACAACCTTGACAACACGGGTAGATTTTAAAGGTACATGCTTTCAAAATCAAGGGTATTTTAAAGGTACATGCTTTCAAAAAAAAACGTATTAATTAAACTACTAGTTAAACTACTAAAAACAGTATTAATTAAACCATTCTTAAAGAATTGTCACTCGTCTTCAACGGTGTTGTTATTATAGCTTCCTTCACACCATATAAACTACCTTCGAGGCTTCAATCCACCTCGACAAAGATCAGAAACCGAGAATACATACGACATCGGAGACGAGAAAAAACAATAATTACCGAAAAAAATGGAGGATGGAGTTTGAGTGAATTAGACTTGAAATTGCTCCATTTGTATGTTATTAGCAGTTAAAGGAACATATTCCCCGCGATAAGCCTCAAGATGATCAGCCAAAGAAGACTTGTCGATATTTTGATGATGATACGACTTGCACACAAAATAGACGATTGTTTGAACAACAAACCCAAATAAGAAGAGCAAAGTCAACCCTACCAAACATAAAACTCCATACCCAATTTTACCTCCAATTCCGACACTACCCCTGTCAGTAACCTCAGCTCTCTCAAATATATATTCAATCCCCACCAAGCAATGAAAGAATACCAAGAAAATCACGGCTGAACTTCCTGATTTGCCCTTGATCAAGGTTCTGCTTTTCGCCATTGCTTGTATGCCGTATGTGTCTTCCATGACAGAAATAACAGTGGCCAGTTGCCATGTAACACTCATATGAACAAACCCGATTATATAAAAAAGCGAGATGATTAATATTACTATTAAATCTGATAAACTAATATCAGGATAATGAGTAAGGGATAATAAAATGATTATTGCTATGGAAAAAACCAAATTATAGACTAACATTATACCAAAACTCCATAAAAATGTGACCATGACCCTTTTCCAAACCTTAGGAACAACACTCATGACCTTTTTGTACGAGATATCCTTACCAGTGTAGATACAAGCGACCGTGTAAACAATGGCAGATGTGGAAAGTAGGGAAAACACAAGGGCGATTAATAAGTAAACGAGCTTAATGAGCCATAGGGTGGTCAACTCGGAAGAGATTTTGTTGAATTCGTCGTTAAAAGCAGGTGTACCGAGTTGCGTGGTGTCTAAGGTATCTTCATTTGTTATGATCTTTTGAGATAGGAAGGTGGAAAATCCATCATGTGCTAGGAAGATGATGGATAAAGGGAAGATTAAGGTAAGGGTAAGCTTTGTAAAGATTTTCGAGTGTCGAAATGGGATGACTATGGCTTCCTTGCATATACCAAAGAAGCCTAAGAATTGGAGCACTTCTTGTTCCATGTCCATGGTGTTTGATTGTGGTTTGAGAAGTTGATAGAAAACAATGAAGATGTGATGGCTTTTAATTTGGTGTATAAGACTTGGGCATTGACTTCATTATTATTTGATTTAATATTGTGAAGTCTTGGTAGAATTACTCAAAAGACAAGAAACATTCTACAATAGACAAAAAGAGTGAATTACTCACTTTTAGAGGAGTGTTTGACTCTTCAATAATGAGCCAACTCAGACAACTTATTTAATACGATTATGTTGTAAAGAAATGTGGGTTACACAATGTTAAAAACTGTCTTCCACGTATTTTATACATGTATGATTGACTTAGCTTAGCACTGGTTCTTAGAAACATTCTACAATAGACAATATTTTTTACTCCTTGTGAGACCTATTTGATTGAGACGGAGGGGTATCAAACTACAAACTGACAACATAGAAGTTATTCCGAAAGCAATATATGAATATCGATCGATTTAGCATAAAAAAACAAAATAGCCATACCCCCATAGATAGTTCATACAATAGCCTATTTGATTTATACATGTATGATCGACTTGGCTTAGCACTGGTGCTTAGAAATAGCCATAGATAGTTAATACTAAAACAAAGTCCAGATCGGGTTTGATATGGTAATGATGGAGCTATTAAATACTGGAGTACTATTTTTGAACTTCATAGAGTCAGAGTTAGATCAGATGTTTGCTAGGAGTATATGACTTTGTAGAACTTATTTCTTAACCTAAACCAACTGCAAAACAATCCAACTTGAAACTAATCCGATTATCCAAATGGCAGTTGGAACCCAAAATCGGCCCAATTCATTCACCAAAAACACCCTCAAATACTATTTAAAACAAAAACCTAAATATTCAAGAGCCGAAATGCCCCTAGAAAAACCATTCCCGAACTACCAAAACCAGAACTCAAAAGTGACTTGACCCAAATGTGCCTCTTACAGTCGTATGAGTTGTTTGCGAAACCTTAGTAAAAGTGGGCGAGTAACATACAACGACTCATATTTTCATTTATTTTTGAAACTGTTTTAGTATTTTTATTCTTTTTTTCCGTTTCTGAAAACACCCACAAGGCGGGTTTTAATTTATATCTCCCAAATCAGACTCCACCATACAAGCAATGTTTTGAGGTAACACATCCAACCAAACACGTATGCCTACTAACCAAGGAAGTGAGGAACTAGATGTGCTAACTCATGAGTGACTCCATTAAACCTCCTACGAACAAAGGATAATGAAACAGACTCAAACCAACGACATAGTAAATAATATCCTCATGGTATAAACTGTTTCAGCACGACCAAGTGACAAAAAAGAATTGTGTATTTGTATTACCAAAGAATTAGCGGCAGTTAGAATTCTATCCCAACTTATCAACCCCAACAGAAATGAGTGGAAAATGTAAATTTTCCTCTTTGCAATACTGACCTCATATGTTTGTCTTGTAGATCACTTCAAATATTTCCATTATGTTTCAATGTGAAAAACCATGGATCCAACATGGTTGCCGTGGAGTTAATGAGTGATGCAATGTTGTGTAAGAAGCAAAAAATGATCCTCAAAGCAAGACGCGTGCCATAGCAATGCCAACTGCTGAGATTGCTACAAGGGTACCTGTGCAGTACTTCAGCACTTCAGCCTTCTGGGACTCCAGCTGTGCCTTCAATGCATGAATTTCCTGAAATGCGTCATATTTTATCATGATTAAGTAGAAGAAAGTAAAGTGAAGTTAGCAATCGATCTTCCCCAACAAGAAACCACCTTATCAAGCTTGTTTGTGAGTTTGCTTGTTTCTGTGCTTTGATTATGCAGCTCGTCCCGTATCCTCCTGTGGTAATAAGTAAGAGCATAAGTCGAAATGTACTTTCAA
Organism: Silene latifolia; assembly: GCF_048544455.1. Lineage (NCBI taxonomy): Eukaryota > Viridiplantae > Streptophyta > Magnoliopsida > Caryophyllales > Caryophyllaceae > Silene > Silene latifolia. The sequence continues at coordinate 171,888,527 of NC_133527.1, read as the reverse complement.
AGTTAACTTAAACAGACCAGAGATGCATTGGTAAAAACTGTTCACCCTCTTTCAAGATTCAAGTCTAACTTCTGCCCAGCAGTAACTTTGTCAACTGCATACCTGCATCAGAATGCAGAATGTGAAAATATTACCAGGAATGCTGGAAGATATGCCAGCACAGGTTCCTTCAAGTAATTTGTAATTCAAGAGGAGCTATGTTTCACTCTGACAAAGCAATTACTTGATAAAAAACATCCGATTATTATAAAGAAGCAAGATAAGTAAATAAAAAGGTTGATCGTATATATTTATATTAGATCTGAATATCTAAATCCCCCAGGCTGGAGATATGTCAGTTTTTCCAGTGGCAAAATCGTTTTATTATACATCATTACCCCAGTGCCTCGTCCACAAATGGTGAGGTGGGGTGGGGTGGGTGGGGTGGGGATGTGGAGTGGGGCAGGGGTCTGATGTGTGCAATCTTGCTTGTCACCAACATAAAACAGCTTTTTCCAAATGACCCATAATGAAAATTGCGGCGAGAATTGTATTATATTATTGCTACTTCACAATTACAAGAAGAGCCAACCAGTTTAGTAAGCCGTATTACTTTTATACCATATATCCATAAACAAAGAACAATGAGTCTTTGGCTCCATTGAAAATAAAACCATTTCATTATATAAATTTCTAACTCTCACAATCATCTCCCTGCATATGAACGGTTCTTCTCGACTCAACGGCATCTAGTCAGCGCTGATACATATTTTAGCAAATCTGCTTCAACAACTGACCCGAAATGATTTCCTTTACAGCGTTATATCAATCAGAGGTTATCAATGTTCCATCAGAGACGAGGTGAGGCCTCCAAATTACTATATTGTTTCCAAGTAATGTTTTTTCTTTTTCTAGAAGACGAAAAATACTCAAAATGAGCTTACTTCAATTCACAACGTAACTTCTCTATGCCATCTTGTAGTTTCTCTGTCTCCCTTTGCAACAAAGAAAAATGATGCTCCTGCATTGAAATTAAAACAGAATCATATGAGGCCAAGACAAAGAACATTGACATCCATAATGCATATATAGAAAAACTACAATCTAACCAACACCATGACACACAAAATCACAGAGTACAAATTTCATGATGATATTAGTCGAGATTCAAATGAAAAATTAAATTTGGAAACTCTAGAATTTATTCACCTTTTGTTTAGATGCAGGAATACGAAGGAAGTGGAAAGGAGGTCAGGGTAGGGAAGGGAATGGGAGAGGGTATAAAGGGTATGACTATTTTCCTTCATATTTTCTTTATATTGGAAGGACTTTAATTTGGTTGAAGGGAGGAAACAGATCTCTTCATTCCCCTCCAAATCTCCAAACAATGGAAACTGCCACCTCCCTTCCCTCCTTTTCCCTCTAAATCCTTTCACCAGACAAGGGATACATACGAACTTGCAGTACATATGGCACAGGGCAATGACGTAATCAATTTAGAATCACTTGGATGCTCATTTTCGCAAACCAGCCTTGCAGGATATGGACAGAAATCAGATAACTAGTTCGAGTTAACTATGACAACAGAATCCTATCAGCTTGTGCAGGAAAAAAACATCAAATAGAAGTCGATTAAAAACTTCTATGTAATAGATTATCAGAGCAACAAAAATGGTATATAACTAAGATTGTGCTACAATGACCATCTAAATTGGTATCACACACAAAGTATTGAAAAAAGGAACCCCTCTCTCTTCGTAACAAATCCTTGTGTACGGTAACCTTACACAAGACTTTACAACAACAACAACAACAACATCAGAGCCTTAATCCTAAAATGATTTGGGGTCGGCTGACATAAATCATCCTTTCGAACCGTCCATGAGTGAACGCACGCCTCAAAATGCGAATAAAAAAAGGGGAAGATGAAAAACAAAAAGGAAGAACGAAAATGTAATGGAAAGTCAAGGTAAACTTAGGGGTTTTAAAATCGAAATTCCGGATTTCTTTTATAAAAACTTAAAATTTAAATCGAGAGAAAAGATTAAAACGATTTTTAAAAACCGAAATAGAATTAAGGATCCGGAATTAACCAAGTAAAATCTGTAAGAAAGTGGTTGGTAAAAAAGTGCAATAAAGGAGAGAAGAATAAACCTTACACAAGACTTTGTGTAAAAAAAAACTATCATTTGACCCTAATACAATAATACCCCCATCAACGAAGTTACACATAACTACCATGATTTAGGGGTGCATGAATAATGGTATTACATAAACTGTTTTACACCAGACTAATTTCCCTCTTTATAATGGTCGTGACTTGTGAGGGGTGGCAGAAATGCAGAATACAGTATACTGTCCAATCCACACAAAACATGAATTGAAATAAGGTATCATGGATACCACCTAGGTAGCACCAAAACGGACACGGACACGACACGGACACGTGACACGGCATCCCATGAAATTTAGGACACGGGACACGTTATTTAAATTTAATAAAATATATATTTTGTAGTTATATATGTGTGATTTTATTTTTGAAAAAGTATTTGATATTAAATTTAAATAAATGAAGGTAAAATTTGACGTTAAATATAACTTATTCTCATTTCTAAAACCAAAAACCAACTTATAATCAATCTTTTTCGACATCTCATTACTTGTCTAAAGAACATCATTTGCCCACCAAATTCAACCATATAACAATTCACGCCATTTACCTTAAATTAAACTTTCCGTTTGAAGGTGTGTCCAAATACCATGGACACGGCTCAAAATACCATGGACACGCGTCGGACACGTGCCCAATTAAAAGATGAAAGTTAGACACGGCTTTATAGGTGACCGACACGTTTTGACGTGTGTCCGACGCGGGTGTCCGACACGGGAACACCGATTAGGAGGAGTGTCCGTGCAACCTAGGATACCACAAAGACCAACAATGAAAAAGAAAAAATACCGAGGTTTGCAATGTATATGCCCGTGTAGGATCCCCATGGTTATAGCACCCCCAGATCTAAATTCTAGAATTCCTCATTGTCTAGACCTTCTACATGATAATTTTATCACTTAAATTTTTACTAATACAAACACAGAAATCTAACTGAACATGCAGGCAAAACTATATTGCTCCCATTTGTTTTGCCTGATCTATCAATGATCAATCCGGGAAGCATTTTCTTTGAAAGCTTATTTCATCTGAAAACAGCCATGACTATATGGAGTGAAAAACAGCGAAGTGAGCAAACCTTAGTTTGAGAGAGCGCAAGGTGCACTGAGGCGATGGGGTCCCAAGGGGCTGAGGCTCAAGGCGCGACTTTTGCACACGAGGCGCACTGATTTTTCAGAAGAACATCCATATTTTACAATCAAATTCTGTGCGAAAATAATCCCTTTTTTTGTTTTAAAGAGGGCGAACATGTACTTTAAAAGTGAAAATTAAGGATAATGGGGAGAAAACAAGGGTAAAATAAAAGAATTTGGAAAAAAATATGGATTGCACACTAATGCGCCCCGTGTGCGCCTCACTAGTTGCGCCTTGGGTGTGCCTCATGCGCCTTAGGTCAGCCTTTTGTATCCCATGCGCCTCACAGTGTTGTGTCTGATGCGACCTGGCTGGCGTCTCACTGCGCCTTGTGCATAGGCATGCTTTTTTAAACTAAGGGGCAAACACAATAAACCTATGATTCCTTCAGAAAAAGAATAGGCATAGGAACAAAACTTATCCAACATGTCCAACTTAGACTTGTCACCCACTAATAAATCAAGTACTACTCGTAGAGGAATGAAATTTATCTATCAACTCATAATAGCGTAGATAGTCACTCACAGTGTCACGCGCATGATTCTCTTGAATGTGGATATTCATAATTTTAAAATAGGACAGAAACGAGCAATATAACATGTGGACATGAATCTATACTTGATATAGGTAATAGTGCAAGCTAACTGTTTGTATTTGTTAAAGCAGTTCTGTTTGTTCAAACATCTTTCTCTCCATCCCAAAACCAGAAGCATGAGAAGTATCCGCTACTTAATTGTTACATCCATGAAAAGAATTGCCACACAAGAAACAACAGCGAAATCCAGTAACAGAAAGCAGTTCATTCAACAAAGTTTAGTACAGAGCAGTTCCATGCATTCAATATATAATCATTCGATATTTCCAGTTACACAATCTATAATGTACCTGTGAGCTCTGTATTTCAGTTTTGAAGGTTGCCAAGCTCGACTCTCTGGTCACCTCATACTAAAAGACACAGAAACAACAGAGGATGTAAGAGTTATTCAGATTAAAAGAGTTTCAAGTAGCAACAAAACTTTGACAGCAGATATTATGGCAATGTTGAGCAATAAACAAGATATTTCTATTTTCTTGTTCTCTAATCTTATAGTAATACACATTATATTTACAGATTTACATAATGTTGATTAGATATAGTTAAACTTTTAAGATGCAGTTTTTATGCGGACATCCTTACAAAGAACGAGGGTAGAAGACAGGTTACTAACTCATCCACAGTTATCCTATTTCATCTGAATTGGTATAACTGGCACCTCAAGCCAATTGTTACTGAATCGGTTTTTCCGCATACTCAGGTTTTTCTAATCCTTAACTCATTTGAATTGGTTTAAGAGGCACCCCAAGGCTATTATTACTGAGTAGGTGGTTAGGCATCACTGAATGTTTCTACAGACTCAAGTCATTTGAATTAGTACAACACTTTTATGCCCTAACTTCTCCTCAGGTATTCCCGCATTCTTATTTCATCTGATTTGAAATACAAAACTAGGTGTTTCCCCATGCTCAGTATTTCTGCATCATTATTTCAAGCTAATATTAATGAATAGGTGTTTCCACATCATTAAGTGTTTCTGGATCCTCAAGTCATGTGAGTTAGTACAACTCTTATTCCCTAACTACTCCTTAAGTATTTCGGCATTCTATTTCATCTGAATTGGTACAACACTCTTATGCCCTAACTACTCCTTAGGTGTTTATGCATCATTAATGTTTCTGCATCCTCGCGACATTTGAATTATTACAGCACTTTTACGCCCTAACTACTCAGGTTTTCCACATTCTTATTTCATTTGAATCCGTGCAGTACAACGCTCGTATGCCCTAACTACTCCATACACGTTCCCGCATCCTTGTGTTATTACAATAAATCATTCTCCACAGGTCCACAGCCTTCTCGACTGTTATCATCTGGCAGCATTAACATTTTCTCGAGACGGAGTAATACTAACGATCTAAATCAAGAATGTACCAAATAACATAGTGAAAAAAGAGTAAAGAAACAAACATACATTGTGCATTTCAGGTTTGGTGACAAAGAAATACGCCACACTCTCAAGACTATCATTCAACACCTTCGTTATCGCACCAGTTAACACTTCCGCTTGTTTCGGCGGAAATCCTTGTTCTTCTAATCTCCTCACCTGTTACATCAATTTCTTCTCAAAAACACGCATAAATTGAATAAAAAAACACAAAAACTACAAGAGAAAGAGTAATTACGAGAGCGTAAGTATCGACGATGAATAACCGCTTATCATTAGCATTGACGAGTTCCGACATATGCTTAGTATCGATATACCGACTTCCGTAACGCGAATTATTCGATAGCGAAGAATGTAATCGAAAACGAGCGGCGGTTGATTCCTTCAATTTCGTTGAATTTAGAATTGAGTTAGTGCCGAATTTAAAAAGTCGCCTATAAGCTGTAGAAGCCGCCATTAATGGACAAATTCAATCGCTTGAATGAATTAACAGCAGGTATGAGTTCGAAAATTGGAATTCCTAGGTTTTCTCCATGTAGAAGAACGGATGAGTAGAGATTGTCGAAGATGAAGATGAAGATGAAAATTAATTTGAATGTGAAGGAAGAAGTGGAGAACTGATGGTTGAGGTTTAGTTATGGCCTGTGGGTTCTCTATCTTCTTTACCTCTCGCTATAAAATGATCAGCCGCGTTGTTTTCAATTAAACCTCTGCATTTTTTATTTATTTATTTATTTTTATTTTTTTTGTGACGAGGGGACCCATATTTGCTACTTTGGGCTTCCGTGTGCACTTACTTTCTTAAAAGTTTAACGAGTGAACACTTGAACGGGTGTGTTTAGAACTAGAGGTGGCAATTAGCTAGGTGGGGTTGGATCAAGTTGGGTCTTATCGTTCAGGTTATTGAATCATGATTAAATTATGACCATATTTGGGTCGGTCAGATCGGGCTCAGCCGGCTTAACTCTTAGTTCGTATTTTAAATGTGTAATTTCCAAGTGGTAATTTTATGTATGTAACAAACTTGGTTAATGTTATAGAGGATGCAGTTTAATACTTAGAGGCTTCCAATGGGCTCCACCTACATCACAACGATTGGCCTCCTATATATCTTAGACTAAAGGGTGTTTGGTCAAGCTTTCTAAGTGCTTTTCTAATTGTAAAAGTAGAAGTAGGGTCAAACACTATAATTTAGGGAGATAAAAAACTACTTTTGAAAAGTTAATAAAAAGCTACTAGAAAACGAAACACCAAATTGATGCTTCTGCTTTTACTTCTCCCAAAAACTCTTAGGATTATGGAAACTAAAAAAAAAAACTAAAAAGGAGTAGTAGGCCAAACATATCAATTTATTAAGAAACTACTTTTACAAAAGTTAGGCCAAACAACCACAACTTTTTCAAAAAGTAGTTTATGAAAAAACTCATTCTAGAAAGTAAAAGTTATTTCACATAAACTAGGCCAAACAGCACCTAAGACAATTACGAGTAGAGGTGGTATAAAAGTTGGTTGGAATTGGGTCAGTCATTTTATATCTGCAACGCATTTCTTATCATGGGCTAGTTCATCTCATAAGGATTAAAAAATGTTTTTTTAAAAGGAGTTATATGAAATGGAGGAAGCCAAATATGATAATCTGGCTAAAATGGCGTTATCAAAAGGATTCTTATACGGTCTAACTGAATCTTTGATGGAAATGGCGCAATCAAAAGGATCATTTAATGGAAATGAAGAAGATTATTACACGGTAATCAAAAGGGAATTGTTTAACCAGGTCATGACTATGACTCATGCTCATGCTACTCTATTTTTGGGTAGATGCACGACTGAAAACTGGAAAGTAGATATCCAAATTAAATCGATCCAGAATTTGTTGGGTCGCTCATAGATAAGAAGAATGTCCTTCAATTATGTCGTTGGCATCCACTTGAGTGCATAATATTACAACATTTAATAAACTCTAAACATTAGATATCAACTCATTAGAGTAGAACCCGGAAGAGTTAAGTTCGATAACACCTAAGGGAGGGAAGAAGGTGAACTAAGTGTACCTTTTAAAAAAAATTCTTTCAACTTGGTTGTTGACAACTCAAGTGAATGCTTCTTAAGTTGAAGACCTGAGAAACTTAATTGTTTTAACTTTTAAGTTCACAATAGAAACAGATAACTGTTGCACGGACACAAGTGCACAATACGAAATAAATGAGGCAAATGAATGTAAAATTAAATGTACAAACAAGACAATGTTTTTCAGTTGGTTCGGCCAACTATATATTTAAAGGGCTAGACCTAGTGTTATTTTATTGCTTGTTTAGAAATTTGCTCAAACTACTAAACCCCTTACAATGAAAATAACACACTAACCTACTCTTGTTGCACTTAATCTTAAAGACGCTCCCCTTCAAGAGTTTTTGTTCTTATCTCACAGGTTTAAAGAGTATGGATCTCAATTATTCAGTTAAGGAATATGAGATCAACTTAATAGACTTGAACACGAGATAATAGAACAAGTTCAGATACCACAGTATATCAAACTGATTTAAGGAGATATTTAGCTTTAAAACGAATAAAGACTTTAAAACAGAAAAATGATTTTGCAAACACTTTCAAAGACAATGTTTTAAATGCACAAATGATTTTCAAAGATCTTTATCAATAAATGCTCATAAAAGTCTTGTCATTGAATGAGAAGAGAGGGAGGTATTTATAGATAGAGAAGCGCAAAAGTGGAGATGAAGTGTGTAAACGAGGGAACCAAAAACACTTCTTCACTTTTTTATCCAAGTGACAATGTGGTGAAAGGTAGTTATCGTAAAATCCTTTGAGAACAATCATATTTAGAGTGTGAGACTTAGACCAGCTGTTTAATTTTTTTATGCAAAACATAAATCTTACCAAAAATAGAAAAGGTAAAAGATCCATTTTTGAAAATGTGATTTTTGACAAGATTAACCTTTAAATCAATTTGAAAATAAACTCTATTTGCTCATTTAAATAAGACATCCTTTAAAAACAAAAGTCTTTTGCTACAAGATTAACAATTGTTGACATTTTCGAAAATTTCTCTTTTTTTTTTTTTTTTTTTTTTTTCTTTTCTGAATCAGAAACCATAATGGTTTGTATTGTGGGCATTCTTGGCGTAAAGATTGAGAATTTCACATCTACAATACAAAACTTAAAAAGGCACACAATTAAATGAACAATAACTTGGCATTATCAACTAAACATAGTCCTAACAAATCTAGAAAACAAAAGGCTTACATTTTCAATCCCAGGCACATCAACTAACCTTCCGAATTCCAACTGAACCCTTGGAGATAAGGCTATTTCAAAGAAAATTATAGGGTTCAACTTAAGTTGGGCTGTTAGAGTCACACGCATATGTTCATTTAGGCATGCGCATATAGGTTATTTGAGTTGAGTCTAGCTCAAACTGATTTAAGTCGGGCCATATTGGGCAGGTTAAACATATGGGGTTAGGTAAGGTCTATTTCAAATAAGGTACTAGTTAGTGGTTACAAGATGATGACTCAATTCAATTGGATTTATTCTCCTTTATGAAGACTAACTTATTTTTTACTGTAGATAATATTAATTGTGTTTTCAAAGTATTCGTTTTCAGTAATATTGGAAAAAGTGTATTTAAAGTATAAGCATAATGCGAAAATAAACACTCTTATTTAAAGAGTGGAGCTAATCTTTTTTTTTTTTTTTTTAATTTATAATAAGTGTTTATATAGAGGCCCATCACATTCAATCTAAATAATTCATACCCTAAGTAAATAGATTGACGGGTCTTAGAAATTTTGAAATCCTAAACATTGTTAATATTGTGAATTATTGTAATACTACGGTTTTATGAGTCTCAGGGTACTCTATCGAGTGGGCCTTACTCTGTCGAGTAAGGGTGTTTTGATTTACTAAACAATGTTCTGCTTGTAGGGTACTCGATCGAGTAGCCTTGGCACTCGATCGAGTACGAGACTTACTCGATCGAGTAAGTCGGGTTACGGGTGTTAATTGACGGGTTTTGTTAATAAAGCGGATTTATATATTATAAGTTCGTCATCTTCCTAAAACAGTTTTGCTAAAACCTAATTCACTACTTAAGAGAGTTCTCAAGTACGTTGCTTTGTTCTTCCGCTTTATTGAAAAATCCCGGAGCTAGAGAGGTCGGATTTCGTTGTTCTTTGCATCATAGTGATCCTTGCGTCAAGGGTAAGATCCACGTACCATTTTTATAGTATTTGCTTGACTTTGTTTAAACCCTAATTTTGGGAATTGTGGTTTTTATGATTTGTGGTGTTAGTAGTAATTGTATGATTATGTGAATAGGAGGAGGATTCGTAGAAGAGAGGTTTTGAGACAGCTGCTAGATCGTCTGCTGTTTGTGTTGCATTCCAGGTAGGGTTTTCCCTACTCAGTATTAGTTACATGATATGTGTGGTGATTGTGCTGTAGTTAATGATTGTTGATTGATTCAGACGGTTGTGATTGTATATTGTTGATTGATTCAGACGGCTGTTGATTTTGGTGTTATGGTTATTGTTTATCTGTCTGTGTTCTTCGGGGTGCATCCCTGGCTGAGTGGAGTCACTTGCGCGAGTGGCTTTGTAACACCCCTAATTTCCATAATATAATTCTTTAATTTTATTTTCCCATATTTTATATTTTATTTTCGGGAAAATATCCGTCTTTTGCGTATTCGGCTCGTTGGGCTCGAATTTCTGTGAAGACCCTCTCCTCCTTGGGTTTCACGGGTGATGTGGGAAAGGATGGGTGTTTTTGGGCCGAGACTTGAAATAAACCCATGAGCTTCTCTATAAATATAAGGGGAAACCAAACCCTTACTTTTCTTATCTCATAATTCTCAAAACTCAAAACCTAATCTCTTCCTTCTTCTCTCTCTCTCTTGGTGCCGCACGCCCTACCCCTCTTTTAGGGTTTTCGTGTGCCTCTTTCCTCCCTTGTGCCGCGCGTTTCTCGCCTAGGGTTTTGTGCCATCCTCCCTTTCTTCTTCGTTCTTCATCGTTCTTCGTGCTTAGATCGATCCTACTTCTTAGATCTATCTATCTTCTTCGTAAGTTTTATATTTTCGCATAGTTTTATAGTTTTTATAGTTTATATATATGTAGTTAGTATATTTATTAGATTTGTTATCTTTGGCACGTGGATGATTCCAATAAAGGCGTGGAGACTGGACCTGGAGAAGACGTTTATATCGTTGAAGACGATCTCTAGGGTTTAATTTGCTTAATAAGGTAATTAGGTGTTTTCTTTTAATTGTATTTATGCCAATTGATGTAATTAATATGATTTAATGATTGTCTTGTATGTTTGGTACGTGTTGGATTGTTTATGATCATGTTAAATTATGTTTTCGCATGTTTGTATATGTTTTAATGTATTAATTATATATCATATGTTGTTTATTTGTTTATTATGTGTGTCATGAGCGTAGTTAGAGTTTATGAGTGAACCCTAATGGCTGCATGATAGGCGGCCAAGAGTTCTCTCCAAAGTTATAGCTAAAGTTAATACAACTTTGGGTAGTTACTCTAGTTATGGCTGAAACAGGTATAACCTTGGAAATATGAATCCAGGTTATAGCTGAATCTACTATAACATTGAAGTACGAGATAAGGTTATAGCTGGAACTTACGTACCCTGAGATTTATGGCTCAAGGTTATGGTTGGAGCTAGTATAACTTTGAGTTTCGTGCACTACAAGGATAACACGGTAAAGTGACGGACGAATCCGTCACTATATAACATTTCCCGTCACAAAAAGCGGGTTTGTGACGGATTATCCGTCACAAACCGTCGTCACTATATATGGTCACAAAAAGCGGGTTTGTGACGGATAATCCGTAACAAATACACCTGGGACGGATTTGTGACGGCTAATCCGTCACATAGTTTATCAACAGTGACACGTGTAAACCGTTGCAAATTGATTTTTGTGACGGAATGTCCGTTGCAAAATTGATTTTTTGTGACGGAATATCCGTTGCAAAATTGAATTTTGTGACGGACTATCCGTTGCAAAATTGAATTTTGTGACGGAATATCCGTTGCAAATTTTTGATACTTGTGACGGATTTGTGACGGCTAATCCGTCACATACTGAAACTGTAATACTCCGTATTTATAAGTCTTGGGGTACTCTATCGAGTAGGCCTTACTCTGTCGAGTAAGGGTATGTAGCGAAATAAAATAGTTTCTGACCTGTTGGGTACTCGATCGAGTAGCTGGGGTACTCGATCGAGTAAGGGGGTACTCGATCGAGTGCCTTGGGTACTCGATCGAGTGTCCGGGTTTACGGGGAGTTTTTCTCGGGTTTTGTTAATTATGCGATTAAGGTATTTAAACATAATCGTCATTGTTTTAAATCACTTTTTACAAAACCTAAAACCTGTTTAAGAGAGAAAGCAACTAGTTCTTCTTCCTAATCGCGTTCTTGACAATTCCCGGAGTTCAGTCGGTCAGTTCGTATCGTAGTTCGTGTCGTTGGATTCCTTGCGTCGAGGGTAAGCTTTTAATATAATTTCTATAATGTTTTGTTAAGATTGGTGAAACCCTAATTTAGGAATTGGGGGTTTTGGTGTGTAGTTTGTGATGTGTAGTCTCTATGTGCTGTATGATAGGAGGAGAATTCGTAGAGGAGCCATTTTGATACAGCTGTAGATACCGTCTGCGTGTTGTGCTTTCCAGGTAGGATTCCCTACTCAGTATTAGTCCCATAATGGGATATTGGTGATGTGTTGTATTTGGTTGTTTGATATAATGATTGTACTGTGTTTGTGGTTGTGATTGCTGTTGATGGTTCTCGAGATGCGTTCTCGGCTGAGTGGGGTCACTTGCGGGAGTGACTTCACGCCCTAGTTTCGCCCTTCGTGGAACCCGCCACGGAAGGGGATGTGCACATTAATGGGACAGGGTTATCGCTCGGTATGATGAGCGGGGCTTAGGTGGGAACGACTGCGGTCCCCCACTGGCAGGGCTGGTCCAGTGGACAGTCGGTGATTGGGATTGATGGGATTGGAGTAGTTGTGTGTATGTGTGACGGTTAAGCTGTCTGTGTATCTTACTGTTGATATATATATAAGTTGTGTGATTAGTACTGACCCCGTTTAAATGTTTTAAAAACTGTGGTGATCCATTCGGGGGTGGTGAGCAGTTGCTTGGCAGGTATATCTTGGATACGCGTGGGATCTAGCTGGGGATGGAGTCATCACATATCAGAGTCTTTAATCTTCCGCTGTGTTTATTAGAACAGTTCCTTTTCAGTTGGTTTATAGTTTGAGAACAGTTGTATTTTGCTTACAGTTGGTTTTGTAATGTGATCACTTAAACTTATTTAATAAAGTATGTTTCTTCATTGTCTTATGATTATCATGACTCGGGTAACCGAGATGGTAGCATCCTTATACCTGAGTGGTCCTGGTAAGGCACTTGGAGTATGGGGGTGTTACAAATGGTATCAGAGCGACGATCCTGAAACCTGTAACCAATAAATCCAATGAATATAGGGAGTCAATTAAAATGAACCCGGGGTAAAGGTTGTAGGAGCTAATGCAAAGACTTGGGAGACGTCCTAAAGTCGCGAACTCGCCCTACAATTTTGAACCGGTCACCATGGGATATGTGTCGGGATCGTTATGTGCTTATTGTGTGCTGTGTGTATTTATGTAGTAGTATGTTGTATGAATTGATGGATGAAAGATGATAATGACGTGAATTGTATGTTGGTTGATTGTAAAGCATGAAAGTATAATTATTGATACATGTAATTTGACATGTTATAATTACGTAAGGAAAAGTGTTTTGTCTATATATATATATAAAGCGATGTGTAAGTATACATGTTGTTGTTGTCGTGTTGAGTAAAAGTACAGAAGGTTAGGAGTATGAATTTAACATGTGCTGGGTGAATATGTTGAACGTATATGGTGGGTAAATATGTGGTATGATGGATGAATTAGTGGAAAAAGATGAATCATCGTGGTATGATAACATGGTTCCGGATTAAGCGTGGTTATATAATGGAAGTTATTTTATAGTGTTGTTATGTTAGTAACATGGAATAGGATTTGTAATGTATGAGTATGATTTGTCTTACGAAAGGCTATAGAATAAAAGCATGTGGGTAGTGCATGTTGAATGTTGTTGCTTTGTTTTCGAAAATAATAATATGTGATTGGGGCTACTGGTTTCATGAGTATTGGGTTGTTTTCGTTTAACTTGGTTGTTGTTTAAGTTGTTTGGAAGTAAAAATCAAATAATTATGTCGTTTGATTACAGCAAAGTTGTCTTTAAACTGTTATAACTTGAGATGCGTAAATGATTTTAATGTGATTCCAATTGGAGGTGATAGCTTGTTCTTTTACGATTCTAACGATAGGTCACACACCCAAAACGACCAAGAAATGAGTGAGTTATGGCTGTTTTACGAAAACTGGACAGTGCTGAGAATTGGGGTACTCGATCGAGTATCCTTGGTACTCGATCGAGTAAGGGGGCACTCGATCGAGTACCTTAGCTACTCGATCGAGTAGCCCTGGTGATTTGTTTTACGTGCTTCTGATCTTCACCTACTCGATCGAGTAAGTCCCTTACTCGATCGAGTGGCCTGTACTCGATCTAGTGACCCCTATTTTGGGTCATATGTTTATCTTTTGACTTCGTTGCATATTATGTTTAATTCAAAGGCGTTATTTTGCTTCTTTATGCATTGTTTTACATGTATGTTGGTCTTGACGCGTAAGTTACCCAATTTTGTGGTGTAAAGAGTGGCACCTATGATGAGTATGAGTTCGGTGGGGAGGACATGATTTATATGTGTTGGGATTAGTAAGACTTAATTGAGGCATAGAGCATGTTGTGTGAGACGAGATGAGTGACATGATTGTATGTTGAGTAATGAAAATGTAAGTGAATGTGGGCAAGGCATGATGTAAGTTTAAGGAACGTGAGAATGAAAAGATTGAAAGAAAGGATGTGGATAGTAGCAACCCGAGATGTATAATAAATTATGGAGGGAGATGGCTAGAAATAGTGTTGAGTAAGAACATATGTAATGAAAGGTCGTTTGGAAATAGTGGTATATAGCGAACTTAATGGGACATGTCGCGATGTGGATTTGCAGGTAGTGACCGAGTTTGGAAATTTGTGTTATCGAGAGACGAAACTACCGTGTGATTTCCTTGGGTAATTAACGGTATTAAATGAATTATGATTTCTAGAGATGTAAAAAGGGAGATGCAATTGTTTGAACATTAAACGTTGATTCTATGGATAGATTAGTGGCAAGTGTGAGTGATAGCATAATAAGAGAAGATCCATGGTAAGAAAGAGTGGGATGATGTCGGTAGAAAGTAATGGAATTTGAGTTTTGGAGCAACGAAAGGGTAAATGGATTTCTAAAGAGTTAGCTAGAAGGAATAAGGAGTTGAACTATTAATTGGTATTATTGAGTGTAAAGAGAAAAGAAGGATAAAAGTAAGTCGAGGAAAATATTCACCTGAGTTATGTGATATAAAGGTAAGGAATCATCGAAATGTGTGATATTATCATGAGGATGTTAGTTAATGGTTATATGGGAGCTTCAGGACAACATGTTTAATAATGAGTTTCGAGAAATTAAGGAAAGTAAGAAGTTAGTAGAATATCTACATGATATGAGATTTTGGTGGAGAAATGGATGATGATTCAATTAAGGAAAATATTGGGAAGAATGTTGAGGTAATTTTGTTCATGGATTCGATGTTCGTTGTTTGGGATGTTAACCAAAGATAGAAAAGAAATCATGATGTTTAGAGATGAGTGAAGAGGTTTGATGTCCTGGACAAAGGTAGTGTTATGGTCTTTGACTAGTGGTTAAGGGTAAGGGTATATTAGAAAAGTGGCAATTCTAAAGAGGCTAATTTTGTAAAGACTGAATTGATAAAAGTATGGTTGTCAGGAAGTATAAGACATAGTCTTAGGAGGTGGTTTCTCATAATGAGTGTTAGCCGTATGGTTATGTATGGCGAAAGGTCTTTGGTGATGCGAATGGAAGAATGTGATGAGGGGCATGCGAGTTAAGCTCGGACAACAGGTAACCTTTGTTGAGTGGTAACTTACGTGGTCAGGATTGACTAGTTGGTTGTGATTACGGGTCTATGATATGTGTAAATGTTTGTGTGAGGTTCCGACCTCACAAGAAGTGGTATGGTGTGATAATTATAAAGTCGTTTTTATGAATGTTACGAATATATATGTTGGACACGGTAGTTTAATTGAATGATATCCAAAAAGGTAATAATTTGATTAATTTGACATGGCTAGTTATAATTTTATGTGTATTAATAACACATGTGTATTCCGTGAAATGGTAGAGATGATGTTCATGAGATGCTTATCTGTTTATTCATATAATATGTTGCGTTGTGATTGAGTGAAGTGGATTTGAGTAAGTTTTCTTGTCCGAAAGGTTATTTCCAAGTCAGTATTTATGGAATTGTATGTAGTTGTGATGTCTATCAATGTGGTTGTGGTGCCTCGGGTGGTGATCCGGGCTCGATATTTAGTGTTGTGATGCGGGTATTTTCGCACTACGGTGTGGCTGTTGGTGGCGGTGTTGCGATGCCGTCACCGGTTGTGGTCGAGTAGGCGGGATGATTATGATACGAGTTTTCGAAAGTGCATACCAGTTATACATAGATTGTTGTTTTGTTTGCTGTTGTTCTTTGTGAGTTTTGGTTGAACATGTAGACAGTTGTCTTGCTTATTGATGTTTTCTTTACCAGGTTAAGTTAAGAATGAGGTAGAGTATGATATGAAATAGAGTTGAATATGTTTTCGTTGTTGTCATGGTATAGTGATGTTCTATTGATGGGACACGGTTGTGAGAGGTTGTTACAGTAATTTTGATCTTGTTCTAGATAAGGCTTTAGTAGACATGGTAATGGAAAATGATTCGTGGAACATGTGTTGTAATGATCTGAAAGCGGCAGGTAGTTCATAACCTTTTGTTGGGACAGTGAGTGTAGGGTGTTGGGGGAATTAGTGTCATATTAAGTTATGTCTGAGTTTTGCGGTAATGAAGGAAAGAACTTGAGGATCTAGTGTGAGTATAAGTAACGAGTGTGGATCGGGAGTTATGCTTCTGGAAGATAAGTGCTTTACATAGCGAGGTATGTTGGTTTGCAGTGATAATGGAGAGTTAGTATGGTGATTTTGCTACGAGCCTTATGGTATAGGTTAGGGGTGTGCAGATTGATTTGAAGTATGAGAACTGTTGAAGTAAGAGAGCCTTGAGAAATAGGAGTGATTATGGAAATGAGGTTATAGGCAGTTATCTTTGACATATGGTGGTGATGAGGATAATGAGATAATATAGCTAAGGGTTTAGTATTAGTGAGTTACGAGGACGTAACATTTGTCTTAAGAGGAGTAGGATGCAATAAAAGAGAGTTTCATGGTGGTGCATGCGGTAATATAATTGGAAGTAGAGTGTTAGCGTAGCGTAAAGGAGGGATTTGTTTTGTGGACAATACTTATAAAAGGCCATGGCCGTGCTTGTAGTAGTGTGATGCTTCAGAGTGTGGGAATATTTTATATAGTGTTGACAGTTGAAGGATGATGTTAGGAGTCTGAGTAAACTTCGAGGACGAAGTTCCTTTTAAGGGAGGTAGAATGTAACATTCCGTTTGATGTCTATGAGTGTCTTGGTATTGGATTTGATAGTGGATGATATTATGGAGCTAGCAGCGTTAGAGGATGGTAGTTGGTTATGTATGGAGTTGGTGTCGTGAGGGATATATATGTGGTAGGTACGATATCGTGAGTCATGTTGTGGAAGTGAACATAGTTGGTGGAGTGGGTGTTAAGAGTTCATGTTCTATGTTCGGTCGAGTTCTTGAGTTCTTAGCTAAGTTGTTGTGTGTCTTGGTCGAGTCAGTATGGTTGTTTCTATGTATGGGTTGAACTTCGGGGACGAAGTTCTTTTTAAGGAGGGAAGACTGTAATACTCCGTATTTATAAGTCTTGGGGTACTCTATCGAGTAGGCCTTACTCTGTCGAGTAAGGGTATGTAGCGAAATAAAATAGTTTCTGACCTGTTGGGTACTCGATCGAGTAGCTGGGGTACTCGATCGAGTAAGGGGGTACTCGATCGAGTGCCTTGGGTACTCGATCGAGTGTCCGGGTTTACGGGGAGTTTTTCTCGGGTTTTGTTAATTATGCGATTAAGGTATTTAAACATAATCGTCATTGTTTTAAATCACTTTTTACAAAACCTAAAACCTGTTTAAGAGAGAAAGCAACTAGTTCTTCTTCCTAATCGCGTTCTTGACAATTCCGGAGTTCGATCGGTCGGTTCGTATCGTAGTTCGTGTCGTTGGATTCCTTGCGTCGAGGGTAAGCTTTTAATATAATTTCTATAATGTTTTGTTAAGATTGGTGAAACCCTAATTTAGGAATTGGGGGTTTTGGTGTGTAGTTTGTGATGTGTAGTCTCTATGTGTTGTATGATAGGAGGAGAATTCGTAGAGGAGCCGTTTTGATACAAATTTGTAGATACCGTCTGCGTGTTGTGCTTTCCAGGTAGGATTTCCTACTCGGTATTAGTCCCATAATGGGATATTGGTGATGTGTTGTATTTGGTTGTTTGATATGATGATTGTCTTGTGTTTGTGGTTGTGATTGCTGTTGATGGTTCTCGAGATGCGTTCCTCGGCTGAGTGGGGTCACTTGCGGGAGTGACTTCACGCCTAGTTTCGCCCTTCGTGGAACCCGCCACGGAAGGGGATGTGCACATTAATGGGACAGGGTTATCGCTCGGTATGATGAGCGGGGCTTAGGTGGGAACGACTGCGGTCCCCCACCGCGGGTGGTCCAAAGTGGACGATCGGTGATTGGGATTGATGGGATTGGAGTAGTTGTGTGTATGTGTGACGGTTAAGCTGTCTGTTTATCTTATTGTTGATATATATATAAGTTGTGTGATTAGTATCGACCCGTTTAAATGTTTTAAAAACTGTGGTGATCCATTCGGGGTGGTGAGCGATTGCTTAGCGGTATATCTTGGATACGCGTGGGATCTAGCTGGGGATGGAGTCATCACATATCAGAGTCTTTAATCTTCCGCTGTGTTTATTAGAACAGTTCCTTTTCAGTTGGTTTATAGTTTGAGAACAGTTGTATTTTGCTTACAGTTGGTTTTGTAATGTGATCACTTAAACTTATTTAATAAAGTATGTTTCTTCATTGTCTTATGATTATCATGCCTCGGGTAACCGAGATGGTAGCATCCTTATACCTGAGTGGTCCTGGTAAGGCACTTGGAGTATGGGGGTGTTACAGAAACAACATTTTTAAAAAAACCAGCAGGTTTGCTGCTGGCCACAATGCACGTAGCATTGTTTCAGTAAAACCTGCAATATACAACACAACCCCGTCGACCGCAAAACGGGAATCTATGTCAAGTCGGCCGCAAAGTGGGAACCAATCAACAATACGTTTTAACTAACACCAACACCGAATCATAAAGTTAAAGGTTGTCTTTTATAAATAAAATCTAACATAATTAAGTTAGTGGTTTACATAAACTTCATCAAATCTACCAAGGTTCAAGATTTGATTTTTACTTAAGAAACTAAGAGTTTACCTAATCGGGGTAATGTGCTGACTACCAAATGGATGACCGTCATCCGTGAAATCGTCTCTACCGAAATGGAGGCGGGCCAACTGAGCATGTAGAGGGGGAGGGGGAGTCCATCCATACTTCTCGAACAAGAACGCCTCCATGCTATCTCCTTTGTACTTTTGGGTCATCATCTCTCCCTCCATCCTACCGATTTGCTGTCGCAATTGTGAATTTTCCATTGTGACTCGAGAAAGCAAACTAGGTGAGTAAGAAGAAACCGAGTGACGGGCAAGCCTCACTACTACAGATACAGCCTATAACAACGGGTAAAAACCGTTGTAAAATAAAAAAGCGGACGTTGTTAAATCGGCCGTTGTAGAAGGTATTTACAACGGTTTGCTTATTTAGTGAAACCGTTGTCTAAAGTATTCACCACGGTTAAAAGCCGTTGTTGTTGGGTGTTCTCCGTTGTGGAAAGTGTTTCAAAATTTTGGAGGGAATAATATAACAACGGTTGTCGTATGTATAACCGTTGTTGTAACTTTCCCTCCAAAATTATGAAGTCTTTTGACAACGGGTTTATGGTACATACCCGTTGTTGAAATTTTTTGTAACAACGGTTCTTTGTTTAATACCCGTTGTTGAATATTATGCGCGGGTATTTGTGAATGTCATTCACAACGGTGTTATTTTTATTAACCGTTGTGAAAGGTATTCACAACGGTTTTTTTTAGTAACCGTTTTTATTACAAACTCCTAATGTTTTGAAAAAATAAATTTGTTTCATGCCATTCAAAAACCTCGCATATGTCGCCAAGACCATATACCAAAGACCAACATAAATCACAAATTGGGTTCATCGAACTCAATAGATTCAATTCAACCACAACAAAGAATGATCATCATATATATATATATATATATATATATATATATATATATATATATATATATATATATATATATATATATATATATATATATATATATACTTACAAGGAGTTGAATTTACATGAACTAATCATTCCCTAACTTCAACAAAAAATTTACTAATAAGTTGATCTAAACTCTGAGTATCATGCATTTCTAAATATATTCTAAGACGTAGTTGCCCCACATGTCTCTTACCTCGTCTATATCTACACTTGAGTACCGCTCAATCTGTTGTGACGGGTTGATTGCATACTTTATGGAAAAAACAAAGAGAAGACATTATGGTATATATAGCAGCAAGCTAGCAAGACAACATTAGCAACATCATGGTATATATAGCGTTAGCAAGACAACATTAGCTCTAATTTAAAAAAAGTAATAAACACATGTTTAAATTATTACTAACCTTGTCTGGAATAACGAGATATCTTCGCCTAATAATCTCCAACATGAACCGACAAGCGTAGTATCCACATTGTATGCTATCCGGGTCAAGGCGAGGGGCCTATTATTACATAAAAAAAGCAGAGAGAGAAGGCTCATATCAGAATCTTGAACTTTAGGTATTGTATTAGTATTAAACACAGATTTTGCACTTAATGTTATTGTATTTGAGCACGTACCCCTGTTATCGTAATAAAATCGGGGCCAACATCGAATCTTCCGTGGGTTGATCCTCTTTCGTTTGCTCTTTTCTTCTTAAAGGCCCTTTTTTTAAAAAATAAAAAAGGAGGCAGAAACTAATTTTTTTAGGGGCAAAAATATGAAAGAACTTTTTTCTATAAATAAAAAATGAAAATGTTATTATAAATAAATCAGTATTATAAACTTACATATTAATCAAGTGCTTAAAAGTCTCGCTTGGTTGATGATGTAAAGAGTCCAACCAGAAAACTTTATTCCTTGTCGGCATGATGACTGCTAGCACCCAATGAGTCCTACATCAAGAGACATCATCATTATTAACAAGTACATATATTAGGTATGAAAATGCAATTGTAGGGGGAAACGTAATATTAATTTGTTTATTACCCTTTTTCATTATAAGCGCCAAAAATCAGCTTCTTGGTTGTCGCCAATTGCTGAGCAATATAATCTACCCGTTGTTCGAACGAGAAATCCGGAATAAATAAAGATAAAACATAGGGGCACAGGAATCCGTATAGATCAGATGGAATATTCTTCTCGGGGATCACTCTCAATTTCAATATCCTACATTATTACGGTATTAATTCCGGTATTTAAAACACTATCTAGTAGTTAGAATATTAGACTATGAAATTATTTATTAAGAAACTTACTTCATCCAAACAAATATGTGTGATATATCAATCTGGTCTAGGCCAGCCCATACGGCTAGCAGATCCCATGATATAAGCGCTTGGCGCTCAGCCCCTAGAATATCCTCCTCGAGCGGAATAACTATCACTTGCTCGGTGGCTATGCGATGGCCAGCCTCCTCATGCAGTCTCATCATCGTCACCGTTCTTACTTTTTGCATGTAATCCTTCCCTTTATATTGTGTGGAGTTTAAAGTCCTAACTTTCGGTCCGGAAAGAATGAGTCTTTGATTTTGTCCCCTACACAAAATTACCATGCTTTTTATAAATACAGACAAAATATAAATAAAGGGAGCGAGGTTAATTTTTAAAAAAATGGAGAAGTTAATTAAATACATACCTCATCAAGTTGTTGTGAAGTCGAGGTCGTTGGCATGTCTGTGGACTTAGGCTTATCCGCCAAAGCCGCCTTTTTTGTTCCCTACAAAAAAAAATAACATATAAATTTAACATATAAAAACATTCAACAATTAAAAATGTAACATATATATATATATATATAAAGGTATTTCTTCTAACCCCAACGGCTTTCCGCTGCTCAGGCGGCGGAGATATCTTCGCCAAGTAGATGTGAGTATCAGGCCATTGGATGAAACTTCCAAGCGCATCTCCCGTAATGGTAATGTCGTCACGAATCGGGACAGAAATTTGAAAGTTTTCATGGCCTGGATTGACCGTAGTTATCTCTACTATTCTATGATTCGGCAAAAGTTTTTCGCCATGAACTACGCTTTCCGCTGCAGATTTGTTTTCTACGAGACCCCGGCCAACACGCACATGTGGCTTTTCGATTCTATTAGGGTCAAGCAAGAATAATCGGCCTCTTGTTTACGGCCTAAAGAATATACACATACATTATTATATCTTTGCAAAAACGCTTCAAAATTCAAAAGATTTTGCAAAAACGCTTTCTGTCTCAGGCCGATTTTTGCACAAACTTCAGTATTCATATAAATTTAACTAATTAAACACTTCATGCATACCTTACGAAAACAGGAACTGACTTGAAGGGGATGTATCTTTGTTTTCCATCACCGCCTTCTCATCAAGTTGCATCTCCTTTTCAGACCCATTATTTACCTAATAAAATTAACCAATTCAATGTCACCATGTCAGAAGTTGGCAGTGAACACACCCCCTGATCTTACCCCAAAAAAAAAACAAAAAAAAATAAGGAAGTATTAGGTACCTGATCGGCTTTAGTTGTTACAACTTCAGAAGCATTATTAGGTACCTGATCTTTCTGAATCTCGTTGACCGATACTTCCTTCTCATGTATTGCCAAGGTAGTAGCGGCCTCTTGACCAATCTGTTGTACCTTATTATTACCCCTTTAGAAATGACATCCTCCATCATCTTCACTTCTTCTTCGGAAAGCTTACCTCCAGATTCACCTTTAGTAGTACGGATGCCATTAATCAAGTCGCTTGCCAAGAATGTAATGT
This sequence comes from Silene latifolia, assembly GCF_048544455.1. Classification (NCBI taxonomy): domain Eukaryota; kingdom Viridiplantae; phylum Streptophyta; class Magnoliopsida; order Caryophyllales; family Caryophyllaceae; genus Silene; species Silene latifolia. The sequence goes on along the minus strand of NC_133527.1, from coordinate 171,865,911 downwards.
GTCTGCAATTTTTATCCCAACAATAACATGTGAATTGAACTTAAATGAAAATAATAGAATAAATGTTACCATGTCAGCGTTCTCAGACTTAGTCTTCCTTTTCTTCTTTATCTGGGCAGTTTTCCCATAATATTTCGTTACTCCAACCTGTAACGGGACGCCCCTCAAACGACCTGGATGTTCGGGTCGGCCAATCGCTCTAGCAAGAACGTCATTACGACCACTGGGAGTGAATTTCCTTTCTTCTACCTCTTTCAATACGTTATCCTATAATATATTAAATAAACTTCAAATTATATTTGTGACTAAAATAATAAAGTTAGTAATGAACTCGTCTTAATAAAATAATGCTTACTATGTTGGCCAAAACTTCCTCATCATATTTGTCATGCGACGACCGGGATCCTTTAGGCGTGTGCCCATGTTTATAAGTTACATGCCGATCCACCTCTTTCACTCCCTTTGCCACCTACACATTAACATGGTAACATTTATACACGTAAATGTGTATCAATGCAAGTCCAAGTGTGATTAAAAAATAAAGTCTCACAGGGCAATAATGCATGCTACTTACGAGGTCCTCTTCTATCTTTCTCAGAATCCGCCTCGAGAACCATAGAATTTCCCCTTCTTGCATGAAATGTTAGCACGATTTCTTTTGCTAACGGCCTTCAAATAATTATATAAAAGCGCAAGTAGATGAGATAATAAAAAGATTATATAAAGGACTCATTAATTAAAAAAATGATAGGTAAATCGTTAAAAGGCGAGGATATTTAACTCGAAACTTCTCGCAGTTCTCATCTTTTTGAAAAGATCCCATTCTTCCTGCTTTGATGGTGGGACACTTGTTTTCCGGTGGGCTCTTACGCATCTCCCCGTTGCCTTGTCCACATACAACCAATCCCTAGCAACGCCACACTTCCACCGCTGTGGACATCCGCGGCCTTATGCATTAAATACTCATCATGGCTTTTATCGGGTATAATAAAGCCTTCCTTTACACGAGCCAAGTATAACTCCGCCAATTTTGGATTCAAAGTTCTAACATCATCTAAATGGATAGGCACAAACTGTCTTGTGCAAGCACCAATCCAACTGGAGAAAAGACCCGCATTTGGACCAGTAGGGAAACCCATCTCACTCCATGTTATTTGGAACGGCTGTTTAGCGGCTATAGCTGCAAGGACTTTCTTGCACTTCGTAGCACCCCTCTCACCAGGCTTATTATCACCAGGCTCATTATTCTTTTGACTTCTTTTACGTTTTTCACCCATGATAATCCTAAAACCCAAATATGAATGATATAGCTGGAAATGAACAACTTAACAACGTACATGCAGAGCATTATCTAAAACCCTAAACCCTAATAGGAATGAAAATTTAAAACAACAGATTGAGCTTCTAAAATCCTAAACCCTGATAAAAGGAGTAAAGTAGATGATGCGGGATGATAAAGATAACAAAGAAGACGAAAAACAAACAGATGCATGAAAAAGAAACAAGATGATCGTCTTAAAACCCTAATGACGAAACACAAAATTAAAGTGAACATACCTGTTGATGATGATGATAAAGAGAACGAGCAGGATGATAAGGGAAGGCAACGGAATCGGCTTTAAATCAAGGCGACGGCCGGCGACGAGAATGTAAAAAGCGAGGAAGAGAGAAGAATTAACTCAGGATACCAACGGTTGAACTAATAATAATGTTGTGTGTATGGCATGTTGTATGGGTTTCTATATTAGTTTTTTATTAAGACAAACTATTGACAACGGGTGCTCAAAGAAGAACCGTTGTTATATGTTAATAACAACGGGTCAATAAAAGTAAACCGTTGTCAAAAGTTTATTACAACGGTTAAAATATACCCGTTGTAATATATTTTCACCAAATTTGCGCCAAAATGAAATATGTCAAAAAAATAATTGACAACGGGTAGAGGTACTACACCCGTTGTTGAAAGTATTAACAACGGGTAATTTAAATATAACCGTTGTTATTGTTGAACCTCTTTTTTTAAAAAATTATCAGTAATTCCATTACACCAAACTGTAACAATACATACTTTGCAACATTATTCAGCAATTTCAACACCAAAGATCCACATCTAATAATAAGATCAAGAAAATAAGACAACTTACACCAAAGATGCATGCATACTTTGTGTCCCGATGAACTATCTCAGGATCGGGGACGTTTCTTGGATGTCATAGTTTCTTCGTTAACCCAAATACCTTCACCATGGTCATCGCGCATATAGATGCTTTAGGTGTCCTCATGATCAGTGTCAACATCGTCGAAATAAGATACAGTGGTAGACTGATCCATTCCCTCAAAAACGACATCCTGATCATCATCATCATTATCGGATGGACTACTCCTTCTTTTCCTTATAGACAAGACAACAACACCACTTCTTATCCATAGGATCGGTGACATAGAACACTTGTTTAGCTTGGGATGCCATTATGAAAGGATCATCCTTATTATTGCCAACCTTACCCATATTGACCAACGTAAATCCCATCTTATCCTTTCGGACACAATGGATGTTGTTATCAACCCAATTACATCGAAACAAAGGCATTGTGAAATCAATGTAATCTAGTACCAATATTTCTTGAATAACACCATAATAAAGGCATTTTCCCCAAATAGGCTTTTTATCTTTTGAAGTAGCAAAGTGCATTGCCTCAAATTCAGAACTCACACCACTATTTTGCATTGTGCTCACCTCATCTTGCTCGCGGGTGTAAAAATTATATCCATTAATGGCAAAACTGTTGTAAAAGGTGACCCTGGCATTTGGACCTAAACCAAGACGTAGTAACCTAGGAGAGATGTCATCACCAGTTTGATCGATAATCGTAAGACAATATTCCTAAACCACACTGGAAACGTCTTCGTATGCTCGTTCGCAATCCACTTCTCGGTCTTGTTTTGGTGATCGTATTTGAGCTCATCTTTGTATTGTTGAATATAAGGTTGCACCTCATCTTCGTTGTTTAGCACATACATGTGTGCTAAATGCAACATTTCACGTGTCACAATTTTTTCAACCCGGCCCCTAATACCTTTTCCTCATCCATCACTATGACGATTCTTAGGAACGCCAATCAACTCCTCGGGGGAGAGATGAGCGTAACAATATGAAAGAGCTTCGTCTAAAATAGCGCGTTCAGCAATACAACCTTCTGGACGATACCGATTAGATGTATAGTCCTTGTAGACTTTCATCAATCTTTCGAAAGGATATTGGTATCTCAAGTACACGGGCCCAAGGTACAAAATCTCCCTAACCAAGTGAATGGTCAGATGAATCATGATAGTGAAGAAAGAGGGTGGAAAATACATTTCCAACTGACAAAGAGAGGTTACAACGAGGTCCTGCAATGAATCCGCGTCATCGGGATCGATGACTTTCTCGCATATGGACTGGAAGAAGAGACAGAATCTAGTTATAACATATCTTACCTTTTCAGGTAAAATGGAACGAATAGCCACCAGTAGTAATTGTTGCATCAAAGTGTGACAATCATGTGACTTTAACCCGGTGAGTTTTAGGTCTTGCATCGACACTAGGCTTTTGATGTTCGACAAATAACCATGTGGCACTTTAATTCCATTCAAGCATGCACATAACTCTTTTCTCTCATTCCGTGAAAGGGTAAAAGCTGCTGGCGGTAAAAATGTACGATTACCTCTCTTCTCTGGTGCCAACTCTAGCCTAATACCCATCATTTTCATATCTTCCCTAGCTGCGGCGTTATCCTTTGTTTTACCAGGAACATTCGGAAGGGTATTGATAATATTATCACGACATTTTTCTCAATGTGCATGAAATCGAGGCAATGCGACCTCCAGGTCGGCCAATATGGAAGTTTATCAAAAAATATGGATCTTTTCTTATACCCACGAGTAGACAATTTAGAGTCGCTCTTCTTCCCATAATCTATCTCAATATGCTTTACTTTCTGATAAACTTCATGCCCACTCAAAATTCTAGGAGGTTGACGAAGTTCTTGTCTTCCATTGAATGCTTTCTGCATCTTGCGATAACAATGGTCATGAGACAAGAACCTCCTATTTCCCATATACACATACTTACGAGAAGACTTCAAGTATTCGGACTCGATATCCTCCCCACACAATGGACAAGCCTCTTTCCCATGAACTGTGTGCCCGAAAGGTCGCCATAAGCCGGATAGTCGGTTATTGTACACAATAACATCGCTCTCAAATTGAAAGTTTCGTTCTTATATGCATCAAATACTTCTATCCCACTATCCCACAACAATCGCAAATCATCTAGAAGAGGTTCTAAATATACATCTATATCATTTCCAGGTTGTTTAGGGCCGGAAATTAACAACGACAACATCAAATACTTTCTTTTCATGCACACATATGGAGGTAAGTTATAAATAGCCAACACTACTGGCCAAGTACTATGTTGGCTACTCATGTTTCCGTGTGGGTTCATTCCATCAGTGGACTGCGCTAGACGTAAGTTTCTAGGTTCATTGCCGAACTCGGGATACTTAGCGTCGAACGATTTCCATTGCTTACCATCTGCCGGGTGTCTTAGCTTTCCATCATTTATTCTTCCTGTTTCATGCCAAGTTAACATTTTTGCATCATCGGGATTCGCATAAATCCTTATGACTCTTGGTATCAATGGAAAATACCACAACACCTTAGCCGGGATCCCTTCCTTATCCTTATAACGTCACTCCAAACATTTAGGGCAATTGGTTAAGTTTTGATATAATTTCCGATACAATATGCAATCATTTGGACATGCATGTATTTTCTCATATTTCATACCCACTCCTCTTATTAGTTTTTTCGCCTCATATGTCTTAACAGGTAGAACATTACCATCAGGAAGCAACTCCTTTATCAAGGCTAAAAAACTAGTGAAACACGTGTCACTCACCCCATTTGCCCCCTTGATATTATACAACTTCACCACATCCGACATTTTTGTGAACTTACAACCAGGATAAAGAGGTGCTTCAGACTCACACAACTTCTCATACATGTTGTTAAGGTCATCCCAATTACTAGTGTCATCACCTACATCTTCAAAAGCAATGGACTCATCATCATTCTCTTCATTATCTATAGACCCAACATTCAACTTCTCTACTTCCAACTCTTCCAACTCAAAAACTCGGCAAACTCGGGATCATCGATTTAGCCTTTCGTGTACCTCAACATCATCTTCTTCCGAGTTATTCTCTTCCTCTAATGATTCCCCATGAAAAATCCAAAGTGTATAGGATCGACTAAATCTCCACTTTTCTAGGTGTATTTTAACGTCAGGAAAAGCCATATAGCTAATATTACCACATCTTTCACAAGGACATGCAATACTAGAAGAACCTTTCAAATTGTTCGAAACGAATTCATAAAATTCAGCTAAACCATCCTTGTAGGTGCGGTCACTCATATTTGCATCAATCATCCAAGTTCGAGTCATTATTCTACATTCGTAATAATAGGCAACTAATTCAGAAAATACAATAATAGGCAAACAAATAAACGAAATTCAGGAAAGCAATTAAGCTAAATTATCAACAAATTAGATAATAACCCAAAAAATCCTATATCTAGTTTTAAGCGTTGCTAAGAAACATATATATACCTGATTGATAAACACGCGCGATGAGGGAGAGAAGACGTGACAACAGTGACGGAGATGAAGACAGAGAGACGATCAGGGAGGAATGGAGGATGATATAGTAGCAGTATTAGCTTGTGTTTGTGTTTGTAGCGTATAGCAGAATAAAGCAATATGTTGTTCTTAAGATTTTCATAATATTAATAACAACGGTTATTGAGATTACAACCGTTGTTAAAAAGTATTAAAAACGGGTTCTAATATAACCGTTGTGATTACTTTTCACTAATTTGGCGCCAAACCATTAACAACGGTTAAAATTTAACCGTTGTTATTAGTTTTTTCATTAACAACGGTTGTTTAAGTATGACCCGTTGTTAAAACAAATAACAACGGCTAACAACACATAACCGTTGTAATTAAGTTTGGTAAAATTCGCGGAATAAATTCTACAACGTGTTTTGATGATTTTCGTGAATAAGCGTTGTTAAAGGGCCGTTGTGGTTGCCTGTATTTGTAGTAGTGCCTATTAGCTGGAGGATCGTACAACTCTGGTGCCGCTGACCCCATACCCCACACGCGCATCTTCTCATTATAGCTTCCATTGGCAGTATAGTAGGACTCGTTCGGATCTGGTTCCAGTCCCTCGGGCATTGGCTGGTTCATAAGTCGACGGTAACCAACCTGAAAAAGTAATAAGTAGGAAAAAAGTGTTAGTTAAAATTTAAATTAAATAATACCTTACTAATTTATAAAATAACATAAGAAGGCTAATTAAATCGATTTTTTCTAATTAAAGAAACTTACATCGGTCTCTTCTGCTCGAGGGTTAATCCAGTTGCCATGCTTATCTTTCTTGGACTTCTCCATGAGCTTGTACGGTGTGGTTTCAGCACCCTGAAAAAATTATATGAAAAAAATATTACTCCGTATTATAGATCGATAATCGTTAATTCTTTGTTATGAGAAAACTAAGTTATGAAATACACTAAAAATCAATACTTAAATGAAATAAGAAATTTTATAAATTTGGGAACTCAAATGTACTTACCAATTCCTTAAAAGCCAAAACTGCATTCTTCCTTCCGAGAGTGTGGGTTGCTAATGCTTACCCATCTTTCGATCCCGACCTTCTATTTACCTTATTTGTTTCCGAAGTTTTAGCAAATTCGGGATTCTCTATTGGCCTTTTCTTCAATTTCTCCCAATTTGTGACGGTAAGCCACTCCGGCTTTTTCTTTGCGGTGACGGCTTGGGCGATAATCTGGGTAATACGCCTCTTGATCCGACTCTCCCACTCAGTCCTAAGGGGATATCCTGGTTCGTGGGCCCGAACACTACCCTGAAATTAAAAAAATATGAATTGTTATTAGTAGATAAATAAATTTAATTATATTATTAAAGAATAAAAATATTATTAAAGAATTAACCTCAAAATATTGCCACATCCTCTCTCGCTGCTCATGAGTCATCTCTGACCAATTGGTGACGTACTCCGCGTACGTATGAGTGAATGACTTGGTCAAATATTCGCGGACCGGCTTGTCCTCCCACCTTGAAATAAATGACATATATTAGATCAGGTGATTTAAAATGAAATTATTAAAGGAAAAATTGCAAAATATTACCTATTATAGTTGATATTTTTCAAAATATCACATATTATACTTATATTTTCAAAGTATAATATATAGGATTTTGAAAAATATTGACAATAATGGGTAGTATTTTGAAATGCGTCATTATTTAAATAATATACCAGAAAGTCAATAAAAAATAAAAAGGGAAAGCATTACTTACCAGGATCCTATGGCAGGATCCTCAGATAGAACAACTCGCATGTCCTCTGGCTGCTGCTGCTGCTGCTGCTGGTGTGGCTGTGGCTGCTCTACCTCCTGCTCCTCCTTCTCCCGGTCATGTCGTCCACGACTACCACCTCCAAACATCCGTCTAATTATGTTTCCACGACCTACCATTATTACTAATTATAAACATTCCAAATTGTTAGTCAAATATGTGATACATAACGCAGTATATGTCTAAATCACACAAGAAAGTCAACAAAAATAAATCACACAATAAATTGTCTTAAAATTAACCTTAACTCAAAATAAACATCATAGTTTTACACAAATGGATTAACATTATTGTTAACCAAAAAAATTGAATAAAATTACAGCTAATCTCCATCACTATCACTATCACTACGAATTAAAAGAGCTTCATCTTCTGAAAAAAGCATTCCGACTTCGTGCACTTCTTCCTCATTTTCCCACTCTTCTCCCTCTTCTTTTTCTTCATCATTATCTTCATCCTCTTCGCCGCTTTCTATAACCACTTCGTATTCATCTTCACTCCGAATGTCTTCCACCAAAATTGGTGAAATGGAATGATCATTGACAACGTCAACATCTTCTTGAAAGTCAATTTCTTTAACAGGAGCGTCGACATGTGATCTAGCCTTGATTTTAAAAACCGCAGACCATTGATTATCTTGCTTAGTGGTTGGATAAGGAGAATAACAAACTTGATCGACTTGATAGGCTAACACAAAAGGATTATGTCCACGAAGTCTCTTTGCTTGGTTTACATCTACAAGTCCGTAAATCTTATGGATATTGAGTCCTTGTGGAGAATTATCAAACCAATCACATTTAAATAATATGACCCTATAAATCCTTGGACCGGTATAATAAGCAAGCTCAATTATTTCATTTAGAATTCCATAGTAGTCCAACCCTTCTGTGAAACTTACACAAACTCCATTGCTTAATGTAGCTTTCGGAATATCAACCTTCTTCTTAAAAGCACGAAATTTATAACCATTGATAGAATATCGTCTCCAAGTCCTCACCATGTTACTAGGACCCATTGCTAGAGTCTTAATTAAAGGATCCTTCAATCTATAAGCCTATTCAATAAGAAATGTTTTAACGTGTTATAATTTTATCATTCTTAAATAAGTAATGTGTTAGTTGTCTATTTTAAATAAAATGTATAGCTTACTTCATTTCTGAACCATTTCGTAAAACTTTTGTCATGTTTGCTCCAAACGTCATCCGACGAAACAACGTCAGGAAATGTTAGTTTGATATGTGTCTCAAACTCTCTATATCAATAACATGTTTTTGTTATATATTATTTATAATTTAAGCCAAGCATAATAATTAAGAATGAATTTAGTAAATAAGACGTAACGTACTCTTCATAACGCTCTAACAATTTTTCACAATTTCTTATCACATAAAAGTGAGCTTCTTCGAACTCTTTCTCATCCAAGAATCTCTCAATACATTTCCCGGTTGTAGTTCCCATGTCATCATTGAATAACGTGGGTAGGTTTGAATTTAGATGATATTCTAAATTCAAACCAACATCCAAGTCTTTCACTTTTGTGTCAATATGATATTCAAAATATAAAGAACAGAAATTGGAAATTTCCTCTAACAAAAAAGCGTTGCATATGGAACCTTCCACGCGGGCTTTGTTGGTAATCTTTTTCTTCAAATGATTAAGGAACCTAAAAATATATGGAATTTGTAAATTAATAATTAGTTATTATTGTCAATCCAAAATAAATGGTTAAAAGAGTAAATAAGTGATATATTACCTCTCAAATGGATACATCCATCGATATTGAACAGGTCCTCCAACTTTCGCTTCATAAGGTAAGTGAATGGGCAAATGCTCCATGGAATTGAAGAAAGATGGGGGAAATATCTTCTCTAACTTGCATATTATTTCCGCAATGTTTGTCTCTAAACGTTCCATAGATTCAACCTTAATTGTAGATGCACATAAGTCTCTAAAAAATTGGCTTATCTCCGTTATTGCATTCCAAGAAGCCGTCGGGAGTAAATGTTTCAAAGCAACAGGTAATAAACGCTCCATAAAGACATGACAATCATGACTTTTCATCGAATGCAAGATCAACTTCACATGATCGACACACCTACTCAAATCCGAAGCATAACCATCCGGGAATTTCAAAGAACAAACCCAATCACACAAAGCCTTTTTTTCAGCAGTTGTTAAAACAAACCTAGATGTTGTAGGCCGTTTATAACAATTTTCAATAAAGTCAGCTTTACCTTTAGGTCCAAATGTAGTTTTCTTTGGTACATTCATCACCGTGTTGATAATTTGTTCAAAAAAGTTTTTCTCAATGTGCATAACATCTAAGTTGTGTCGAATCAACAACGTTTTCCAATAAGGAAGTTCCCAAAATATGCTTTGTTTCCACCAACCTTCCTTCTTGTCTTTCAATCTTTTTAATTCTTGATCAGAAGCATCAATTACTTTTGGTAAATCTTTTACCGTATCCCACACCTCGTCACCGGTTAGTTTCGCTGCGGCTATGCGGGTTACAATTTTCTTCTTTAAAAAATGCTTACAATTATTGCGGAAAGGATGATCAGGTTTTAAGAACTCACGGTGACAATCGAACCAAGAAACCTTGCCACTATGTTTTAGCCAAAAAGATTTATGGTCTTTTTCTTGACAATAAGGACAAGCACGGTACCCAGTTGTAGACCAGCCGAAAAGCATACCATATGCAGGGAAATCGTTGATCATCCACATTAATGCGGCCTTTAATTGAAAATTTTGTTTCTTAGAGACATCATAGGTGTACACACCAATTTCCCAAAGTTCTTTTAACTCTTTGATTAACGGTTGGAGGTATACATCTAAATTTGCCTTAGGGTTCTTAGGACTTGGAATGAGCACAGATAAGATCATAAATTGTCTCTTCATGCATAACCAAGGAGGTAAGTTGTACGGAGTGACAATCACGGGCCAACATGAGTAATTCCTCCCAAATTGCCCAAAAGGGTCATATCCATCTGTACACAAACCCAGGCGAACATTACGAGGCTCACTTGCAAATTCTGGATGTTCTCTATCGAAATGTTTCCAAGCTTCTCCGTCACTTGGGTGTGCCATTGTCCCACTTTCTCTTAATCTAGAGTTTTTATAGTGCCAACTCATCTCACCTGCTATGTGCTTGGTTGCATATAGTCGTTGTAACCTTGGTGCAAGCGGGAAATAAGTTAGTGTTTACAAGGAATTCGTCTCCCGCTTGAATTCTTTGCACTCTTATACCGATCTGCATGGCACTTTGTGCATTTCTCAAGATTAGCATTTTCCTCCCAAAAAAGCATGCATCCAGTAGGACATGCATCAATCTTCTCATGAGGTAGTTGCAATCCCTTAAGCACCTTCTTAATCTCATTAAAATTGCGCGCCATTTGATTATCCTTTGGAATAATGTCACCAACGAACGACATAAAACCATCAACGCATCTAAGAGATATGTTGTTCTCACATTTGAGTGTTGCCAACCTAGCGGCCGCTTGCAACAGACTCATATTACTTCCCTTATACACTGGTTGTTCGGCTTGTTCTAGCATTTTAAAGAAGGAAGAAATTTGAGGGTTTGGGGTTTCAAAACGCACTTCTTCATCGCTAAGGTCGTCGGGATTAAGCTGATCTTCCAATATTTGTTCAATATTATCGCGTAATGTATTTTCTACCATCTCCCGGTAAGGATTTCCACTAACTACATTACTCGTACTTTCTTGGATAGGCAAATTCTCACCGTGGTGCGTCCATACATAGTAATTATCGGCAAAACCATACGAGTAAAGATGACTTAGAACATCCCTCTTTCCTCTATAAGCTACATTCTTACATTTCTTACATGGACACTTCATTTCACCTACATCCTTATACACGGTACTTTGTTCTGCGAATTCAATAAACTCCCTCACACCCTTTGCAAATTCAACCTTAGGTTTCTTTTTTTCATCTAATCTTTCATACATCCACGCTCGTTCTAATTTTTTCATGTTATGTATCTACATTTCAATATATCTATGTTATAAACAAACAATAGTAAAATAAGAATAATAGCAACCAACAATACACAATAAATATTATCATACAAATATATAATTATTGTCAACAAGTACTCCATCTTCGAATTGGGTCCTTATCACTCCAACCTAAACCCGTCAATGTACGTTTCAAGTCACTAGTAAACACACACCTGTTATTTATTAATGAGGAAAAAATTCGCCAGCAATTCCCCTTAGTTCTCCAAATACACAATGTAGAATAAATAATTATTCCACATATGTATTTAGAGAACATTAAAGAAAACGTTACCAAACTCTTTCGTCATTAATAAATCACAAGTACGTGTTTACTACCTAAGTGACTTGAAAAGTACAAAGACAGTCCCAAAACGGGGACTATTCAAGAATTGCTCCTAATGAGAAATTCTTGAACGGGTACTAGGTCGATCAACATCAAAACAAACAATAATTTGAACATCAACAATAAAAACAACGACTACTAATTTTAAACCAATTTCTAACTTACAATTTATATTCTTTTAATTTCTAACTAGCATAACAATTTGTAAATGACATTTTAAACCAATTTCCATCATTTGACATTAGTTTATAATCATATCTAACTTTACATTTTAAACAAATTTCTAACTTACAATTTATATTCTACTAGTATACTACTAATTTCTAACTTATATTTTTAACCAATTTACAACATTTTTGACCAATTTAGAACATTTTACTAATATATTAACTTTTATAACTAACATAACAATTTACAAACTATTAATATACTACAAATTTCTAACAAACATAACAATTTCTAACATACATTTTTAACCAATTTCTAATATTCTACTAAAATATTAACTTTAACAATATCAACAACAATAATTTCTAACTTATATTTTTAACCAATTTACAACATTTTTGACCAATTTACAACATTTTACTAATATATTAACTTTTATAACTAACATAACAATTTACAAACTATTAATATACTACAAATTTCTAACAAACATAACAATTTCTAACTTATATTTTTAACCAATTTCTAATATTTTACTAAAATATTAACTTTAACCATATCAACAACAATAATACACACAACATCAACTATAACAACATAAACAATAACAATATCAACAACAACAATGGCTACTATCCTAGAGTCATTAACATAATTTAAATAATAATTAGTAATTTTAAAAGATAATTAGTAAGAAAAGATTACCTAATTAACTAAAACTGAAAATGGTGGTTGTTGATTGCGGTGGCAGCGGGAATAGGTGGCGGCGGCGGCAGGAGGGCGGCGGCGGCGGCAGGAGGGTGGCGGCGGCAGTCTTGACAGGTGACGGTGGTTGATGGGGTGAACAATGGTGGGTGGTCGATGTTTTGGGGTAAATAATTAGGGAAATTGATTTGGGGGAAATAAGAAAGGTAAAGGGGGACGCGACTTGGTTTTATCAGAAAAAAAAAACTTGTGACGGACTAGCCGTCACAAATTCCGTTGCAAACCCGCTTTTTTTGAATTTTTGTGACGGAATATCCGTCACAAGTTTTAATTATTCCGTCACATGTATACTTTTTAGATTCCCTCTGCAAGAGGTGACGTGTGTCAGTTAAAGAAAATTTGTGACGGAATATCCGTCACAAATTCCGTAGCAAACCCGCTTTTTTTTGAATTTTTGTGACGGAATATCCGTCACAAGTTTTAATTATACCGTCACATGTATACTTTTTAGATTTCCTCTGTAAGAAGTGACGTGTGTCAGTTAAAGAAAATTTGTGACGGAATATCCGTCACATATAGTTTATTTTGTGACGGAATATCCGTTACAAATCTTTGTTTTTGTGACGGATCACCCGTCACAGACTTTGGCGCCCTTGTTTTTTCAACCCGCCAAATTCTTGTGACGCTATGTGACGGCTAGTCCGTCACAAATTTTTGTCCGTCACAAGTCCGTTGCAAACCCGTGTTTTGTGACGGGATTTTCATCCGTCCCTACTGTTCCGTCACTATGTCGTGTTATCCTTGTAGTGGTGTCAAGGTTATAGTTGAGGTAAGTATAACTTCAAGTCGTATATGTTGAAGTTATAGTCGAGGTTACTATAACCTCGCATCCAGAGTTCATGTTATGGTTAGGGTTACTATAACATTGAATTGTTAATGTTAGTTATAGCTGAAGTTACTATAACATTGGTTGCTTATAGTTGTTTCATATGTTGTATTGTGTTCAACGTGTTATGTCCTTGTGTTTGCATATATCTTTGGTTACTCTTATTCATATGATAAGTAGGATGATTAGTTATACTATCCTACGAGTTGGGTCATGATGTTGTTCATGCATGTTAGTACAGTCGGTTATACTGTGCATTGGTTTGTTTGCTAGTTTGAATAGATGACGGTAGTATCAGTTATATACTATTGGAATGAACCAACGCTACCCGTTGATGCGGGATTTATTTTGGTCTATGTTCGGGGGTGGCCAGAGGCAGTGGTTATACGCTCTGGGTCCCGAGTGTCGTTCGGTTTACCGAGAGTCTGGCCAGGTCTTAGACATATAGGCAGTGGTTATACGCTATACATAGTACCGTGAAGGCAGTGGTTATACGCTCCGCACCGATGGAGGCAGTGGTTATACGCTCCGTCAGCTAGAGGTAGTGGTTATACGCTCTGGCAAGTTAGAGGCAGTGGTTATACGCTCTAACGGGCGTTCGCTCTATTCGCTATGCTTTGTTGCTAGCTTTGTGCCTTCTGTTGATGTGGATTGTGTGTCACCATATTTGCTACGCTTTAATGCTAGCTTTGTGCCTTAGGTTGATGTGGGTCGTTTGTCACTACTAGTACTGTAAGTGTTCATGGTCTAGGTTTGCATGATTGCATTCGTCTAAGGTTGATAAGACATGGTAAACTTTGTTGGGTTTTCATGAGTATAAATGATCTCGCGTGTTTACTGGTTTTACATTTCATTTGTTAATGATTGTTAATTATATTCAATTGTTGTAAACATGACTGGGAGAGCATCTAGTTACTCCCGACTGATTGTCGACCCCCATTCTCAGGTTGTTCAGATGTTTGTTGTTTGGATCTTATCTTGCTGGGGAGTGCTGTGCGGCGAGATGAATAATAAATTAGGAGTTTGCTTTATGTTTTAAGAACCTTCGAATAACGTATTAGTTTGTTTTGGATTTAGATTGGTCAGGTGTTTCCGTCAACCCTTTTATCAGTATCGTACTCTGATATTCATTTTATATAAGTTTTTCCTTTGTTTTATAATTCGGGTTGTTACAGGCTTCACGCCCATGATTCGCCTTCTGTGGAACCCGCCATAGAAGGGATGTGCACATTAATGGACTTGGGTTTATCGCTCGATGGAGATGAGCGGGGCTTAGGTGGGAACGGTACGGTCCCCCACTGGTGGTGTGGAGTACCTGTTGCGATGGGTACTCTGGCAGGACTACACACTTTAGTGTAGGGCTGTTCACTCAGTGGTCCGGACCAAAGATCAGACCGGACCGGACCATTTGGTCCGGACCAGACCGGATCAAATTTTGTTTGGCCCGGTCCACGGTCCACCTATTTACTCTACTTTGGTCTTCAACCCGGTCCTGGACCAAAACCGAATAGATCGTGGACCGGAGCGTGGACCAAAGTTATGTAAGAAAAGAATTTTTTAAATTGTAATATTATTGATTTTACTTTCTACTTTGATTATACGTATTATAAGATGTGTAATTATGTAGTTAAATCTAGTAAGAAAATAATGTTGTTTATTTTGATCGTTACGAACTTCTCGAGTTCTAGTTTTATATGCTAAAACATGTCAATGATAATAATATTTGGTCCACTTTGGCCCGGTCCGGTCCGGTCCATGTATTTTTATGGTCCAGACTGGACCGGACAAATATTAATATGGTCCGGTCCTCGGTCCACCTCTTAACCCTTCTTTGGTCTTCGGTCCAGAGAGTTTGGTTCGGTCCGGTCCGGTCCTGGACCAATGAACACCCCTACTTTAGTGTGTAGTCATCTATGAGGAGATTGATTATGGAGTTGGGATTGGATGTGACGGTTGAGTTGTTTAGTACTTGTTTTATTGTGATTTATGTTGTGTAATTAGTACTGACCCCGTCTTTGTTTTGTAAAAGTGTGGTGATCTATCCGGGGATGGTGAGCAGTTGTTGAGCAGGTTTGATTAGAGGCTTTTGGGCTAGCTGGGATGTGTCACCACGAGCTGATTAGAGTCTTCCCCTGTCGTACTTTAGTAGTTGAGACATTTGGTTTTGAGAACATGTATCGTACTTTTTATCAGTTTGGATTTGGAATTGTAATCACGTTAAACTTTATTACCTTTAAATTTTGTTTCGTTATTGTCATTTGATTATCATTGCCTCGAGAAACCGAGATGGTGACATTTCTATGCCTGAGTGGTCCTGGTAAGGCACTTGGAGTATGAGGGTGTCACGAAGTGCTATCAGAGCGACGATCCTGAAACCTGTAACCAATGAATCTAATGAACATAGGGAGTCAATTAAAATGAACCCGGAGTAGAAGTTGTAGGAGCTAATGCAAAGGCTTGGGAGACGTCCTAAAGTCGCGAACTCGCCCTGCAATTTTCAACCGGTCACTCGGGGTATATGTCAGGGTCGTAAGTGTTATTTTTTGGTTTGTATGTGTACATAGTGGCATGTGTAATGAATTGTTGGATGTTGAATGTGGAGGATTGGAGGTATGGAGTAGAAGTTGAAAGATGTGTGATTCGTATGTTTAATTGAATGAAAAGCATGATGTATGTTTATGATGTGGCATATTGATAATATGAATAGATTGTTATGTTGATTGCATTAAGAGTTGCGTAGAAATGTATGCGTAGTTGTTGCTATCTTATTGAAAGTATGGTAGTTGTATATAATGTTGGGCAAGTGAGATGAACATGCGGGTAGTGTATACGAGTCTGCATGACTCGATCGAGGGGGGGGGGCACTCGATCGAGTAGGTGAGGTACTCAATCGAGTGGGTGTGACTCGGTCGAGTAGGTAGTGTGATGTTTTTCTGGGCAGAATTGTGTTTTTGGGTACTCGATCGAGTACATAGGGGCACTCGATCGAGTAGGGGTCGCTCGATCGAGTGGCGTGTCAGCTCGGTCGAGTATGTTTAAGATCAGAGGTCTGATTAAGTTCTGGAGTCGAGGCACTCGATCGAGTAGGTTGGGCACTCGATCGAGTAGCCTCAACTCGATCGAGTGGGTTTTGGTACTAGATCGAGTGGGGTCTGTGCAGGCTATATACGTGTTTTGGGTTATAGTATGCGTGTTTATATCTACCTTTTCTTATATAGTTACAAAATGCCGCCAAAGAAAACCGCCTTATATGTTAGAGCTGAGAGCATGAACATCGATGATATAGTGAAGATGTTTGAGCACCAAGATGCTCTTACGGAAGCGTTGAAAAGAGTGGGAAAGGATAAGGAGGTTGATCATTCAAAGATCAGCATCCACATAGCGAGGTTCAACCCGAAAGAGTATAAGGGGACCAGGGAGCCAATTCTTCTAGATAATTGGCACAGAGAGATGGAGAATATCCTGGAGTTGGTGCACTGCCCGGATGAGTTAAAAGTAGAACAAGCTGCGTTCTACTTGAGGGAAGCGGCAGGAGAGTGGTGGGATAAGGTCAAGGTGAGTGCTAGGGAGATGTATATGAAGCAGGGGCTAACTGCTATACCTTGGGATGAGTTCAGGAGAGCCAGGCGAGAGTTCGTACCGAAACATGTAAGGAGTAAGCTGAGAGAGGAGTTCAATGAGTTTAAGATGGCATCGGATATGACGGTGGCTGAGTATTACCGTAAGTTTAATGAGAAGGCTAGGTTCGCTGAGGATATGGGTTTGAGTGAGGAGAACCTAGCATTGAGGTTTGATAAGGGGTTGACCCCCAAGATAATGGAGAAGCTACATGTGGGAGTCCTTACAGATGTTAAGGAAGCTTATGAGAGAGCTGAGAGGGCTGAGAGTTTGGTGGAGATGACCTGAGAGAGAGGTGCTGAGAAAAGAAAGGCTGAGAGCGAGGGTGGTGGTCAATCTAATTATAAGAAGGGCAACCACACTCAGGCGAGAACATATTCATCTGGTTCGGGGTTTAGTGCTGGGGATTCCTATGGGCGTGGCCGTGGGAGTGGTAGCAGTAGCTGGGGGATGACCTGTTTTAACTGTGGCGGTGTAGGCCACAAGAGACATGAGTGCACCAGTGCGGTGAGTGGGGATTTCCAGACGCCGGGACAGGGAAGCTTTTCACAGGGTCCTGCACAGAGTTATGCGAGCAACAAACCGATTGGGTCATGGAACAACAGGGGAGGCCAGAGCAACAACGGTGGAGGTAACCGCAATGGCGGTAATTCTTATCAGAAGTCAGCTACGAACACCAACAAAAACCAGGGGTCGGGTGCTAAGCCGACTACCTCAGCTAGTAGTGTACAAGGAGGTGGGCAGAAGACCAGTGGAAAGCTGTTTATGATGGAGAAGAAAGCAGCTGAGGAAGATGTTCATGTTACCACTGGTACTTCTCTTGTTAATGGTGTTTATACCTTTTTTTTGTTTGATTCGGGGGCGTCACAGTCGTTTGTATCTTCGAGTCATGCTAAAAGGTTGAGTCTGAGAGTATGAGTCTATAAGAGAGAAAGTTTTCATACCTTCGGGTGAGTCTGTATCATGTGGGAGGTTGTATAGAGATGTATCCATGATAGTTGGGCAAGTTAATCTACCTGTAGACTTGCTAGAGTTTCCTTTAGAGAGCTTTGAGATGATAGTCGGGATGGACTGGTTAGGAAAGTACAAATCTAAGATAGATTGTCATCAAAAGAAAGTTTCTCTGAGAGGTCCTAAGGGCATTAGTGTGTCTTATCGTGGTTTTGTTATCAAACCCAAAGTTAAGTTGATTGCAGTTGTGACCTTGAAGTCCTATCTGAGGAAGGGGTGTCGTTGATCTTGTGCCATGTGAGAGATGACAGGATGAAGAGTCCGACAGTTGAGCAGATACCAGTTGTGGGGGAGTTTCAAGATGTCTTTCCAGAGGAGATTCCGGGGTTGCCACCGAAGAGGGAGATAGATTTCAGTGTTGAGCTAAAACCGGGGACGAGGCCAATCTCTAAGGCACCGTACCGGATGGGTCCTAAGGAGTTGGAGGAACTCAGGAAGCAGTTAGATGATCTGATTGAGAGGGGATACATTAGACCTAGTGTATCACCGTGGGGAGCACCAATTCTGTTTGTGAAAAAGAAAGATGGGAGCTTGAGGTTGTGCATAGATTACAGGGATCTGAACAGAGTAACGGTGAAGAACAAGTATCCTTTGCCAAGGATAGATGATCTGTTTGATCAGTTGAGTGGTGCAGGAGTCTTTTCTAAGATTGATTTGAGGTCGGGGTACCATCAGGTGAAGATTAGAGAGGAGGACATACCAAAGACAACTTTCACGTCGAGGTATGGCCATTATGAGTATGTAGTGATGCCGTTTGGGTTATCTAATGAACCCGTTGTGTTTATGGATTTGATGAACAGAGTCTTCAGTCAGGTTTAGGAGACGTTTGTGGTGGTTTCATAGAAGACATCTTAGTCTTTTCTAAGACTAAGGAGGAGCATGAGGAGCATCTCAGGATTGTGTTGCAGACCTTGAGAGAGCATGAGTTGTATGCAAAGTTGTCCAAGTATGAGTTCTGGTTGGAGAAAGTTGCTTTTCTGGGGCATGTGATTTCAAAGGAAGGGGTAGGTGTGGATCCTGCAAAGATTGAGGCAGTTACCAAGTGGGAAGCACCAAAAAATGTAGCTGAGATCATGAGTTTTTTGGGTTTAGCTGGGTATTATCGACGATTCGTGAAGGATTTCTCCAAGATTGCTAGACCTATGACAGCTTTGATGAGGAAAGAGAACATGTTTCGTTGGGATGAGAGTTGTGAGACGGCGTTCCAAACATTAAAGGATAGTTTGACCACAGCTCTAATCTTAGCATTGCCTGAAGGGAGTGAGAACTTTGAAGTGTATACAGATGCTTCAAAGAATGGGTTGGGATGTGTGTTGATGCAAAATGGTGAAGTGATTGCCTACGCTTCTAGGCAATTAAAGCCTTATGAGGAGAATTATCCTACACACGATCTGGAGTTGGGTGCAATTGTGTTTGCTCTTAAGATTTAGAGACATTACCTATATGGGGCGACCTTTAAGGTATTTTCAGATCACAAGAGTCTCAAGTACATCTTCACTCAAAAGGAGTTGAACATGAGACAGAGGAGGTGGATGGAGTTGATTGGCAATTACGACATGGATATTATCTACCATGAAGGGAAAGCCAATGTAGTTGCAGATGCTTTAAGCAGAAAGAGTGTGCATTCTTTGTGCACAACCATATCTTTGATGAGATTGAGAGATGAGGTTGGGAAGTTTGGGATACATATGATCCAGAAAGGGGATGTCATGGGAGATTTGACGGTGCAGCCTGATCTTTATGATGATATTCGTGGTAAACAGGTGTTGGATCCTAAGATAGTGGAGTGGAGAGCTGGAGTGGAGAAAGGGACAGTGTCTAGATTCTTTATTCACACAGATGGTAGTTTGAGGTTTGATGGGAGGTGGTGTGTCCCTAATGATGAGGAGCTGAAAAAGACAATCATGACAGAGGCTCATTGTATACCATACTTGGTACATACAGGTGGTGACAAGCTATAAAAGGATTTAAAGAAGAATTTCTGGTGGCCTGGGATGAAGAAATAAACAGCTGAATTCGTGGCCCGTTGTTTGACATGTCAGAGAGTTAAAGGGGAGCAGCGACGACCACAAGGTAAGATTCAGTCTCTTGAGGTACTTGAGTGGAAGTGGGAGTCCATTTCTATGGATTTTATCGTGGGTTTGCCGAAGAGTCAGCAGGGTAATACCATGATATGGGTTATAGTGGATCGACTGACCAAGTCAGCTCATTTCGTGCCAATGAAAGATACATGGACTAAGGCACAACTAGGCAACTAGATATGGCTTATCGGAAGAATGTGCTGAGATTACATGGGGTGCCCAAAGACATAGTATCTGACGGAGACTCGAGGTTTATCTCAAGGTTTTGGAAAAAGTTTTCAGGAGTCTTTGGGAACTACATTGAAGATGAGTACAGCATTTCATCCTGCGACAGATGGTCAGACAGAGAGGATAATCAAAACTCTTGAGGATATGTTACGAGCTTGTGTGATGTATTTTAATGGTAGCTGGGAACAGAGATTAGATTTGATTGAGTTTTCTTACAGCAACAGCTATCACACCAGTATTGGCATGGCGCCATTTGAGGCTTTACATGGGAGGAGATGTAGGAGTCCGATTTGTTGGGACGACAGTGCTGGGGCAGTGGTTTTAGGACCAGAGATGGTACAGGAAATGGTAGAGCAGATTAAGCTGATTAGGGAAAGGATGAGAGCGGCTCAGGATAGACAAAAGAGTTATGCAGATCTACATCGCCGGGATATAGAGTTTAAGGTTGGGGACAAGGTTCTTTTGAAAGTGTCTCCTATGCGTGGGGTCATGAGATTTGGTAATAAAGGCTAGCTGAGTCAGAAGTTCATAGGACCATATGAGTTCTTAGACCGGGTTGGAGAGGTTGCTTATCGGTTGGCCTTACCGTCTGCTTTGGATAGGGTACATAATGTGTTTCATGTGTCTCAGCTGCGGAAGTATGTGAGTGATCCATCATATGTGTTAGAGGTAGAGAATATAGAGCTAGATGAGTCCTTGTCTTATCTTGAGGTGCCTAAACAGATTCTTGACCGGAAGGTTAGGAAGACTAGACATGGTGAGACAGTCTTGCTTAAGATTCTTTGGTCTAATCATGAGGTTGAGGAAGTTATATAGGAGACGGAGGAGGCCATGAGAGAGCGTTATCCGTTTCTTTTTTTATCAGGTATGTATGGTTACGGGGACGTAACCTTGTTTCTTTTAGGGGAGTAGGAGATGGTCGCGAAGAGTTTTTACATCTTTTTGTGTTGCTTTTGATATAGTTAGTACTTGTTTGAGTCGGGTTGAGTCTGGTTGGTACGTATGTTTTGGGAGTTTTATGTTGAGTTTTGTTTTGTTGTTGTGTCGGGAGAGTGTTAGTGTGTTTTTGTTTTGTTGTGGTTTGAACTTCGGGGATGAAATTCTTTTTAAGGAGGGAAGACTGTAATACTACAGTTTTATGAGTCTCAGGGTACTCTATCGAGTGGGCCTTACTCTGTCGAGTAAGGGTGTTTTGATTTACGAAACAGTGTTCTGCCTGTAGGGTACTCGATCGAGTAGCCTTGCTACTCGATCGAGTACGAGACTTACTCGATCGAGTAAGTCGGGTTACGGGTGTTAATTGACGGGTTTTGTTAATAAAGCGGATTTATATATTATAAGTTCGTCAACTTCCTAAAACACTTTTGCTAAAACCTAATTCACTACTTAAGAGAGTTCTCAAGTACGTTGCTTTGTTTTTCCGCTTTATTGACAAATCCCGGAGCTAGAGAGGTCGGATTTCGTTGTTCTTTGCATCATAGTGATCCTTGCGTCAAGGGTAAGATCCACGTACCATTTTTATAGCATTTGCTTGACTTTGTTTAAACCCTAATTTTGGGAATTAGGGGTTTTTATGATTTGTGGTGTTAGTAGTAATTGTATGATTATGTGAATAGGAGGAGGATTCGTAGAAGAAAGGTTTTGAGACAGCTGCTAGATCGTCTGCTGTTTGTGTTGCATTCCAGGTAGGGTTTTCCCTACTCAGTATTAGTTACATGATATGTGTGGTGATTGTGCTGTAGTTAGTGATTGTTGATTGATTCAGACGGTTGTGATTGTATATTGTTGATTGATTCAGACGTCTGTTGATTTTGGTGTTATGGTTATTGTTTATCTGTCTGTGTTCTTCGGGGTGCGTCCCTGGCTGAGTGGAGTCACTTGCGGGAGTTGATTCAGACAGCTGCTAGATCGTCTTTGTTTTGTAAAACTGTGGTGATCCATTCGGGGATGGTGAGCAGTTGTTGAGCAGGTTTGATTAGAGGCTTTTGGGCTAGCTGGGATGTGTCACCACGAGCTGATTAGAGTCTTCCGCTGTCGTACTTTATTAGTTGAGACATTTGGTTTTGAGAACATGTATCGTACTTTTTATCAGTTTGGATTTGGAATTGTAATCGCGTTAAACTTTATTACCTTTAAATTGTGTTTCGTTATTGTCATTTTATTACCATTACCCGGTAAACCGAGATGGTGACATTTCTTGTAATACCCCGTATTTTAATAATAAGTTATGAGAATAGTTTATGTAATTTAATAATTAATTAAAGGCATTTCTAATAATGAATTACAAATAAGACGATAATTAAATAATAAAATAAGTAAAACAAGTCGGGAATTGGGCTTAGCTAATAATCGGGTATTGGACCATGTGCCATTAAGTAATTGGACTGAAATTTAGTATAATAAGGTTAGAGTATAATCGGGATTTGCATCGGAAAATAATTATAATATAATATGGAAAGGTAGTAATTATATTAATACTAATAATAATTTATGACAATAATAAATTAGTAAAGATAAAATAAGGGAATCCTACCTATGATATATGTAATAATAATAATATAATTGTGATAATAATAATATAATGATAATTATAATAATAGTAATTCCTATATTAATTGGAATAGGTAAATTAAGATAGTTTCCTAATCGACCTCGTTTTCTCTATAATCTTACGCTATAAATACCACCTTAAATCTAATAAATAAATTACAAATCAAAAGAAGAAGCTTTAGGAGGTGGAAAGAAAGAAGAATTAAGAAACAAAATTACTAAAGATCGCCCCTATATTACTCATCTCGCCCCTAATATTAATTTCACTTTCCAATTTTGCCCTTTATTCTAAAACATTCTCAAAACTATTTTTTGTCGGTAATTCAAAATATGTATGACGGTGACCCATTTTACGATAATTAATAATCAAGCACGATTAAATTCGAAACAAAATTGACGATTAGAAACGTAAAAACTTCAAACGATCATAACTTTGTGCTCGGGTGTCCGATTTTGACGATTTTTTTTTTCAAATCACTTAACTCGACGAGATGAACGCAATGGTAAAAAGAAAAAATGGAAAGCGGGCACATTCGTGTGAAAAACACGAACTGGCCTAGGCCGGTTCATGTGGTTTACATGAACCAGCCCTGGCCAGTTCATGTAAATCACACGAATGGGCCTAGGCCAGTTCATGTGGATTACACGAATTGGCCCAGGCTGGTTCGTGTAAACCACATGAATCGGCCTAGGTCAATTCGTGTTTTTACACGAATGGACCATTTTTCAAATTTTTTTTTTTGCATTGCGTTCGTCTCGTCGAGTTAAGTGATTTGAAAAAAAAAATCGTCACAATCGGACACCTGAGCACAAAGTTATGATCGTTTAAAAGTTTTTGGTCCTTTATTCGTCAAATTTTGTCCAATTTAAATCCCTATTTCGTATTATTTTGAGACGGTTTTGTTTTTGTTAATTTATGAAGCGGTTTTTTGAAATTTAAAATTTAAAATCGGAAATGAGTAAAAATGAAGGTAAATGGGGTTTTAATTACACAAGGGCAAAAAGGTAATATTTAGGGGCGAGATGAGTAAAACTAGGGGCGATCTTTAGCAAACCCGTTAACAAAATCAATTGGTCGACTTGAGGTAATTAACTCAGCTTAAAGCGGTTTATATTATTTTCATACAAGCATCTTTAGATCGATAGTATGACTTCTATAGACCATCATAGGACTCGAAAATTGGACCTATAGCGACATTGGACTACAAAGTTTCTGACCTAACCATTGTTGGTCGTCGTTGACCACCGTTGACCACCGTTGACCACCGTTGACCGTCCAATCGAAGGACAAAAGGGGAGGTATCGGTTTATTATTAGGGTTAGGGTTAGGGTTGGTTTTGCGTTATTTGGCCCACTTAGCGTGACCCATCTGACCTAGGGTTGTGGGTGGTGGCTTATGGGTGTTAGTCGGTCCTAATGGTGGTGTTAGGGTGGTGTGTGATGGTCAAAGGTGGCTGGTTTAACCGGGTTTAATTGATTATGCGAAACAGGGGTGTTTGGGGGAGTTTCGACCCGTTAGGGTCGTGTCGTGGTATGGGGCTGGTAGGGTTGACACATAGGGGTTGAGTCGACCTCCTTGGTGGTTTTGGGGTGGCCGGAGATGGAGGTTCGTGGTAGTGGTGGCTGGTAAGTCGCGGAACAGGGGGGAGGGGTGTTTATTGTTGATGTCGGTGTTGGCCTGTTGTCGTGTGAGGTTGTGGGAGCTGGTGGACCACCATGGGTCAAGGGAGACCACGGTGGTGGCCACTGGTGGTCGTGGGGTATTGTAAGGTGGCGAGTTGATTTTTGTTGTCGGGTTTTCGGTATTAGTAGTTCATGGTAGTGTTTAGGGAAAGGTTGTGCGGTCTGTTCTGGGCGGTTCAACTGGTGGTTATGGGTGATCGGGTACGTCATGGTGAAGGCTAAAAGTGGCAGGCTCGGGTGGTGTCGTTGGTGGTTGCTTGTGTCGGGAAAAGACGGGTTAAGAGGGGGTGTTGGTGACGGTTTACACGAGTTAAGAGGGGGAGTTGTTCGTGGGTTTTCACGGGGTGCATGGGTATGTGTGGTGAGATGATTGTTTATTTTTTTTAGACGGGTTAACTCGGGTATTAATAAGTAATCGGGTCTTGACTTTAATTAACGGGTTTTCGTATTATAATTAAAACGGGATTAATTATACGAGATTGTAGTTAACATAATTAATTATTTAATTTATAATTGATAAAATAATTAGTTTGGGTGATTGTGACGGGTTTGCAATCGGGTTTTATAATTGAAGCGGGATTTGAATATCGTAATGAATTAATAATGAATTAGTAATTAAGTTAGGTAATGAATAATAAATATAAGTTTAATTATAAAGGGATGAGAATAATGAATGATGTATAATTAATAATGGAATAATTATTTATGTTAGGAAATTCGTTGAGAAACTTTATTTGGATTTCTACGTGTTTGGATTGCATCATTGGAGCGGCTTGCTATACAGGTAGGGATAAATCCTACTCAACTTTTACTCGATAATGTTTGTTGGATGGTTTACATTAAAGTGAATTGATCGTATGAGAATTGTGTTGGTTGATATAATCGTAATTGTTGGAAGGGAGATTTATATTGTATATGTTGGTTATACTGTGGTGGAGTATTGTTGTAGTATTAACAGATTTATTCTGGCAGACATTACTTATAATAATGTGGAGTGGTTGAACAGATTTATTCTGGCAGACGATATTTATCGTGTTTACTCGAGCGGGCCCAGTTGGTCCGCAGCCATCCGAGGATATTACTCAACTATATGTTGAGGCAGACATTACCTTTTGGTAATGTAGTGTGTGTTTACTCACCTTCGGGTTGAGGCTGCCCCGGCCAGGGATTGGCGGGATGATTAGTGTGCTAAGAAAAAAGAATGGAGCACGTTGTCAGGGGGTTGTGCAATGTAAAAAGAAAATTGGATTGTTATCGTATGTTTTTGTTGTTAGTATTTATTCCTACTCAACCTCGCGGTTGAGTGTGTATTCGTGAACACCTGCGGTGAACCGTTTTATGGGGAGTAGATTTGACAGGTACTAAAGATTAGCTGACTCAGGAGCATTGAGATGAGAGCTTGACTTGGACCCTAGTTGAAGTATAGATCACATAGAATAATCACATCACTTTATTTATTTCCGCTGCGAAATGTATTGTAATTTATATTAAGTTTTAGTTGGTTAAGTTGTAATAATCATGTATTCATTAAAGTAAAGTACTTTGGTGAGTTGGACTTTGTTATTCACTAACTCGGGAAACCGAGATGGTAACAGTCCTATTTATTTGGAAATGTCTAGCTAAAGGCTCCTGAATAAATGGGGGTGTTACATTTCTATACCTGAGTGGTCCGGTAAGACACTTGGAGTATGGGGGTGTCACAATTATACATTTGGAAGTACAAAACTATTTCTCTCACACGGTCTTATATTTATATTCATATTCACATAACCAAACGTGTCTTTAAATCATTTTGTTTATTAGATCAAGTCATTTGGCCCTCGAATAAATTGATCGGTTTGTTAATGCGTTACAAATTCGCTAAGTAGTATGAACAAACAGGAGTGTCGAAGAGCCGAGAAGACATATAATAGTAAAAACAAAAAACCTTCATAAGTGCCTTTAAATTTTATTGAATATGTTGATGATAAGGTACATGGTCCAACTTAAAACAGTAAAACAGAGCAGACTGAAAAAAAAAAAAAAAATTTAAGCCAACAACATAACGTTTGTAAATGTTGAGACACGAGAACAACACAACCACCATAACCATACATAGCATACAACACTTGATGATGATTTAAAGGCCTAAGAGCGAAGTCAAGTGTGAAGACATGCTTACACCGGGGCAGAAGCATCATCCCCGTTTCTTGTCTCCTGCACATGCCACCAGCACGGGTTACTCACTCTTTAACACCATTATAGTTAATTATTTTAGTATGTTAAAATATAATCTTATATGTAGACAATGTAGTACATTTATTTTTTTTATATTAATCATTTATTTAACTTTAACTAAAATATATTCGCAAATAACACAAAAGGTAAAAATATGTAATTGAGACAAATGAGCGAGAAAATACCTGACAAGGATTCCAATGTTCACCCCATCCACGTGGGTTCAAAAATGTGGGAATAACAACCATTTTAGCAAACAGTAAAATTGCACTTATAAGATGATTACTACCTGCTTAGATTTGCTTTGATGTTTATTGTATATTTCTCACTATTTATACGGGATTTAGCGTAAATATCGCCTCCATTGACGAAATTCATGGAAACTATTGCTAATTAAGAGACCACGTGATAGGCTTCATGGGGAATGGAGTGTAATTTGGAGGAGGTGGCCAATTGGCCATGTGCTTGAGCATTCGAACAAAACGAGTCAAGGATTCCAATGCGATAATTAAGAATATAATTAAGGATTTAGGAGTCCGAGGGCAATGGCCCATCCCGTAAATCGTAATTAGTGAAGAGACATTTAGGAGATGGCCAAGATGTAAAATTGCCGGAGTTTAAAATAGGATCGATTTGACAATTTGCACATAATCTCAAACGTTTTTGGGGCCAAATTGCACCTAACACTAAACGTATGAGTAATTTACTACTTTCCTCGGACCTAAAGATCTACACATCACTCTAATTTTGTTAAGATACACGTTGAATTACTCGTACTTAGGAGAGCATTAATTCACTGTTACACGGTTGGAATCAGCTTCCTGATCATGCGTAAAAATGCCTTCAAAAAAGGAGTTGGATGATAACCAATACTAAAAACCTTTGTATATACATGGTTTTACAACTCCAAAACACCAGCCCTCAATATTGACACTATCTTCAGTATCCCAACAAGCTGCCATAAATCAATGACGACTAGCGCTTATTACAATCACTTTACACTCGTATTATTCTATATCATTATAGGATAGGCTGATCTTATATTACAATGAGATTCTTCATCGGTTCAACAGACTGTTAAAGGAGGAAGCAAAACATGATAATCTGGCTGAAAATGGTGTTATCAAAAGGACACTTATACGGTCAAACTGATTCTTTGATGGAAATGGCGCAATCAAAAGGATGATCTGATGGAAATGAAGAGGATCATAATACGATTAAAAAAACGGAATTGTTTAAACTAGGCCTTGACTGTGATTCATGCTGCTCTATTTTTGGGTAGATGCACCACTGAAAACTGGAAAGTAGGTATCCAAATCAAGCCGATCCAGAATTTGCTGGGTCGCCCAGAGATAAGAAGAATGTCCTTCGATTATGTCGGTGGCATCCACCTGAGTGCATAAAGTACAGCATTTAAGAAACAGCTCTGAACATTAGATATCAGCTCAATAGAGTAGAATCCAGAAGACAGAGAGCTTACATTTTCAATCCCAGGCACATCAACTTCCTGGATTCCAGCTAAACCCTTGGAGAGAAGGCTGTTTCAAGGAAAATTACAGGGTTCAACTTGAGTTAGACTGTTAAGAGTCGCATGCATATGTTCATGTACACATGCGCAAATAGGTTATTTGAGTTGAGCCTAGCTCAAGTCGAATTGAGTCAGGTTATATCAGGTAGGTTACACATTACGGATCTGGTAGGGTACCGGTTGGGTCATTTTCGATTAGTGGTTACAACTTACAAGTTTGCTCAATTGGATTTAGTTCAATTCGGTGCAAGTCATGACTATGAAGACTTGGGTTATTTTTTAATGTAGATGATGTTAACCGTGTTTTCAAAGCAGTTGTTTCGGGTCATTGTGGCTCACTTCCTGTCAGCTTGGGTCAGGTCAATTTCGGGTCTAACAAAGTTCGGGTTGACTCTGGTCAGGTCAAGTCATATTTGGGTTTTATAATTCAAGTCTACTCAGGATTTTAGGACAGGTCATTTGGATTAGCTTAGTTTTATTGAGATGCATATGCCTTGTTTTACGCAGAAATTCTTGCCAATGGCCAGCCCTAATGTGAAACTGATCCAATTACTCGTATAATTAAATGAGAAATATTAAATATTCATAGTAAATGGAATAATTTTACAATGAAATGGTTTCATACAGACTTGCGTGGTTTTTTACTCTATTTATACATGTGTTGTGGGGGAAAAAGAAAACCGTAAGCAGGGCTGTAGAACATCTCTGCTGAGCTACCTAATCCCCGACGATTTGAACTTGAAGAAAACACATAACTGGTTCAGATTAAGAGCTCCCATAACAGATGGAATATTCAAGAATTAAAGTTGCAAAATTGCAATGCACAATTCCATTAGCAAATCAGAACAGCCAATCGAGATGGGAATTTTGCCTCAAGTTTTAGCAGAGCTATAGGTGAAGGGCAAAAAATTGACAAATAAAACGTAACTTGTTTAGATTGTTGGAGTTCGTATTCAGCATTGGATTCGTATGTCATCCCACAAAATAAATATTATATCTTGCGTACCTTGCGCGGAAGGCAATGCCAAGTATCCAGTCATTTCGTGAAAAAACATTAACAAATCTTCCGGCAACGACCTACAAAAAGACGGGACAATTGAGCACCAACACAAAAATTTTAGTCACATCTTACAAGCCACTAACGCCATGTAGCTAAGAATAAGTATGACACAAGCATGGAAACAACTGATAACGATGAATTACCTTACGCGCAGCTTCCCAATTTTCGTCTTTTATTGGAATTGGTGCCCCAAGAAGAACAACTCTTTCAACAAGATTAGCTGCCAGAAGAGTACTGACACACTTTTAGAATGCGCAAAGAAAACCAATATGCGTACCTCGTGGGATTGGAAATATTATTATTACCTTGCTCAGTTTTGGACAAGTATTTGAGACACTTGAATATTACTCTAGCTCCTAAAGAGTAACCTACAAGTGTAACAGGCCTGCAATAGATTTAGCAGTCCTATATATGTATATCATAGATGTGCTTGTTGATCGGAATATTATCAAGCCAGTAAATAAGCCCTTTGTCCATGAATAATCTTCCCTCTTGAAATCTCTCTCTCTCTTTTTTTTTTTTTTTTAATGTTATGTTGTCATTATGGTAATAACCCAAAAAAAGAAAAAAAATCATGGTTGGGACCCTATCCCGCCCAAGGCACTAGGACGACATTACACAAAACACCCAGGTGTGACTTTATAAGGAGGCAACTAGCGAGACACACTACTATGCAACTTCTATATTTTTTTCTAGTTCTTTTATAATGTCCTCTTTGCGAAGTTATTCCTAGCTTTACTCTTTGCAAATCAGCCCTCTTTAATAACCAATAAAGGTATTGCCGATTTGCTGCACAAAATTTTATTTTGAAAATACAAATGTGTTTGCAAAACTGGTGCACCTCATTGTCTATAGGGCATGCATCTTTGCCTCGCGCCTTGTCGCGTTAGGTCTTTACCGTCTTGGTGCGCCTCAAGCAAGTTGGACCCCATATTATAAGTTTGCATATTCGTCAACATTATATAGTTTGCTCCTCATTTTTGAGCAAAACAAACTAAGAAATTTATTCATGGACGAAGAATGTTATTCAAGGGTTTGACAAATGATTAAATAGTATTGTATAAAAAAAAAGAAACAAGAAAGAAAGGCGAATGATCACCTGTTCCCTTGCAACCCCTTCAACAGTATTTCGGCAAGAAGCTTTCCAGCTTTGTCGGATCTGAAGATTTATTTAACTATATTTAATTATTTAAGATATAAATAATACTAATTCTAAGCAGCATAGCACACATCAGCTACTGCATCAATTAAGAGGTAAGAGGGAGATACGCTTTAGTTCTCACCCTGTCGGTAAGCAAGCCTTGCAATGACAAGTTGATAATACCTGTTCACAGCTATCGTCCACTTGCTGTCTATAAAATCAGTGATTGCAAGCAAGGTAGCTGGCCAGGCTAATGCGGTAAGAAGCGTGCTAAGAACCGTCATCATAGCACCTTGTTTCATCAACTGCAAAGCAAGTCCTACAAAAAGTAGCATCAGGATATGACAACTACTTTATTGTGAAGGTTAATACTCTACCAGCAATGTCATTCATTTGGAATAGAATAATTACTTGAAGTGAGCCAATCCTGTATTGCTGTACTGACAGCTATCAGATGTTGGGACTCCCACACGAGCACATACCTGGAGTTAGTCGGTGTGACAGTGAGAATCCAAAAATGAATAGCAAGCAAAAGAAACAAGAATTCATGACCAAGTGTCATGAAATCCGCAGTTGGATTACGTGAAATGATAAACCGAATCACAGGATTCACGAACAACCTATTGCGAAAATAAGTTGAAAACAAACTACTTTTGATTGTCCCCAAAATTCAAACAAAGATCAAGAAGCGTAATTGAGGTAACTCTGATATTTGGTTAGATCAAACATTGGAAATGAGGAAGAAGACTGCTTATCAAATCTCCTTAATCACTTCTTGAATCAATTTATTAAGATACAATTTCATATTTTTAATTCTATTACTGAAAATGTTTCAAGCCACTAGGTGCTGAAAAGCCAAAAGAGAGAGTATAGGAGATACATATGATCTCAATTGCCACAAAATATAAAACAGTGGTACTTTTGTCTAAAATACATTTCAAGAAGAAAAGAAAGACATCAAGCACAACTGTCAGATATAGGGTACCTTTCAAGGTTATTAGTTAGCCCTTCCCATGGCATTATAAAATCGTCCTCATCAAAAACAAATCCAGATACCAGGATTCCAACAGCTAATCGCTGAAAAAACAAATATAATATTCATATGAACTCAAAGAAACAAGATGGAATACATAAAAGGTCAATCAGGCAAAAAGCTAACTGGAAAACAAGTAACTCAAAGGTCAAACAATTTACTCACTCCTTGTCCATGATTATTTCCTACAGCTTTGAACTCAAATTCCTCGATACTTCCTATCCTCCGTGCCATTTTCGTCCCAGTGAGCCCAGCTCCAGCAGCTGCAGGAAATGTATGACCAAAAAATTAATACATGGCCACAGAACATTCTAACAATTTTATCTAGTTCAACATAGGAAACACCCGAACATCTTACAAAAGACACTGAAACTTATGTGAGCAGTCTTACTTGTAAGAGCACCTCATTAACATTAACATTAACCCTATAACAAAATGAAAATACATCGAAATTCAGGGTGTTTCATTGTCTCATACAAGTGATAAAAACTCATATACAACAAGATATAAGGAGAAAGAGTAGAGTACAGATGAAAAATTTAACATCCTCGAAGAATTTTACCTCCAAATGAGGCAGCAATGGCAACGGAGCCCGCAACAGAGCCCGCAACACTTGCAGCAGCAGCAAATCCACCTGCTCCAATGACAGGAATAATAGTGCCCAGTGTAGGGGCCAAAGCACTGAATCCGGCAGCAATAGCAGGTGCAGCTAAGCCTGTTGAAGAATAATTGAACAGATGAATTTCGGAAACAGAACGTCAATAAACAGTTGTCTCAGTAGTAAGTCCTGAATTTACCCCCAGTGATGGCCATCAAAGCACCACCAGTTACAGCAGCAGCTCCAATTATTCCCCCACGCTTCCATTTAGCCCATGGACTTTCTTCGGATTTGGCTTCTTCTTGTTTCAATTCCTGCTCTTTTGCTAAAGCCATGACAGAGCAGGCAATAATAGTCTCCATCGCTTCCTGCAAAAAGAAGGATGTACACACAGTCATGTACTCTAGCAAGGTTGAGAATGAAGCACGATGTATTCCAGTTCAGAAAATTAATCATAATTATCTACTAAAAATTACATACTATATAAACTAACAAAAATCATAATCTAGAGTTGAACACATATAAATTCAACCTGATGCCTGATAATGCAGGAAATATAACATGAATTGTTACAGCGGTATAACTAAGAATATAAGTTTTCTCAAATTAACCTTATCTATTACCTCCCTATAAATTCTATTACCCAAATTCTTGTTTATGACGGGCATATCCCTCTTAAACTTACAACGGGTCAAATAGGATAGATGGGACAGAATCAGAATGCCTAGAGAGTAGAGACTAGCAAAAAGCTTATCTTGTCTATCCAAGTGGGGTACTATTTGACCCGTTTTAATCTTAAGACGGAGATGCCAGTCTTAAGAGATACTAAGAGATACTGATTCAATTAAGCATCAGACAGGAAATTAATAAACTGCAATTTGATTGAGCCTCATACCACTTCCACCCACTTGACATCAAGCCATGTTGCAAGTAGCCGTAAAGCAACGCGGTGTCGAGCGTCATAACCCTTTCTTTGCTTGGATTTTTTGCTATTGTCAGACATATTTGCGAGGCTTGCTGAAAGAAGCTCGTAAAGAACTGTTAGTTTCCTTTCATAGCTAAGCTTTCTCTCCTCTTCCACAGGGTCCTCGCTGAATTTATATTCAGGCTCATGAGGGGAATCTTCATCAAGGATAGTATTAGCAGTTTTTTCCTGGATGACTTCAATCACTTGTCTCTCAGCAGAGGTTGAAGGTGTCTCTGGCATCTCAGGCACAGAACACTTTTCTCGTCGTTCTTGATGATACTCACGCTGCTTTTTCCTCTTTGTCTCAGAATCGATCAAAGCTACCATACTTGCTACCATACCATCAATACCTTTTGCCAAGGCAAGCTCTTGATCCTTCTTTTCTGATGAACTTCCCTCAGTCTCTTCTGAAAGCAGTCTCAGAAACTGATATATTACACTAGTGAGTTCAAATAAATATAGTAACAATCAACAAACAGAATTAATGATACTCAAAGAACGTATTCTTTGTTAATTTTGTAAACCTCAAAAGTATACTAGTTCTCATTCCTCGTTGGTAAATATGGAGCATAAACGATGGCACCAAAAAAAATATCAAGCACGGATTTTGTGGAAGCACATCACCCGATATTACGCAAAAGTAATTTTTATTGTAGGATTGGTGCAAGTTCCTGTCATAAAATATCGTTGTTTGATTGCTTTCTGAGAAGGAGAATATATAACTAAGACCATACAGAAATAAGACGAAAACAGTTCAGAACCATTTAAAAACGACTCGCCTATTATGAACAGATACAGAACAATTATTACATGCAACCTGGTCTAACAAAATGGTACAGGCTAGCCCAAACAAGCACCTGTTTACCCCTAGCTTAAAAACAAAACAGAAAGAGATAAAGCTATGTATTACAAAGATATCTCCTTCAAAAATACAAAAAAAATTGGCATAAAAGGGTTTACACACACACACACACAGTCTTAGCATGCAAAATCTGCCAACAGGTGTAGACAGACATTCACTACGCCAGGACTCACTTGATTCTACGCCATACTAATACCACAATCAGAATCACAGTCAAAATCGCATCATACACTAAGATTACCTACCAATATTGTCCAAAGGGTTGTATACTCCTACTCTATTATTAATGCAGTCCAATAAATTGTTTAGAAGGCATAAAAATGCACAATCGTTTATACATGGAAAAAAGAAAAATGCAAAAAGAGATACCGCGCCAACATGGTGAGTAGCTGGGGAAGCATTAGCGGTCTCCTCGATCCCTTGCCATGCAGAAGAATCTATCTCCAAAAACCTACACACATTTTCACCCTAATGTTTCATCTTTCTTACAGAGCACTTCAAAACAATATTATGACAATCAATTAAAAATGCATCTCTTAATACTTAAAATTCACGCCCAATTCTCATACTAACTGTTTGATTTCAAAGCACTCCACGTTGTGGTATTAAATCAATGTCCCGACACTGAAACATGACCATTTTTAAAACGTTTTCAAAATCACCCCAATGGCGCGACCGCACTTTGAAGCGATATTGGCCACAATTGGCAAGACTAGATTGTAATCCCTAATACTAATCCTATGCTCCAGCTGCAGTGGCATAGCCGATTGTATCTGGTGAAGTCTTAAGACCGCACAGCTGTCCAACCATAGACATTTTACGTTGTTGAATTCGTCTAATTCGAGAATTTTATGCCTCTAAACCCACATAATAATACTCCGTAACAAACAAATTACACTTACAGTAAAACTATTCCGGGATTCTAACAATTTTGGCTACGCCACTCACTCCAGGTCATCAGCATTACGATCATCAATCAAAACACAATAACATCCTAACATTTGTCTTAAGACCCTACACTCCTACAGCTTCCCCATGATTGACGGTTTTACATTGTTAAATTTGTCTGATTCGAAAATCTAATGTCTTTAAAACTCCGTAATTGAAACAAGCAAATTACAATGACATTAAAACCGTTTTTAAACAATTCTGGCTACGCCACTAGCTCAAGGTGACAATGAGCTCAACAACATAACGATAATCAATGGAAACACGATCATATATTCATATACTAACATTTCAGAATTCCACAATTTCACACTATCACCAATTATATTTATCAACATTCAACATAGACATAAACAATAATTAAAAAAGAGAAAACAGAAAGAAATACTACTTGAAAATGGGATGAAGAAGGCCAGAATTAGGATGAATCCAAAGGAGAGGATCATCGGAGACGGAATCACTACTATTACTTCCGTCACTACTACTGCTAATGCGATCCTTAATAATCTCTCCACCGTCACCGCCACCGTCATCGCCACCGTGAAATCGATTATACGGCGGCGAACCGAGGGGGCGAGACTGGTGGATCTGCGCCTGGTTAATCGCTAGTCCGAACAATGCTCCGGCAGCGTACCTTTCCGTCGGTGATAACATTTTTGCCGCCATTTTTAACGGTTACGGTATGATTTTAGGATTTTAATTAGAGTAAAGGTTGATTTTTAGGTGTGTTTGATTGAAAGTGATTGTTGGTTGAAACGTTCCTTGGATTGTTGTGCGTGTCATAAGTCGTGACTCTGTACTTCATAGTCGAAGTGTTTGAAATTAAATTTGAACGTGTCGGACGGAAGAGTGAAAATGAGTCGGCCAATGTGGCGGGTTCTACAAATATGCCTTGTGTAACGAACCTCTAAAACACTAATTCCTAAAAATTGTGCACGTTAAATTATTTTGAGCCTTTAAATTATTTAATACGCGGGATAATTGTCGATAAAATAAAAACGAACCACTCTCACACACCACCCCTAACCACTGCCCACTACCTAGAACTACCGTCGTTCACCCTCACCACCGCACCTTCCACCAACAATAAACCCTTTATTGATAATAATTGATAAACAAATAAACATATTAATTTCACTAATTGATAAACCCTAACAATTTCAACAAAACAAATTAATAATTGCTAAATAACAAAATTACTTCACTAATTGGAGAATTAAAATTCATTATTCAAGTTTTTATAACGACTAGATTCGATTTTAGGGGGAAATGTAGAACTTTCTTTTTCTAGGTTTAAATAAAATGGTATGATATGGAAAGTTAATGAAAAAATGTATGTGAAAGAGTAAAATTCGTATATGAAAAAGTAGTTCCGATAAATATAAGCGCTAATTTTTTCCATAAAATTTCGCTTAGTCTGGTGGTTTAAATGCAAGCAGCAAGTGTAAACGCGTGGGTGCTGTGTTCGATTCCCTGGTGCTCGACTTGAATCCGAGCCTAGTTTCGGTGATGACGTGAGTCCATTTTGAATAATAAATCTGAAACTAACTCAATTTTGTTAAATATGTTGGTTTTTAACCCCATTTAAAGAAAAAATTCGAGTATGTAGGTAGCATTTCCAAAGCTGTCACAGTTGACATATGGAGGTCAACCAACGCACTGCACTACTATACTGACTGCTTCTATAGTACTACTATACCATTCCCAGTTGAATCCTGATAAAAGATGAGATGATCAAATGATCAATGGTGAACATAAGTCAGAGGAAAAGTTTTAGTAATATTCAGTCATACCCACAATGAACGTACAAGCAAGCTATATATATCAAAGAAAAGGATAGGTAAAAGGACGCCTAAGTTAATGTCCAGGAAGGAGGAAAGGCACCAACAGTAAAGTAACATAAATATAGGAAATCAATATTCCATATTTCCTATATTTTCTATTACTCCCCCTTAAGTTGGAGCAGTAGGAGCACGAATGCCCAACTTACGACATAAATATGCGAAAGCGTCACGTCCAAGAGCCTTGGTAAACAAGTCGGCAATTTGCTCTGGGCTTCGAATATGGTGAGTGACGATGTTCTTGTTCAACAAATGTTGTCTAATAAAATGACAATCAATCTCGATATGTTTGGTGCGATCATGGAAAACCGGGTTCTTGGCAATGTGGAGTGCAGACTTATTATCACAAAAAAGGTGCATAGACTGCTCGTGTCTTATATTAAGTGAGGCAAGAAAAGATTTGAGCCAAATGAGCTCACTGGTCACCGCGGCCATAGCACGATATTCCGCTTCCGCCGTGGATTTTGCTACAGTCGATTATTTTCGCACTTTCCAAGAGATAGGAGTGGTGTCAAGTGCCACAAAGTAACCAGTGAGGGACCGACGTGTTAACGGGCACCGAGCATAATCAGAATCGGAGTAGCCATTGAGCTGAAGCTTTGCATCCTTCCTCATCACGATTCCTTTACCAGGATCACCCTTAAGATATTTCACAACCCGTATCGCAGCTTCCCAATGATCTTTCCTTGGACTTTGCACGAATTGAGATAAAACATGGACGGCATATAGAAGATCTGGTCTCGTGATTGTGAGATAGACAAGTCTTCCCACTAAGCGCATGTACATGAGAGGGTCCTTCAACAAAGGACTAGTCGAGAGAGACAACTCGTGGTTTTGTGCGATGGGTGTATATGCTGGTTTTGCACCCATCAGTTTTGCTTCTTTTATGATTTCAAGGGCATATTTTCGTTGACAAAGGAACAAACCCGACTCTCCATGCGCAACTTCGATTCCCAAAAAAAAAACCGCAACCGGCCCAAGTCTTTTATACCGAATTTGGTGTCTAGGAAATTCTTCAGCCGATTGTTTGCTTCAAAGTTGCTACTAACAATGATCATATCGTCGACATAAACTAAGAGAGCAAGAAAATTACCTCCTTTGTTCATTGTAAACAACGAATAGTCAGCAAGAAATTGAGTGAACCCATAAGCACGTAAAGCATCCGTCAACTTGGCAAACCAATTTCGTGAGGCTTGTTTAAGCTCATATATAGATTTTCGCAACCTGCAAACCTTACCCTTTTCACGAGTTTCGAACCCCTGTGGGAGTCGCATGTATACTTCCTCATCGAGATCACCATGGAGGAAAGCATTGTTGATGTCAAGTTGCTCAATGTTCCATTTCTTTGTCACAAAGAATGGCTAATAGAAGCCGAACACTAGTCATCTTCGCCACGGGTGCAAAGGTCTCGTGGTAATCAATGCCTTCTATCTGAGTGAAACCTTGAGCAACTAACCGAGCTTTGTATCTTTCCACAGTGCCATTTGCCTTGAGTTTTACCTTGTACACCCATTTACAACCTATGGGTTTCTTACCATCAGGTAAATCAACAATGGTCCATGTCTTATTGTTTTCAAGAGCTTCAATTTCTCTGCCCATCGCCTCTCGCCATTCACGATGCTTCACGGCTTCGAAATAATTCCGAGGTTCTTGTATTGTATCCACAACTCCAAGAAAATTCTGGTGAGACAGTGAGAAACAACTACTAGTGGCATAATCAATTATTGGATAACGAGTACCTTTCATAGTTGACGGTGATCGGAATGAGTGAGTTACTTCGGAAGTGACACGAGTGGATTTGCACAAGTAATCTCGCTTCCATGCAGGCTCGAATTTTTGTCTCTCACCCCTCCCCATTCGTACTACATTTTCCTCCAAGTTCTCTGATTCACTGTTATTATTGCCACTGTTTGTAGTATCATGGTTGATGGTCTGGTTGTCAATTAGTACGTTGGGATTGGGCTCGGTATTGTTGGTTGTGGAACTATTGTCTTGGGTTGTTTGGGCATCTTTTGTGGTTTCGAAATTCGGCCTGTTATTGTTTGTTGTGGGTCCGGTGTTTTGGGGTGTTTGGGCTGAGGTATCATAAGTGTGAGTTGGCTGTATGTATGGTTGTATGATGGGCTCAATTATGGCCAATTCGTCTGTGGGCTCAGCTGGAGGATTTTGTGTTGACTCATGGACTGTTTTTTGTTCATATGGAAACACATGTTCATAAAAGTGGACATCACGAGAAACAAAGTGTTGTTTTGTTTTCAAGTCGTAAACACACCATCCCTTTTGAGATTTGGGATACCCTATGAACATACAACGGATTCCGCGCTCCTTAAACTTGTCTTTTGGACGTTGTTTGTTATGGGCATAAGCAAGGCATCCAAACACTCTCAGGTGATCTAGATTAGGAGCATGACCATATAATAGCTCATATGGTGTTTTTCTATCTAAAACTTTTGTGGGTGTCCTATTTATGAGGTAAGCAGCAGTTAGGACACACTCCCCCCAAAACTCAATGGGCAAATTAGCTTGGAACCGAAGGGCCCTCGCTTTCTCTAGAATATGTCTATGTTTTCTCTCGATACGGCCATTTTGTTGGGGAGTATCCACTAAACTGGTTTGGAAAATCATGCCATTTTCTTGATAAAAGAGTTTTAAAGGTCCCGAGAGAAACTCGGTTCCATTATCACTTTGAACTATTTTGACTTGACTTCCAAACTGGGTATTTACCATTTTACAAAAATATACCATTAAATCACACACCTCCCGTCTATCTCTCATAAGGTGGACCCATACACTTCGACTATGGTCATCAACAACAGTTAAAAAATAATGAGCACCGGATAGGCTATTTTCTCTATATGGTCCCCAAATGTCACAATGGATTAAGTGAAATACACTGTCATGTCTCTTATTATTTAACGGAAAACTCAATCTTGTCTGCTTTGACCGACAACAAGGGTCACAAATAAAATTCGGATCAATGCGTAATTGTTTTGAAAGTAATTTGCTAAAAGAAGAAAAAACTTGACTTGAAGGATGACCAAGTCTCCTATGCCATACCCGTGCTTCATCAACCCCAACTCGTGCCACCATATCTCCAACGCGTGTCATGTAATATACACCATCCCGCAACTCACCCCGTCCAATCTCCGTCTTCATAGATTGGTCCTGTATTATACAACAATTAGAATTAAAGACCACTAAGCAATTATTTTCACGTATAAGTTGCGGAATAGAAATTAAATGACACGTAAGACTTGGCACGTATAACACATCTTGTAAGACAAAGTTATTTGCTAACATCACACGTCCATGGACTGATGCTTGGATAGCTGTCCCATCTGGTAAGGACACTTGTGAAGGTGCGCTTTTCCATGTATCCAAAAGTATTTCTTTACACCCTGTCATGTGGTGGGAACACCCACAATCAAGCATCCAACTATTCAATTTAAGAAAATCACTACCTTTTAACTTCTCACTAGCTTCACTTTTTGCATTGAGCATAAGTCGCAATTGCTCCATCTCAGCCGCAGTAAATCCTTGACTTGAAGATTCACCATCTTCACTCGTTGATACGGCGTTTGCTACATGGTTGTTTCCACCTGTGCTACGGCCTCCTCTGCTACTTCGTCCGCCACGCCTTCCTCTACCTCTCCCCCGGCCGGTGATTCCCAATTTTTCCCAACAGTTGGCCTCTGTATGGTACCACTTCTTGCAATGAGTGCATCGCGGGGGTTCGTGGTCTTTGGATTCTGGGTTTTGGCTTACTCCGTGACTGTTACCTGTCTGTGTTGCCATGGCAACCTCTGTTGCAGGTTCGTCCCTTGCGCGCGTAACTGCCTTGTGTCTCTCTTCCCTTAAAAGAATCTCGTAGACACGATTTAGAGAAATCAAATCGTCTTCCATCAAAAGGTTGGAGCGGATGTTGTCATATAGGCCACCATTAAGACCCATTATGAATTGGTGGATCTTTTCTTCTTCTTTTTCCTTGAGAAATTCAGCGGCTGCACCACAGGTGCAGGTGGGTACTCGACTATGTTTCGCGAGTTCATCCCACAGAGTTTTTAGATTCGTATAATAATCAACAATAGAACGGTTACCTTGTCTGCAAGCCACGATGTCGCTCTTCAATTGATGAACTCGTGCAGTGTTTCCGGCGGCATAACGCTCCCTTAATTCTTTCCATATTTCTGATACGGTTCCATCAAAAGCTATGCTAGGATGCAGCTTCTCTGCAATTACACTTCTCAACCAAGATTTTACCATAGCATTACATTGCCGCCACGCAACGAGTTCTATATCTCCTTCCCCTTTTCCCTATGGTTTCGGTACAATTCCATCTACAAGCCCCAATTTATTTTTTGCTTCTAATCCATTCTTGACCGCGTTGACCCAAAGGTCGTAGTTTTCACCGTCAAAAGTGATGGATGTCAGTTTTGTTGGAATATGTGTCCTCCGACAATAATGCGATCACGACTGTTGATCATGATGATCACATGTTTAAATCTCATTATAAAGAATACAATTGGGAAGTAATTTTGTTACTGTCAACTGGTCAACATATATCGGTAATGATTGGCTGACTAGAGTTTGACATTACTGTCGTGCGACGGTGGTGATCAGTTGACCCCCTAGGTCATACCTATAGGGCAACACTCTTAATTGATTATTTAATTAATCGTATAATGTTGCGAGTTAATTAAATTACTTGAAAATTGACGGACGATTTTGGAAGTAAAATTTACGTATCAAATTGAAATGTGATTAAATGAGATACGGTCTGAGTAATTGAATTGTATGATTACTCGGATGAAATAATTGTTTAATGTAACAATTAAATTTGAATGAATTGTTATAAATACAATCGGTTGTAATTTATAAATGGTAAAATATTTTGGCACAAGTAATTATGAAATTACTAAGTCGATTTTTGTATGTGACGTATTTTTATTAATACGTTGATTTTTAATATGTTAAAAATACATAACAAATTTATATCACATATGACATGTGACATATTGACAATTGACAAAAATAATATGGAATCCATATTATCAAGTGGGCCGAAAATTAGAGGGTTTATGAGCTAATTATATGTTGATTGTAATTAGTGGAAGGCATGATGATTACACTAGTCACTAGCCATGCAAGCCTATTGTTCATTGTGAAGAACAATTTTTTCATGCATTGGCTCTCCTAAAGCCCTCCTCTTACACGGTTTTGAGAAGACAAAACCTATGATGGTTTTTCCATAATTTTTACCTAATAATATACAAAAGGTTGTAAAATATTTTTATTCATTCACTCATCCAAAATACAATTTCTAGAGAGAACTAAATCCTCCTCTTCTTCTCTCTAAAAACTGAAATATTTAAGAGTTTATAAATATTTTTGGTTCAATTTTCTACTAATTAATATTATACTAGTTCTTGTAATATTAATTAAATTAAGAGAAAGCTTTGGGTATTAATCCTAAGGAGAGATCCTATACTTGGATCTTTGTTCTTCCATAAGGGAAAGCTCAAGAACAAGAGAGAAAGGTGATCTCTCTTGTGCCCATTAAACCGAAATCACCAATGTAAGGACATGATTTCTCCTCTATTTTTATATTGTTTGCATGCATAAAATCCACATTTAATTTTATGACAAATTAATTTCGACATATATGAGTATGTTAGTATGTATATGAATCTACATTTCCTTCAATTGGTATCAGAGCCACGGTTGTTTGCATGCAAATCGGTTAAAAGTTTTTCCGAGTTATAAGAATAACAAATAAAACTTGTAAAATTTGTGTTATTATGAGATATCACGAAATTAATCCATGCATGTTAATATTTCTGGTCCTAAAATATTTTAGGATATTTTGGTTAATTTTCGGATTTTTATTGTTCATATTTTACAATAATGGCATTTAAATATGATTTTATGAGTAAAAATGTCATTTTTGGTCTAAAATTAGCTATACTTCGAATTTTAAGTTGATTTTTGGATATGTTGTCACATATATTATTTTGAGATAACCTGTAAATTTTCATAATTTTTGGACTTGTTATGCTCGAAAAATGAATTTTTCATTATTAAATTCGGATTTAGGTGAAAAATAGGTTAATATGAGTTAAATTTCGAATATGGTCATAGAAAATTAATATGTTGTCACATGCAATTTTACAAGATGTGTGTAAAATAATTGGATATAAAGAAGTCTTTTTGCATGATTTATGGATTTTTGAAGAAAAATAGCATAAATAGTGACATTATTAGTGGAAAATTAATAAAACATAATCTATGACTTAGGAAAAACGTCTAATGTTGCATTTTATTATATTTTTCAGATCTAAAATTGAAAAGTTAGTGAAAATAATTTTTCCATGTTTTTATGATTATTTTATTAAAAATCGATAAATCGCAACATTGTTTTTCCGGAAAAATTTCGAAATTTTTAACCTAAAATTTTGAACATTATGAGTGTCATGGAATTTTTCCAGAATGTTCATGAATTTAAATTTCAAATTTTGAATTTATTTGAAATTCTGTGATTTATTTGAAGTTTAATAGCTTATTTTTGTAATTTTGGTCCATTTATGAACAATTTTGTAAATATGGGTTAATTATGGTCAAATAATTAGTGAAGACTAAATTTTGAGTCCTAAGAGGTTAGGGTAATTAACTTATGCATAAATATAAGTTTATGTATTTTTGTGATTATAAAATGTTGAAATCACGCAAATCCGTAAAAACCGAGTAATATACGATATTGGCTAATTAAAGGCGATTTAGCATAAAATTGAGCATGTTCATACATATTATAATGCTGCATTTTCTTTATGATTGTCATAATTTTAATTATGTAATTTTACTTAGTATGGCCTTAGATTTTAATTGGTATTTC
Organism: Silene latifolia; assembly: GCF_048544455.1. NCBI lineage: Eukaryota > Viridiplantae > Streptophyta > Magnoliopsida > Caryophyllales > Caryophyllaceae > Silene > Silene latifolia. The sequence continues at coordinate 171,822,049 of NC_133527.1, read as the reverse complement.
CCGAAATGTATGGAAATATCGATTCGGTTGTAATTTTATTGTGATCTCGTATCACCGTTTTGTAATTTAATAGATTTATTTTTATTTTAGTTACAAATGTATAATAGGAAATTATGTAATTTATTATGTAATTTTATTCATTCCGGAGTTCCAAAAGACGGATTTCTTCAAGAATGGCGATACATAAAGACGGTGTTACCTCGAGATGCGTGCCACAACCGAAGTTCAAGGGATCAATGGAGTTGGTTTCCGAATATGTAATAGTTAAATAGTTTTTCTATTTTAGGAAAGGCCATACTAGGATTTATTTATCTTTATGCTTGCATTTTATTTTATGTCACATGCATCGCTAAATCGCCATAACTAAATATGCATTGTTATTTTATCGAGTTTATCGACCGTGTCAATTAAAATTATCGTAGTTCACCGCTTTAGTTCACTTAAAACGTGATAGATAATAAATTGACATGACCTCTCGCTAAAACAATTAATTGAGACATAGCCTTACCAAATAGTAGAAACCATGAAAACCTATTTCGCGAGGGAGTGCGCTCGGCCCCACCGGGGTACAAACCTTGTTACGTAGGGGAAGTGGGTGATGAATGTTAATCCACCGAATTCATGTTGATAAGGGATGTATCGGCCACACCGTGCCCAAGTTAATGTGGGTTTGGATCATGGACACATTTATTCGAAATTTGGATTAAACTCAACAAAAGTATTTGATAAGGGATGTATCGGTCCCACCGTGCCCTTGTCGATGTGTTTTGGGCTATAGATAATTGTTAATGTAATATTATCGACCAAGAGTTCTAAAAGTAGAATCGATTAAACGTTAATCCACCGAGTTATATTGATAAAGGATGTATCGGCCTCACCGTGCCTAAGTCGATATGAATTTGGGTCTTGGAATCATTTATCTAGTTGGGTAGAGGTCACTAGAAAAATGCATAAAACTTGTTTAAATCATACATTTTTACGAGTATTATTAAAACGACAATTGTGTTACTCCTTATATTTTGTTTTGTAGACCACTTCTTTTTCATAACAAATGGCAACACCAACACCAACTCCTAATGCTACACCTCTCGCTAGTTCGTCTTGGCTCCGATCCTTTATGGATCGATGTAAACTTGAAAAGAATGGGTCAAATTTCTCCGAATGGGATGCCCAACTCAAATTAGCCGCCGAAGGTGACGACAAGCTTCGTTACCTTACCGAGGCCTCTCCACCCGAACCCTCCACTAGGTCCACCGCGGCCACTAGGGAAGCATATGAGGCTTACCAAAAGGAGTCCGCCGCAATGAAAAATGTCTTAATATTTGCGATGGAGGCGGACCTCCAAAGGAGAGCCTTTAAAATGGGCAATGCTAATGAGATTTACTCCAAACTTGTGACCATGTTTTCACAAACTCCGCGGATCGTCCAATATGAGGCGGCCGCGGCATTCTTTGATCTCGACTTCAAAGAGGGGCAAAAGGTTAGCCCTCATGTGCTCAAACTCATGGAGCTTGTCGAGACCTTGAAAATTCAAAAGGTTGAAATCCCCAAAGAACTCATCGTAGATAGGATTCTACACTCCTTGTCCAAAGTCAAGGCATATGTGCAATTCCGGGTGAATTTCAACATGCAAGACAAGGATGTGTCTCTTGAGGAGTTGCACAAGTTACTTGTGCAAGCCGAGAGGGACATGGGGTTAAATGTGAACCCTCCCAAGGATGTGCTTAACATAAGCACTAAGAGTAAGGGGAAGTTCAAGAAGAATGGGAGAAAGGGCAAGAAGCAAGCTCCCACATTCACCAAAGCTAAGTCTTGTGAAGCTAGCACCTCCAAAGTCAAGAAGGGTCCTCTTGATAAATGCCATTATTGTAATGGCATGGGACATTGGAAAAGAAATTGTTCCAAATACCTTGGTGATATCAAAGCTGGAAAGATCACTCCAGTAGGTAAATGACTAACCTTCTTTTATGTTTCTAAATTCAACTATGCTATTATGATGCAAAGTTGTGATAATGTATCTCCCCTTTTTATTGTAAATAGGGCCTCCACCAAGTAAAGACAAGGGAAAGGAAAAGCAAGCATAAGAAACCATCAAGAAGCTAGGGATAGCTTTTATGGAGCTTTGCTTTTCATTGTCTTATTTTAAGTTATATTTTGGATTTTAGAACTTTAAGTTTCCGTGTTCGACATGGAAAAGTATTTTGGATAATGGTTTGTATTTTGGATGATGGTGACTTGGTTTGCAACCCAAGTCACCCGTTTTATCATTTATCCTTTCATGTTCTAAAATTCATCTTTAAATGCTTGCACTTTGAAACATAATATTAGTCACTTAAAGTGATCTAATAGACAAATATAATGACGGGTTTCATTATATGTCCACATGCTTAAGGCTTGTGTATGATCATTTATGAAGCGATTTTGAGTCTATGAACTCTCTTAAAGGAATGTCAACCACCAAGTACACATATGAAATCAATAACTATTAGTCTATCTATGAGATAGTTCTCCTTATACTTCAACATCATTAATTTGTGTCTCATATGCTATCTTTGAATGTTTAGTGTATTTATTCTAAAGATAGAGTGGGAGAAAAATGAGGACACAACACACAAGGCAAGATAAAATTGTGTACTTGTGTATATGAAGATCTACACAAGAGAGAATGATTTGAATTAAGGTATGTTTATTTACATAGTATGCCGAATAGATGAGATCTATGGTCTCAAGTTAGTTCTATATGACTAAAGAGACCAAGTGTAGTAATCATAAGAGATTATTCTCAAGATAACTACACGAGGAGACCAAAAGAAGGTTTTGGAAGAAAAATGACTAATGTAAAGTCTTAACAAGTTTTTGACTAAGTTTATGAAACATTTGACCAATAGTTTCAACCTTGAGATTTACTTAAGAGCCTAAATGAATCATAGTAACATACTAGTTATGATCAAGTTGCAAAGATTGATATACCGATATCTTCAATGGCCAAAGTTTTAACCATGCAAATGTCATTGCTTAACCTCACTATGAAATGGTTAAACCTCCTTCCAAAAGGGTATTTGCGAAGGACGTATTCTAAATATTATTTATATTTGAATAATGACATTGCTACACATCATTATGACATAAGTGTATTGGAGATTTAAAATCTCTTTACGTAAGGTTGTGATGAGACCACTTCAAAATAGGTATTTTGAAAGGATATGATGGGAACATATATGGTTTTATCCTAATAACTTGGCAATGCAATTTATATTTCAATTCTTGATAAATTTCGATTGAGAAGTCAATTTCGAAATGTGTAGAATTGAGTGGGAGTTAGGAAATTCTCATGTGAAGACATGGAATTTAGTGGGAGCTCTCATCCTTTGAATGTTTACAACTCATCACTCATTAAAGAATGACGAGCTAATACCTTCTTTCATAAAGAAGCTTTTGAGTTTTCAATTCTGGATGAAAATGGACAATGATGAATCCAATTACATCAAGGGATGTTGGATTAGTATTAAGAATACACATCGTATCAACATTCACATAGGTTATTCATGTAGATGAAAATGGAATTGCCATTAGCAGTCATGGTCATTCATTGAACCTATGAACGGTTGATCTCATGATTATTAGTAACTAATGTTTCCGCCATTAGAATAATCATGTACATGTCCAATTATGAATCATATGCATAAGAGCATGATGATTGATTGGTGAGCCATAATAGAAACGTCATGAATTCTCAAGTAGAATCCGATGAGCGATTTCGGTGTTTGACGGAATACTCTATTATGTGATAAGAGGTTGCACATATTATAGAAAGTCCGAGCACATGTAAGGATTTATGAGAATCCCAATTCTTTCAAGCCTAGAAAGAGAAATGAGAAGTTTTTGGAAAGATGCTTGGTTGAATAAGAGGTTATTCAAGATAATCTTTCCTGGTTAAGCTAGGACTTGTGAGAAGTGCTAAACTAAATAATCTTGTCAATTGTTACAAGATTCTACAAAACATATACCTAGTGCATTGTGTGTGGAAGAAATACTTGATCAGTACAAGTTATATTATTCATCACAAATTCGTTCGTTATGTGATAGTCGATAAGGAAGTTCTTTCAAGTTAAAGAACCGAAACCAAGGTTGGGAACCTTGATGTGTACTTGGTAAGATTCATGCTATGAGAGAGAACATGAATGTGAAGGAAATTGCAAGTGTAAGAAGTTGGAACACATGGACACATGGGATGTTAAACTTCTATTGCAATCAATAAGTGTTTACACTTATGATATACATCACAAGGTTGTAATATGATATTGACTACCCGAGTGTGATGTCGACATTTGTCGTTTGAGTTATTATTAACTCACCTTGTACATTGTTATATCCAAACGGGTTGTAGAGACAATTGAACCCCGTTAAAGTGAACATGGATTAACATTGTTTTTGCCCATAGTTACTTATATGAGGTGACGTCTCGAAGTGACTAGAGTGTGATGCGATTGATGGCAAGTTCAAGTGCCATAGAGTCATGAGAGATGACTAGTCGATCACATAGGCAGACTGTTAGGAATATTTTGTCGGGCCTAATGACCGCTTATAGAGTTCTGGCAAATTTATATAGCCTGGTCGTGGCGAGAGCTACTATAGTATTCAAATGAGTCGATTCTTTTGACTAAAGACTATTCTCCTAAGATGGCACAGTTTCAGATTAACTTTGATTTGTGTTACTACGACCTTCGTAAATGGGGTCAAATGGGCATATTTTGGGTTATGATGGCTGTGGCTAGTCGAAGGGAATGAGTGCGATAGGAATTGTCCACCCCTAGTAAGGGTTATAACAATATCTCAGGGCCACTCGAGGAGTAATGAACTGGAAATGCGTGGCCACGCTCGGAAAGTATCTATGATAGATAAGTCCGGTCAATCAGTTATTCTCCAGATCGAGGAAACCACTCTCGATATGATCACTTGCAAGTACGACCTGAAAGACACCTTGCATTGAGTGGGAGATAGTAATAGGACAAGAGAATTGGTGACGCACACTTGTCGAGGACAAGTGGGAGATTGTTGGAATATGTGTCCTCCGACAATAATGCGATCACGACTGTTGATCATGATGATCACATGTTTAAATCTCATTATAAAGAATACAATTGGGAAGTAATTTTGTTATTGTCAACTGGTCAACATATATCGGTAATGATTGGCTGACTAGAGTTTGACATTACTGTCGTGCGACGGTGGTGATCAGTTGACCCCCTAGGTCATACCTATAGGGCAACACTCTTAATTGATTATTTAATTAATCGTATAATGTTGCGAGTTAATTAAATTACTTGAAAATTGACGGACGATTTTGGAAGTAAAATTTTTGTATCAAATTGAAATGTGATTAAATGAGATACGGTCTGAGTAATTGAATTGTATGATTACTCGAATAAAATAATTGTTTAATGTAACAATTAAATTTGAATGAATTGTTATAAATACAATCGGTTGTAATTTATAAATGGTAAAATATTTTGGCACAAGTAATTATGAAATTACTAAGTCGATTTTTGTATGTGACGTATTTTTATTAATACGTTGATTTTTAATATGTTAAAAATACATAACAAATTTATATCACATATGACATGTGACATATTGACAATTGACAAAAATAATATGGAATCCATATTATCAAGTGGGCCAAAAATTAGAGGGTTTATGAGCTAATTATATGTTGATTGTAATTAGTGGAAGGCATGATGATTACACTAGTCACTAGCCATGCAAGCCTATTGTTCATTGTGAAGAACAATTTTTCCATGCATTGGCTCTCCTAAAGCCCTCCTCTTACACGGTTTTGAGAAGACAAAACCTATGATGGTTTTCCATAATTTTTACCTAATAATATACAAAAGGTTGTAAAATATTTTTATTCATTCACTCATCCAAAATACAATTTCTAGAGAGAACTAAATCCTCCTCTTCTTCTCTCTAAAAACCGAAATATTTAAGAGTTTATAAATATTTTTGGTTCAATTTTCTACTAATTAATATTATACTAGTTCTTGTAATATTAATTAAATTAAGAGAAAGCTTTGGGTATTAATCGTAAGGAGAGATCCTATACTTGGATCTTTGTTCTTCCATAAGGGAAAGCTCAAGAACAAGAGAGAAAGGTGATCTCTCTTGTGCCCATTAAACCGAAATCACCAATGTAAGGACATGATTTCTCCTCTATTTTTATATTGTTTGCATGCATAAAATCCACATTTAATTTTATGACAAATTAATTTCGATATATATGAGTATGTTAGTATGTATATGAATCTACATTTCCTTCAAGTTTGAGACTTGGACTTTCCGAGGGGTGTAAGAACAAAGAGGATGAAGGCGGTATCGCGTTCATGTCTGGAATTCCTTGTTACACCCCGTATTTTATTAAGTTGGATAAAATTCTTTTAATTACTATTTTGAATTTAATTACATCATTTAACGATTTATATATTTATGCTTAGCTAATTAATTAATTTCATCATAATTCGATACGTTAATTTTAATAATCATTAATAAGTTTATTTAAAGTCAGTTCGAGTTTATTGAAATTAGTTCGAGTTTATTTATTTAATAATTTCCGTTTCTTTACGAGTCCTTATGAAAGTTGTTTTAAGTGAACCCGAGATGGATTTTGGGAACAAAACCGTCCAATTAGCTATTTTGAGCTTATTTCACTAAATTAGCAATTTTTATTAATATCCGTTAGTTTTGTAAAAATCGCTAATAATTCCGATTCAAGCTGATATTGTATTATTTACGTTAACTAGCTGAGTTTATTTTATTTTCACTAATTAAATTTATTTATTATTGATTCCGTTTTATTACTGAAACTTTTACTTAAACCGGTTAAATTTAACTCGAAACGGTTTTAATAACTATCGAAGTTTCTTAGCGATGAAGAAAGATACGTATAATAAATAGCAGGCTAGCAGGCTGCTGTCTCATTTCACGAACGTACTCTTTTCTTCTTCTTCGTTCCTTTTTCTTCTTTTGGGCGAGTCTTCTTCCCTTTTCAAAATTTGATCTGTTAATTGACGTCGGTGCTTCGTTCCTTATCCGTTTTCAATTATTTTTGTTCCATAGCGCTCCTCTCGTCGTTCTCGTCATTCCGATGTAAGTAACATTCATTTTCGTCATATATTTTTACAAACCCAATTTATACTTTCAGGTTTATTTATTATAAGACGGTTGTAAGTGCTGAGATAGACGGGCTGGTAGAAGATTTGTTAGTCATAAATGATTAGTTCAATCGGAAAAAGGTAACAATGATAGGTTACTCAATATTACTTGTAAAATATGTTTATTTCGAATGCTGGTTAGTCTGTTTTATAATTAAGACGGTGTATAATTATATATAGGGATCCTTATGGATGTTAATTAGTCAGTTGTATAGTTGAGACGGTGTATACTGATATGTGGAGATGATTGAGACGGTGTATACTGACCTCTAGGGATCATTTGGGATGCTAGCTAGTAAGTGGTATATTTAAGACGGTGTATGCTGACATGTATGGATTGTTTTGGACTAATTTGGACTCTGTGTTGGGGCGATTTTTGTAGTCTTTAGGGTCTGTTTTTGAGTTGCTTTATACTTGTGGATTTCCGCTCTAAAACCGTTTTAAATGCTTTGACTTAGTTGGCTCGGCTAGGACTGTTTTTTAGGCGCGAGAATGGAGTCTTAAGGGGACGATTGGTACTGTTTTTTGGGCGGGGACGAGAGCTGTCATCGTGGGTTTTCACTTTGCATTTGAGGACTGGAGTTGGGGTCGAACTTAGGCATCTTTTGGGTTCTGTTTTGGACTGATTTTTGGGTCAGGTTATGAAGTAGGGTGAAGGGTGGCTATGGGTAGTCGGGTGGTGGTCGTGTCGGACTCCTAGTGGCCTGGCAGTGGCCTAGCTGTGGCCTGGCCGTGGCCTAGCTAAGTCACGAGTTTGAGGCCATGTGTAGTTGGTGGTTAGGCCGAGTTTGAGGTTGTCATAATAACTTTTGAGCCGTGTCCATAAATTGTTTTGACGCTAGTTTGGTTTATTTAAAATATAATTAAATTAATTTCCGTCTCATATTTTATATAAAGATAATTCCACTAGTAGAAAAAGTACCATTCACATCTGTTATTTTGCCTCATTTACATCGGTTTTGTGGCGATGTTTCTGGGGGCGACGTATATAGTATTTTAACCTTAACATCGGTTTTAAAACCGATGTAAATAGAATACAATGTACATCGGTTATGTGAAAACCGATGTTAATAGACTCTAATTTACATCGATTTTGGTGCATAACTGATGTAAATATCACCTTATTTACATCATTTATTAACTAAAAACGATGTTAATAGGTATTTTTTACATCATTTATTAATTCAAACCGATGTTAATAGGCATTTTTTTAATTAAAAAAATATATATATTTTGAGGCGTTTCTTATGGGTAAAACGCCTCAAATGAGAGTTGCCATCAATTAAGAAAAATTACACATCAAAAGCCAATAATTTATAAATAAATACTCCAAACTTATAAATATACACATGTTTTGAACATAAATAATTAGATCTACACTTAAACAATACCTATAGATACAAAATGTCGAAGAAAAAATAGCATAATAGTTTAATACTCCTCGTTAGTTCCTTGTATCCGAGCTCCTTCTAACTAGCAAGATTGCATCCAGTTTTCAACTTGGAAAGGCTCGTAGCTCATCACCAGTATCAATAATGTATCTGTCATGCACAACACATGTATACCTAGTTCAGGACAGGCTACCCATGCCTAAAAAAGCTGAGTAATGTCGAGTTCAGCAGACTCGTGTCCCGAATCTAAGTAAAATAGATAGTATAAGTGTATAAGAGTAGAGTAAGAATGGTACCTGGATGTCCTTGTATTTCATAATCCCTTTAAACCGATCAAGTATGTACAAGTAACCATCATGATCGTAGTACGCTATATCCCCTGTTCAGATATCCTGTCAAAGGGGGAATCTCACGTATAATTAATCACAATTATTATTGGTTAAAGCTCGAATAGTGTAAAATTTTGATAAATTCTCCTAAGACGTGCATAGTTCTACATGAATTCTTATGGCCAATTGAAACATTAGTCAATCACATGTACCATTTTCTTCAAACAATGGAGATGTGATTTTGTACTAGTATAGAAGCCTGTTATACATTCACATGGCCACTTCAAATATACAGAGGTTAAACAATTAAAGAGTACCAAGTCCAAAGCCAGTTAATGAATAAGAAAGTTATCACACAACCTAGCGAATAAAGCTTCTATAAAATACTCCGTATGTGTAACATACTTTGAATAAATATCTAGGAACTCGTCAAATTACTCACTATTGCTCTGTACTCAAATTACTCACCATTGTAACATACTGATAAATATTGACCTTTCGTTTCTTTTCTCAACATCATTCTCGGATTTTCCGATCTCCCTGAAAAAACCTACGGGCTATTAATTTGTCACTTTAACGCCTATAATTAGAAGAAATGTTAAATTCTTAAAACAAATAATCAATGAATTTTTTTATTTTTTAAAAAAAAACTTCAATTACTTTATTCAAGAAAGAGTAATAGACACTAAATAAGTAGCAACACAAAACAAAGTGAATCTAATTCTACCTCAGTGTGTGCTTAAAGACCTTAGATTGATTGGGATATCAGTAAAACCCTATGACAGTTGGATTAATATCATAATCTTTGCAACTTCTGTCATCTCCACATCTACATCCTTACAATGATAAGAACAACAAACGCATAATTGCCAAACTGATGTTTTCACTAGCGAAAACTATCACCCCTTACCTTGTCCTGTATCCAATTGAACAACTATGACATCAAACCAAGAGAGCAAATCAAAGATACAAGATGAGCAACATAGCAACTGTACAGGTAAATACAACTATTTTAAGGGGTAACATCAATATAAACTATTCCATAATTTGTCGCCTTAAACACTGACATAGCTTCACAAAAGATATAATGTCATGTAAAATGCTCACTAGACTTCTACTTAACTAAATAAACCCCTGAAGTAAAGGTGTATAACTTACAGATAAATTGACCATGCAGAGCACTGCAGGAAATAAGACTATCAGATAATATTCCAGATAGGTGAGATAATTCGGATAACAAAGTGGAAAAAAAAAAGTGATTGTGATACTATCACCATTTATCATCTTATTCAGTCTGGCTCAGAATGATTCAAGCATGATTTTACGAAACTGCCACATTCAGTTCAGCACGAGTTTACATGGTTACCTTGTAGTCTTTCCGTCTCAATTTGTAGTTCAACGCGAGTTTCCGTCTCAAAACTCAATTACCCCAAGTGCCACAGAAACTATTAATTAAAAGTATCATTGATGATTTAAATTCAACTGATACTATCAAACACAAACTTCTAATGTCGCAATGCTTATTGATGCCAAAATGTGTAACTTGATGTTGTAACAGATTGATGGAGCAACTTCATACAATGCTTGAGTAGCAATGCATTGGTACTAGCATAACTGCGTAATGAGATTCAATGCTTCCACATCAAGCCTCAGTAATTTGACACGTCAAGCAAGATATGCATATATTGCTAAAGGATAGCTACAACTACAAAGCTACGTATCTTGGCCATTTGTACACTTGATATGATCCTCGTATTGTTTGTAGTGTGTAACAATTCACTAAAAAAAGCAAAATGAAAAAACGGGATAACTGCACCACACCAAGTTTGGATAGTAATAAGTAACAAACTCAAAGAGCATAAGCTGCAAAAACTTACTTGTCAAGGCTCTGAAGGTTAACACTTAATACTATGAATCTGTCTTCATCAATAATTATAATTATTAATAAATATCATTGCAACCCAGTGAAATTCATCAATACAGTCACTAAATAGATTAATCCAAACACATGTGTTATGTGTATCATTTGAACATTTGAGTTCACCACAATCTATGGCTAAAGCTAACGAATAACTAAGTGGACTGTATGTTTAGAAAAACAAGGCGAGTGACTTCACCTGACAGTTTCACACCCAATAAATAAAACATGAGTTTATCGACCATCGGAGCGCCGTCGTCATCCACACTCAAAGCACCATATAAGGAGTCGGCCATCGTCATCCACACTCAGAACCATCACAACAAGCCTGACCTCAACACCATCACCCTATAAAGAACTCCATCGCAACACTTAAGCGACCACCGGAGCGCCGTCGTCGAGAACCATATAGAGATCTGAATGCCAGATCTCCATTCACTCGTTTCCTCTTTAAATTCGACATTTGAGTTATAGATCTACAAAAGTCGAACTTAAATTAGAAAAACCTAACTCCATCAGGGAACTAATCGGGAAGTTCAAGGCCAGAAAAATCCGAAAAGGTACGGTTCTTCGCCAGAAATAGGAAGAATGGAAAGGGGCTACGGTTTTGTGACGCCATCTGTGTGGTTGGCAAAGGGAAGTGATAGGTGGTGCTGGTGGTGCCGTCGATGAGTCGGCTATGTTTCAAGGGAAAAAAAAAAGGCAAATTTAATTATGGATTATGAGAAAGTAAAGGGTCGTGTGAAGAGGAGGAGCTAGGGCAGTTTGTTTATTAAGCTTTTTCGGTTAAGGAGAATATTTTTACATCGGTTATTTAAACTCGATGTTAATAATACTCATTTACATCGTTTATATTAAAACTGATGGTACACATATTTTTGTACATCATTTTTAAAAACAACCGATGTAAGGGAAAAAAACTGGTACACATTTTACATCGGTTTTTGTAAGAATCGATGTTATTTATAAACATTTACATCGTTTTAATTAAAACCGATGTCTTTGTGGCGATGTCAATAGGACTTTTTCTACTAGTGTTCGTTAATATCGTCCTTTCACATAATTATTTTAGGTGGCTCATATGTGGTTGAAGATGAAGAGTAATTTTGGGTTTTAGAAGCTTTCTCAAGTTTATTGCTTGTCTCTTTGCTAGCTTAAGGTAACTATTCCGAGTTACTCGACGAATTAATGTCACATTAGTAGTTAATGTTGTGCTTGTTGTTTGTTAAGTGTTTAGGTGATTGATAATGTTTTACTTTCGTTTTTCACATGATAGAAATTGGAAATAGCATGAGAATAATATTGCAATAAAATTAGTGATTTGGGCCAAAGTAGGCCAAGACTCTGAGCTGGGCCAGATTGACCGAACGAGTTTGGTCAAACTAGGTTTAAACCGGTCAGCCTCGATTTGACCGATGACCCGTCGCGGGACTCGGGTCGAGGGTTTGTCTTTGAGGTGAGATTGGATGTTTTACGTTGATGCCTTAATATTTGTGACTATCATTTCACATGTTGGTTGTTGGATGAATTGGCTGCCTTATACTTCAGTCTTGTTGCCTCTTTGCCATTTTAGCTTGTTCTCATGAATTATGAGATTAACGGTTAATGGAATTTGGATTATTATTGATATTGGAGATATTGTTGGATTGTCACCAATTGGGTATCCTACTTGTCTTGTGTGGTGTGGGCTAAAGTATTCAAGCTGGGACTAGCTGGGACTAGGTCCTAGGTGAGTATTTCGGCCTTCATCATAGATAGGCCATTATAGTCTTTGACGAGTGTATGTTCACTGCTCAATAGCCTTTGTGTTCCTGACTTGGTGGGTTTATATCCAAGTTGGGGCATGACCTCGTTACTTATTTTGAGAGTAAGTGGTCAGCTTAAGTACTAGCCAACCCTTTGGTGGACTCCTTAGGGTACTCATGTGGTTTTATCATGAGTCTTGGGTGCGGTGGTGTGTATCCGCATGTCTAGGTCTCAAGGCAGATTTAGGACTAGGGTTGTGTTGTGTCTTGGCCATGTTTTTATAGAACCTCTGAGCCAGGATACCGGTTCGATTACCTTCCCTACCTCGTGGTATAGACTCGAGTTACAAAGTGACTATTGACCGTGCTAAGAACTTATGCCTGTCTTTGATATATTGTCCTTTCTTGTTTGACGATTCTATGAATGATAGGTCCATTTTATATACATTTTAACCCCCTATTTTACCTCTATTTTACATGTCATTTGCACTAATGTTAGTGTTTGTGAGCTAATTCCGTGTTCTAGTTGTGCTTGTTTGTTTTCCATTGTGTTTTGTAGGAAATTAAGCTTTTAGTAGCTTTTTCCCGTCAAAGTAGCAAGTACAAGAGTTCACGAGGCTAATGAGAGCAAGTCTTGATCATGCAAAGGAGTTTCGGGAAGCATAGGGGCATTTTGGGAAGAAATTGGAAAACCCGAGCAAGAGGAAACCAATCTTAGTTGGTGGATATGTAAAGAAATGAAATCCAAATGAAAGCCCATGATAAGAGTTTGCATTGGATGCCAAAGGATGCTTAAGATACCTTAGACGGACGCATTAAGACATAAGCATCGGATTCCGCATCAACATTAAGTGCAAAGTTAAGACGGAATTAAGAGAAATTTGAGAAATACCACGACCCCGATCGGGGTTGGGTGGCCCCGATCGGGGTTAGCCCCCTGTAGCTTATTTCCGTTACTCCCTTCACTCCTATAAATAGAAGCTTTGGTCGACACTTCTTGGACACCTCTTACACATATTTTTCTATCTAAATTCTCTATAAATCTTAGTAGTTAGTCTAGGTTAGCTTAGTTTAGTTTAGTTTGTTTACATTTCCTTTTAGCAATTACATTACAATTACATTTCAAGTTTAATTCCAAGTTACATTTCAAGTTTGTTCTAGTTTCATTGTTCTTCTATTTCCATTTCCATTTCCATTCAAGGTAATTCTTATTCTATTTTCATTATGTTATTTATCATTTCATGTAGTATTAGTTTAGTTTATACTTCCAACATGTTTGAGTAGTTATATTTGTCTAAGGAGTAAGGGAAACCATGCATGATTAAGTAATATGTAAATGTGAAAATAAGGATAAGTTAATATTGTATAATTGTTTCTATCACATGTTTGCACCATATGTTTAATCTATGTTTAAAGGCCTTATTCATTGATTAAGTTTGTTCATTCGTTCTAAAAGTCGAGAGGCATGGAACCGAATTAGACTAAGCATGTGTAGTAGGACGACCTAGTCATGGACGAGAGTTTCTCTAGGACCCGGTCTATGGTTGACACTAATATCGTAAGGTGGGTGTCTTTAAGCCTAAACATTTATCGTAAAATCAACTTCCTAACTTAACATGAGCATTTACATAATTGGCATGTGTGACCCGACCTCCCTAGACAATTTATTTTTATTGTTGTTTTCATTTTATTTGCATAATCAACCAATCAATCAATCAACCGTTAATCTACCAAGGTAAAATTCAATCCTTAACAACTAAATAATAACTCCCGTCTCCTTTGGGTTCGACCCCTAAGTACTACATTCATTTGTTGTCTAGGGTATAAATATTATCTTTGCATAGGTGTGCGATAGCCTATCAAATTTTGGCGCCGTTGCCGGGGAGGCGGTTTTGTTTGCTAATTAGTTGTTGAATTTTATCTTTTTATTTTGTCTCGAGGAACACTTGTTCCTTGAGATTCATCTCACCGTTTTCTTGTAGTTTTAGTGCCTATTCTTGTAGGTGATAAAGCTATTGGCCTTTCATAATGAGTTACGAATTCATCCCACAACTCCAAGATGAGCCTTTTCCTGACTATCTTGACCGATTCTACTACTTTTGCGATAGTCTCATCTCCTTTGGACATGTCCTTGATGGGGATTACTTGGGTCATTTCGTGCTTGGCGGCATGGATTCCGAGACCCGTGGATTGGCTCTAAAATTGAGTAATGGGAATCTCTACAACATGATTGGGCCGGAACTTTGGAATTTCTTAAATTTCATGGCTTCCGAATGTCGGGAATTAGCACTCCAATTCCATTATTGGCGCATTGAAGAAGAGGTTAAAGTGTTACAGGCTCGTTTGGGAAGAAATTCTCAAGAGAAGCCGAGACGACGTGAGCCTATCTTCTCTCATTTTGCTTTTCTACCTCCCCATTGTGAGTCTTTTGCTACTAACGATTTTGACCTATTGGATGATGATGATGATGATGGTCCGATTTTATCTTTTAAAATCCCTTCTAATGTCATTCAAATAGAAAATGTTGAGACTCATGTTGATGACATTAACCCCATAGTAGATGAGTCACCTTCTATAAATGAATTTGTCGAGATTCTTTGTAATTCTAATGAGGTTTCTCCCGAGTCTTTTGACCCTATTGACGATTTATTTGTAGAAGATATTGTTGATCCATTTGAGGAAGATAGAGGTATAAGCACTTTCGACTTAGAAATTAAGTGGGATAAACCACCCATTTTTGATGATCCTCTCCTCTTTCATTCTACTTACCACCCAATTGAGACTCTTTATGATTATAATTTGTGCTCTAACGATTTATTTTGTGGTCTTAAGAATGATACTCCATTTTTTGCTGACGAGTGGAGTGATATGGTGGTATTATTTGAAGTCTCTCATGTGCCAATTGATAAGATATCTTATTTCTTACCTTTGATCATTCATGCTAATATCTTATCAATTGCGTATATATGCTTCCATGTTGCTCATGCGCAGGTATATGATAGACTTCTAAGGGCTTTGACGAGCTTTTTAAGAAACAAAAGTCCTTTCTTCCCAAGCCCCTTCTCAAGCTAGCTTGGGGGAGGCTTCTAAAATTTAGTATGCATTTATTTTCTTTATTTTCCGCATGTGTCATTTCCATTTCCTCTTGTTGGCTTTACTTGTCTTTCTTTGTGGTTTTTTGCGGTTAACCCCATTTTCACATTGAGGACAATGTGATGTTCTAGCTTGGGGGAGGGAGTTAGTGTGTCTAGTTATTTTATTGCTTTCAAATAAATTGAAAAATCAACAATTTTCGAAATTTGTGTTGGTTTGCATTTAGTTAGTGTAGATTTAGTGAGAATTTTTTGAAAAATTTGTGTTGTTTTTGCTCTAATTCTTTGCTTGTCCTACTTATGCCCTCTTGTTTGTCCCATTTTTAGCTTGATAGCTTTTGATTCACTATGTTTGACGGGATTTAGTATGCATGGGGATGTCTTGACATAGTAGGTGGAAGATGGATTTTGGACCAAGTAAGCTTGATCTTGACTTTTGGCAAGCCACAAAATGGTAAGGTAGAGCTTCCTTAGGCCGGTGCATCCATACCCGGTCTCACTTAGGTGAGTGGTAGGTCTCCTTATGGTGTGTGTTACATTAAAACGCACAAGTATGGTCTTTAACTCATCTCTTTAAGCATTACTTTCATTTTGCTATGCATTTTTGAAGCCCTTCACTTTGATAAATTAGCCCATTTTCTAGCCCTTTCACATGTTCTTTTTCCCTAGCTACATATAAATTGCCTACCCTTGTTAAAGCTAGTAGCTATGTCTTTTGGTGATGGGATGTTCTTTAAAATTTATGTCATTGTGATTTTGTTTGCCGGATGTCATTGTTTTCCGGTTGTGCTATGAAAGAAAGGATGAGAAAAAAAAGAAAGAAAAAATGAAAAAAAAGGGTTGAGAAAAAAAAAATGAAAAGAGAAAAAAAAGAAAAGAAAAAATTTGTTTGATGAAGTTGATGTTAATAATAAGTGGTAGAAGAAGAAGAAGTTCAGATTTCTCATATGGTTAATTATATATTTTGGAGAAATTCTTAAGGTTTGTAATGTAAGAAGTCATTTGTCTTCTAACTGGGTTATTTTGGGTTGGAATGAGAATTTTCACATGGTTTTGTTGCTAGCTTAACATTAGCTCCACATATCCATAATCATTTGTCCCCCTTATGTCCCATATCACAATAAAGCCTTCTTCTAACCCTTTGGCTTCATTATTTGCTTGCATTTGATTGTTTTGCTTATGATTTGATTGTTTACCATATTAGATTGCGGGCACATACTCATGAGTCGAGGATAGTTGAGTGATTATTCACAAAATGTCCTTTACACAAAATTGAGTTATGAGTGGATCGTGAGAGTCCGAAAGTCAAAAGATCATGCAAGAGCCGAAAAGTTTACTTGAAGTCTTCTACGCTACGCCGCCATGTAAATCTCATCCATGATTTTGCATATCCTTATGCCCATGTTGTTTCGGGATTTGAATCAATTGCTTGTTAGCTACTTGGGATTTGCAATGTTGGGATGATCTTGCTTGAGGACAAGCAAGGGTTTAGCTTGGGGGACTTTGATAGGTCCATTTTATATACATTTTAACCCCCTATTTTACCTCTATTTTACATGTCATTTGCACTAATGTTAGTGTTTGTGAGCTAATTCCGTGTTCTAGTTGTGCTTGTTTGTTTTCCATTGTGTTTTGTAGGAAATTAAGCTTTTAGTAGCTTTTTTCCCGTCAAAGTAGCAAGTACAAGAGTTCACGAGGCTAATGAGAGCAAGTCTTGATCATGCAAAGGAGTTTCGGGAAGCATAGGGGCATTTTGGGAAGAAATTGGAAAACCCGAGCAAGAGGAAACCAATCTTAGTTGGTGGATATGTAAAGAAATGAAATCCAAATGAAAGCCCATGATAAGAGTTTGCATTGGATGCCAAAGGATGCTTAAGATACCTTAGACGGACGCATTAAGACATAAGCATCGGATTCCGCATCAACATTAAGTGCAAAGTTAAGACGGAATTAAGAGAAATTTGAGAAATACCACGACCCCGATCGGGGTTGGGTGGCCCCGATCGGGGTTAGCCCCCTGTAGCTTATTTCCGTTACTCCCTTCACTCCTATAAATAGAAGCTTTGGTCGACACTTCTTGGACACCTCTTACACATATTTTTCCATCTAAATTCTCTATAAATCTTAGTAGTTAGTCTAGGTTAGCTTAGTTTAGTTTAGTTTGTTTACATTTCCTTTTAGCAATTACATTACAATTACATTTCAAGTTTAATTCCAAGTTACATTTCAAGTTTGTTCTAGTTTCATTGTTCTTCTATTTCCATTTCCATTTCCATTCAAGGTAATTCTTATTCTATTTTCATTATGTTATTTATCATTTCATGTAGTATTAGTTTAGTTTATACTTCCAACATGTTTGAGTAGTTATATTTGTCTAAGGAGTAAGGGAAACCATGCATGATTAAGTAATATGTAAATGTGAAAATAAGGATAAGTTAATATTGTATAATTGTTTCTATCACATGTTTGCACCATATGTTTAATCTATGTTTAAAGGCCTTATTCATTGATTAAGTTTGTTCATTCGTTCTAAAAGTCGAGAGGCATGGAACCGAATTAGACTAAGCATGTGTAGTAGGACGACCTAGTCATGGACGAGAGTTTCTCTAGGACCCGGTCTATGGTTGACACTAATATCGTAAGGTGGGTGTCTTTAAGCCTAAACATTTATCGTAAAATCAACTTCCTAACTTAACATGAGCATTTACATAATTGGCATGTGTGACCCGACCTCCCTAGACAATTTATTTTTATTGTTGTTTTCATTTTATTTGCATAATCAACCAATCAATCAATCAACCGTTAATCTACCAAGGTAAAATTCAATCCTTAACAACTAAATAATAACTCCCGTCTCCTTTGGGTTCGTCCCCTAAGTACTACATTCATTTGTTGTCTAGGGTATAAATATTATCTTTGCATAGGTGTGCGATAGCCTATCAATGAATCATAGAAGGTGAGATGCAAGCCGGCTATGGTTGATAGAGTTTGGATTCCCGTGTGTTATTTGACTCACATGATAGTGTAGGTTAAGTCGGTCTAGTATTCACATGCTAGGACTATGTGTTGTTATATTGTTGTTCACATGATAAGCACGATTGTCTAGCATCTATATGCTAAGGCATTGTGTGATTTGTATTCATATTCTTATGTTTACATGTTATATTAATTATGACATTTCGTGGCTGGGAGAACTCGGAGTTACTCCCCACTGACTGTGGCTTTCGTATTTGTATAAAATGCGATTGACAGGTAGGTGATGCATATATGGGGTACATGGACGAGCTAGCGAGCAAAGTAACCTTGGGACCTAGATTGGTTTTATTTTATTGTGACCCTTATACACTTTTTATGTCACATACATTTTAGGGACATATGTCTCTCTCTTTACATTTGGTTGTATAATTTTCTATTCGCGACTTTAGCGATGGTTATGTTGTGAAACTTCTAGTTAGACCTTGTATGTTTGACACCTTCCAATTTGGATATCTTTATAACAGGTTCAGGTTTTAAAAATTACAGGTTTTTACCCAAATGAACCTATTACAAACATATCCATGCAGTTTTATTCTAGAATTACATGTTTATTTTTCCGCATTAAATGAGGGTGTCACGGTTGGTATCAGAGCATATTTGCTCCCGACGCACGTTTGTGCACCCCAATATAAATAACTTGACCTTAAAATAATAAACTTGAGAGATGGGTAAGATGGGTAGACTTAGGACCTTATGTTGTAGTCTCTTTGTGTTTGCTCTTTGTTAGGTACTAACCTGTTTGTTGATTGTCATTTAATAATTGTTGCGTTCTTGGATCAATGACCGTGAGCTTATCTATAGCTAATGGAGTTATTACCCTTATTATAAAAAAAATTTGAACTAAAGGTTTCGAAAATATTTTAATGTTTTTCACTGGTTTTAACGTCAATTAGTGTTAAAACTTGTTATTGGAGACGTCTGATAATTAGTTTTATCATTTGTTGGTGTAAAAATGTATTTTTATGTCTTTGAATTGGAATATTGATGTTCTTGAGTGATCGCCAAGAGTATCTCCGTTCCATTGAAAGGACACTTATATTTTACGAAGATCAAGATTTAGTGCCTATTCTTTGAGGATTGAAGATTTGTTCAACCTTTGAAGAATGCTTCTACTTCCTTGAAGATGTTTCTCGTTCTTTTTGTATCTCGCCTTATTCTTAATCTCTTGGTGCTTATCCTCCTTCTAAACTCCCTTCTGTTTTACTTTAAAAGCTACGCTTGTACTCCTAACTTGTCTTTTGTTCCTTGCTTATCCTCCCTTAACGCCATTTGATAGTACTCTTTCTTGTGAGGAATGTTGACCTGGGTTGGAAAATTCGACTTTTGAGGAGATTGTTTGTGTCTGACCCTTAACCCTGGCTTTGAGAAGTCGTGATGTTAGAAAGACTTAGGTAAGGTGATGAGACATACTTAGTGATTCTTATACCTAGTTCCTTGACAAAGTAAGTATAATCGATTGGTGGATTCTTTGTGTTAGGAATGAGTTGCCTATGTGATTAAAGTTATAGAACTTGGCTTTGTTGTTTATGTTTGGGATTTGAAAGCTTAGTAGGTTGAGCGTCGTCACCTTAGGAGTAAACATGAGATAAGTTTAGAATATGAATTTGGAAGAAAACCCATTTTTAGATGTTAACAATCCCGTATAGTTTGGGAATGTGATTTGGTGTTAGTTGTTCCTTGAGAACTTTATTGAGAAGTCTTTATCAATTAATTCTTTGGTTTTTAAAACATTGAGGTTGTGTTGAGTTCTTGAGATACAGAGATACTTTTATACTTGAGTGGTAGATTTGCTTTAGGGAAATCCTAATATGTGATAAGATAGGTGGAAGAAGTATCTAACCGATTTATCACCCCTTAAGCGAGCGTTTATTTTACCTTGACCCTTGTTTGGGATTTGGTCGTTTTGTCATGAAGGTACAATACCCTAATAGGCGTGACCTTGTTAGAGAGAACCTTAAGTTTTAGGAAGCGTATGGTTTAAGCCTTAAAATCCTCTTTCATACCTTTAATCGTTTTCCTCCCTTTCGTTCATATCTTGGTTGGATTTGATTCTTAAGTATAAGTTTACTCGTTATTTCCTTGTCTTGAATACCTCCCTAATTCTAATATCTCTTACTGGTTGTTAACTAGTTATCTTTATGATTCGACTCTTTTAGTATCACATCTTGACATGTTCATATATCCCTTTTTAAATTTCCTATCATTTCCTGACCTGGTTATTACCCTTTGTTTCCTTAGTGGAGTGATGACATTGTTGTTTAAGATTTGAGTATCTGGCGTTTCCTTGTTGTCTAATTTTCCTTTCTCCTTGATCATAAGCGTTACCGTTCATACCTCATTTCCTCGCTTCATCTTGCTCCTCCTTTAAGTTTGACACTCGTATCTTGTGAAACTCTATCTTTGACATCCTTGTAATTTTGACTTCAATTTCTACCCTATGAAATTCATTATAGCTCTCTTGTTGCTTAAGTTTGAGCTCTCTTAACATACTTTGTTTCTATGCTATCTAAGTTACTTTCCTTTTTGTACAACTTCTAAACTTTCAAGCTACCAGTTTCGATTCATTCTTAAAAGTTTATGTCACTTCTGCAAACCTAACCTATTTTTAAAGATTTGAAAATGAAAATTTGATTTAATTCCATATTTGTTCCTTGAGTATAGACTTCTTTATCATGATTTTAATCGCTAAACCCGAGATTTCTTTAAATTTTATCCAATTTCTGTTAACTTTGATCTATTTATGACTTCTTTGTCAAAGTTTAATGTTACATTTTCGTGGATTTGACCCCATTTTGGTTTAAAAGTGAAACCTTTATTTCTATTTTGGCTTTTTGCAAAAGAAAATTTGAGTAGATTACCTTTCTTTTATTTTGATTTTAACGTTGATCGGATGTTAGAACTAGTTATTGGAAACGTTTGATAACTTGTTCTACGCTTGTCGGCGAATAGTTTTTGTTTTAAATTTGTCTCTGACTTGGAAAGTTAGCGTTCTTGTGTGCACGACAAGAGCAATTTCGTTCCATGAATGAGACTTATACTTTTGAAAACTCTTCATTAATGTTTTTTGAAAGTATTTTGATTTTTGATTTATACAAATGATTTGCCTTTGACCTTATCTTGGATTTGGAATGTGATGTTCTTGAATGCGCAACGAGAACACTTCCGTTCCTCGATGAGAGTCCGTTACAATGGAAAATTTTAGTTGAAGTTCTTGAAAGAATTTTGATTCTTACGATAAGTGACCTTTTAAATGTTTTGGTTACCGATTCCAATTTCAGTTTTATTTTTATAACCTTTCATTTATACTTTCAAGTTTCGAGGACGAAACTTTTTAAAAGATGGGGTGATTGTAACACCCCGTATTTTATTAAGTTGGATAAAATTCTTTTAATTACTATTTTGAATTTAATTACATCATTTAACGATTTATATATTTATGCTTAGCTAATTAATTAATTTCATCATAATTCGATCGTTAATTTTAATAATCATTAATAAGTTTATTTAAAGTCGATTCGAGTTTATTGAAATTA
Organism: Silene latifolia; assembly: GCF_048544455.1. Taxonomy (NCBI): domain Eukaryota; kingdom Viridiplantae; phylum Streptophyta; class Magnoliopsida; order Caryophyllales; family Caryophyllaceae; genus Silene; species Silene latifolia. Next base: position 171,799,794 of record NC_133527.1, on the reverse strand, counting down.
GTTCGAGTTTATTTATTTAATAATTTCCGTTTCTTTACGAGTCCTTATGAAAGTTGTTTTAAGTGAACCCGAGATGGATTTTGGGAACAAAACCGTCCAATTAGCTATTTTGAGCTTATTTCACTAAATTAGCAATTTTTATTAATATCCGTTAGTTTTGTAAAAATCGCTAATAATTCCGATTCAAGCTGATATTGTATTATTTACGTTAACTAGCTGAGTTTATTTTATTTTCACTAATTAAATTTATTTATTATTGATTCCGTTTTATTACTGAAACTTTTACTTAAACCGGTTAAATTTAACTCGAAACGGTTTTAATAACTATCGAAGTTTCTTAGCGATGAAGAAAGATACGTATAATAAATAGCAGGCTAGCAGGCTGCTGTCTCATTTCACGAACGTACTCTTTTCTTCTTCTTCGTTTCTTTTTCTTCTTTTGGGCGAGTCTTCTTCCCTTTTCAAAATTTGATCTGTTAATCGACGTCGGTGCTTCGTTCCTTATCCGTTTTCAATTATTTTTGTTCCATAGCGCTCCTCTCGTCGTTCTCGTCATTCCGATGTAAGTAACATTCATTTTCGTCATGTATTTTTACAAACCCAATTTATACTTTTAGGTTTATTTATTATAAGACGGTTGTAAGTGCTGAGATAGACGGGCTGGTAGAAGATTTGTTAGTCATAAATGATTAGTTCAATCGGAAAAAGGTAACAATGATAGGTTACTCAATATTACTTGTAAAATATGTTTATTTCGAATCTTTGGTTAGTCTGTTTTTTATAATTAAGACGGTGTATAATTATATATAGGGATCCTTATGGATGTTAATTAGTCAGTTGTATAGTTGAGACGGTGTATACTGATATGTGGAGATGATTGAGACGGTGTATACTGACCTCTAGGGATCATTTGGGATGCTAGCTAGTAAGTGGTATATTTAAGACGGTGTATGCTGACATGTATGGATTGTTTTGGACTAATTTGGACTCTGTGTTGGGGCGATTTTTGTAGTCTTTAGGGTCTGTTTTTGAGTTGCTTTATACTTGTGGATTTCCGCTCTAAAACCGTTTTAAATGCTGACTTAGTTGGCTCAGCTAGGACTGTTTTTAGACGCGAGAATGGAGTCTTAAGGGGACGATTGGTACTCTGTTTTGGGCAGGGACGAGAGCTGTCATCGTGGGTTTTCACTTTGCATTTGAGGACTGGAGTTGGGGTCGAACTTAGGCATCTTTTGGGTTCTGTTTTGGACTGATTTTTGGGTCAGGTTATGAAGTAGGGTGAAGGGTGACAATGGGTAGTCGGGTGGTGGTCGTGTCGGACTCCTAGTGGCCTGGCAGTGGCCTAGCTGTGGCCTGGCCGTGGCCTAGCTAAGTCACGAGTTTGAGGCCATGTGTAGTTGGTGGTTAGGCCGAGTTTGAGGTTGTCATAATAACTTTTGAGCCGTGTCCATAAATTGTTTTGACGCTAGTTTGGTTTATTTAAAATATAATTAAATTAATTTCCGTCTCATATTTTATATAAAGATAATTCGTTAATATCGTCCTTTCACATAATTATTTTAGGTGGCTCATATGTGGTTGAAGATGAAGAGTAATTTTGGGTTTTAGAAGCTTTCTCAAGTTTATTGCTTGTCTCTTTGCTAGCTTAAGGTAACTATTCCGAGTTACTCGACGAATTAATGTCACATTAGTAGTTAATGTTGTGCTTGTTGTTTGTTAAGTGTTTAGGTGATTGATAATGTTTTACTTTCGTTTTTCACATGATAGAAATTGGAAATAGCATGAGAATAATATTGCAATAAAATTTGTGATTTGGGCCAAAGTAGGCCAAGACTACGAGTGGGCAGTTATTGACCGAACGAGTTTGGTCAAACTAGGTTTAAACCGGTCAGCCTCGATTTGACCGATGACCCGTCGCGGGACTCGGGTCGAGGGTTTGTCTTTGAGGTGAGATTGGATGTTTTACGTTGATGCCTTAATATTTGTGACTATCATTTCACATGTTGGTTGTTGGATGAATTGGCTGCCTTATACTTCAGTCTTGTTGCCTCTTTGCCATTTTAGCTTGTTCTCATGAATTATGAGATTAACGGTTAGCTGGAATTTGGATTATTATTGATATTGGAGATATTGTTGGATTGTCAGCTGAATTGGGTATCCTACTTGTCTTGTGTGGTGTAGGCTAAAGTATTCAAGGGGACTAGGCCGGACTAGGTCCTAGGTGAGTATTTCGGCCTTCATCATAGATAGGCCATTATAGTCTTTGACGAGTGTATGTTCACTGCTCAATAGCCTTTGTGTTCCTGACTTGGTGGGTTTATATCCAAGTTGGGGCATGACCTCGTTACTTATTTTGAGAGTAAGTGGTCAGCTTAAGTACTAGCCAACCCTTTGGTGGACTCCTTAGGGTACTCATGTGGTTTTATCATGAGTCTTGGGTGCGGTGGTGTGTATCCGCATGTCCAGGTCTGCGCAGATTTAGGACTAGGGTTGTGTTGTGTCTTGGCCATGTTTTTATAGAACCTCTGAGCCAGGATACCGGTTCGATTACCTTCCCTACCTCGTGGTATAGACTCGAGTTACAAAGTGACTATTGACCGTGCTAAGAACTTATGCCTGTCTTTGATATATTGTCCTTTCTTGTTTGATGATTCTATGAATCATAGAAGGTGAGATGCAGGGTATCAGGGAGTCAGGGTGGCAGCATCAGCAAGCAGCGCAGGATGTGGGCTTTGATCCGCACGGAGGAAGCATGTGAGAGCCCAATCTCTTGCCGAATCCAAAGAAGGAAAGTCCTACCCGGTGTCAAATTAGGAATAACTTGGAGGGAAAGCAAGAAACCTAGCTCATCGAGCTCCCCTATATAAGGAGCCTCAATGCAAAGAAGAAGGATCATCAGAAAATACGAGAGCTACACCCTAACATTCATAAGCAAACATACGAACTGTATTTCCTCCCGAATTATAGCGAAAATATTGGTGGGATCCCGTCTCCCCCCGCGGTTGTTTCCCAAATTGGGTTTTCCGCGTCACCAAAATCGCTTGTGTTCTTTATTTACGTTGCACATACAGGTTAACATACAACAATCAAACGAATCATAATTCAGACCTAACGTTAATACTACTTTAACCCTAAATTGGTAGAAATTTACCAAAACAGTTTGGCGCCCACCGTGGGGCATAGTGGTCGTCTTCGTTAGCCAGTCTACTTAGCAATCAAAACATGTCCGGACACAAGGAAACCAACCCAGGCAGCACCAGCGGTGCCCCAGCGCAACACAGGTACCGCCCCCTCAGCAGCGACGCAGATACCATCTCCCTCGGCAGCAGCGGCAGCACGTACAACTTCGGCCCAGACCACCACTGCTGCTCAGATACCAGCAGTCAAGCAGCGTCAAAGTTCCCAGGCAGCAGCAAGCCCATCTTCGGGGAGGGTCCAGACTAGGGATCCAGGAGTCGTTCAGGGACGGCAGGGAGTCACACAGTCTGAAAGAGGAGCACAATCTAGGCCATAGGTTCAGGCTCCTCCGAGTCCCACCAGCATCATGATAAGCGGATTGGACACATTGGCAAGGACAATCCGGACAATGCAAAACGAGAATAGAAGCATGAGAACCCAGATGGAAGAGGACAATAATCTCCTTCGAGCACAGATCAACGAGTTGAGGAGCCATGCTGCCAGTTCGGCCCCTTGGATGCAAGAAGACAGATCCGGAGGGCCACCAGGAGGAAGTGGAGATCGGAGGCAGACACGAGTATTGCCGCGCGAAGTGGCGCTCAGGCTAGATATGGATGCAACACCGCAGCCAAGAGAAGGCCTAGTCCCAACTGGACTGGGGGCATTGACACCAGATGAGGAGCCAGCGCGCCAAGAGCTTGCACTCGCTTCGGATGCAGAGGGACGCTAGAGGAACAGGGCTGCAACTGCGGTCCCAATGATCAGGACTACAGTTACAAATCAAGTGGAATATACCTGGGAAAGCACCCCAGCGGCAAATAGCAATGCGCAATGCACCCACCGCGGTCCAGAACAAAAAACTTGGACGAGGAACAGGACATCAGTCACAGGAGCATCTGCGACTCACCGGGAAAGAGACATACCTAGAACAGCAGTACCAGGAGCTACGGAGCCTCCTCCGGAGGGTCCCAGGAATGCCTCTGCCTATGGAGATGGCTGCACCAGAAAGCTATGCTGACTCACCGTTTACTGACGATATAGCTACGGTGGCCTTACCAAAAGGATTTAGCGTCCCAACGATGACCCTCTTCGATGGAACCACAGACCCCTGCGATCACATTAGTCAATTCAATCAAAAAATGATGGTTACCACTGTCACGGGAAGCTCAAAAGAGGCATGTATGTGTAAAGAATTTGGTTCGACCCTAACCGGAGCAGCATTACAATGGTTCGTCGACTTACCTAATGGGACCATATCTTCATTCGCCGATTTGGTCAATGCGTTCAATCAACAGTTCTCCAGCAGCCGGAGAGCAGCCAAGTGATCTATACAGGATCGTTCAGGAGATAGATGAATCAATCAAAGATTACGTCACCAGGTTCAATGCAGAAAAAGTCTCCATACGAGGCTGTGATATGTCCACTGCCATCAACGCCTTCAGGCAGGGCCTGGACAAGGAATCAAACCTCTACAAAGAATTAACGATGTATCCTTGTGAGAGATTCGAAGAAGTCCAGCATAGAGCTACAACGGCATTAAGGTTAGAAGAAGACATACAGGCTCGAAAGGGAATAACAAGCTTCGACAAGTCAAGCAGGAAATACGCAACAGAAAAGAAAGACGAACGAGTTAAGCCGTACAGCAGACCCAATATCAGCAGAATAGCAGAAAAAACTCAGCAAATTGACGACTCTCCGCATCCTCCTAAGCTATCTAAATACGGATTCAACACGGGAATGGAAGGATTGTTGAAAGCACTCAGAAGCCTGGGTGATCAGGTGAGGTGGCCAAAGCCCCCCACTCAGGATCGACCAAACGACGACAGAGACAGCAACAAGAGGTGTGAATGGCACCAGGACATAGGTCACAGGACAGAATATTGCTACAGGTTGCGGAGGGAGATGAAGTTCCAAGTACGCAAGGGAAACTTGGACCACCTGTTATCACGTGGGGGCAAGCAGGATAGGAGAGAAGCAGCAAATCAGGTGCTTCCTTCTGCTCCACCAATATGCACGAAAATTATTAACGTGATAATAGGCGGATCTGAGCTATCAGGTTTGACATATTCCGCTGCCAAAAGGAAAGCCACCGGAAGTAAGGGGGATCATCCAGAAACTTCATACAGAGTAAGCCAGAGCAATTTACCCCCAGTAACTTTCGACGAGACTGACATGGAAAGCGGTGCAGAGCAACACGACGATGCCCTAACTATAACATTATCCATTGGCAATTGCACCGTACGAAAAGCATTAGTGGATACAGGGAGTTCTGTGAACCTTATCATGCTCGAAACCCTCAAAACCATGGGTTTCGATAAAGAAAACCTGGTAAAGAAATCTGTGCCCCTGGTGGGGTTCAGTGGTGAGACTGCACATTTAGTGGGTGAGATAACCATCCCAACATATATTGAAGGAGTTAATAAACTAGTGAGATACCTAATCATCGAGGGTCCAACCACCTACAACGTGATACTAGGAAGACCGTGGCTGCATCCGATGAAGGCGGCGCCTTCAACATATCATCAGTGTCTCAAGTTCCCAACACCATGGGGCACGGTTACAGTAAAAGAAGACCGAGAGGAATCCAGAAACTGCTACGCCCAAGACCTCAAGGCTACAACCAAGCTCCCCTTATAGCAATTACAGGACCGGGGCACCTCGACAGAATACAAGGAACCTCCCTCAGAGGAACTAGACCAGATACACCTGGACGAGGAACACCCGGATAGGACAATGTTGATTGGAGCAACTTGCAATGAAGAGCTGCGCAACCAGCTGATTCGATTTCTCAAAAGCAACATGGATTGCTTCACTTGGTCCCACAATGATATGGTGGGTATAGACCCATCCGTTATTTCGCATAAATTAAGCGTGAACCCAAGCTGCACTCCGGTACAACAGAAGAGAAGAAAATTTGCGGCAGAACGAAATGAGGTCATTAACAAAGAAGTAGATAGTCTCCTGGCAGCAGATAAAATTAGGGAAGTTAGCTACCCTAAATGGCTTTCTAATGTGGTAGTTGTGCCCAAGAAGAACGGCAAATGGAGGGTGTGCGTGGACTTCAAGGATTTAAACAAAGCTTGTCCCAAGGACCCCTTTCCACTACCACATATCGATGCAATGGTGGACGCTACTGCGGGACACGAGGTACTCACTTTCCTCGATGCCTGGAGCAGTTAAAACCAGATCAAGATGCATCCACAAGATCAGGAGAAAACAGCATTCATGTCGGAAAGAGGCATATATTGTTACAAGGTCATGCCCTTTGGCGTAAAGAACGCAGGGTCCACTTATCAACGGTTGGTAAATAAAATGTTCAAGCAGCAAATAGGAAAGACCATGGAAGTATACATAGACGACATGGTGGTGAAGTCCAAAAAAGCAGAAATGCACATGGAACACTTGGCAGACACCTTCCAGACGTTGAGAGAGTTTAAAATGAAACTCAATCCATCCAAGTGCTCGTTTGGGGTATCTTTAGGAAAATTCTTAGGGTATATGGTGACCCAGAGGGGAATTGAAGCAAGCAAAGAACAGATAAGAGCAATACTCCAGCTGGAATCACCCCAGAAGCCAAAGGACGTGCAAAGGCTGGCAGGGAAAGTGGCGGCCCTCAACAGGTTCATATCAAGGGCCTCGGATAGGTGCAAGCTGTTCTATGATATATTGAGGAAAAGTCAGAAATTCGAATGGACTGAGGAACATGAAAAAGCATTCGCGGAACTCAAAAGCTACCTAAGCACGCCACCAGTACTCGCAAAACCAGAGCATGGGGAGCCACTATTCTTGTACCTGTTAGTCACGGAAGCAGCTGTAAGCGCGGTCTTGGTCAAAGAACAGGAAGGAGTGTAGCATCCCGTATATTACATTAGCAAGTCTCTGCTTCCTGCAGAGACCAGGTACACTTCCTTTGAGAAACTAGCATTGTCTTTGGTTACTGCTTCTTATAAACTGCGGCCGTACTTTGAATCTCACACCATCCATGTAATAACCAACTACCCGCTAAAGACTATTATGAGGAAGCCTGAACTCTCGGGCAGAATGACTAAATGGTCGGTACATCTTAGTGGGTATGACTTGCAATTCGAACCCAGAACGGCGATAAAATCCCAGGCCCTAGCATATTTCGTCTCTGACTTCTGCCCCGCTATCCGTGGGGAGGCAGAAGAAGGAATGCTGACAATGATGGGGAGTCAGGATGGTGAGATATGGACCTTATACATTGATGGAGCCTCAAATGCAAGAGGGGCTGGTGTGGGTTTGGTCCTGCGATCTCCTAAAGGAGATATGATAGTACAAGCTATTAGGTGTGAATTCAAGGCAACCAACAACGAGGCCGAGTACGAAGCCCTTATACTTGGGATGCAGATGGCATCAGGGCTCAAGGTACAGAACCTGAGGGTGTATAGTGACTCCTTACTTGTGGTAAATCATGTGAACAACGAGTATGTGGCACGAGATTAAAAAATGATAGCCTACTTGAAGATAGCCACAGAACAAAAATCAAAGTTTAGAACATTCAAGATCACTCAGGTGCCACGGGATCAGAACGTGGAGGCAGACGCCCTGGCAACGTTGGGGGCAACCTTTCAGCCCACAGAGCTATCAAACATACCTATCACACATGTATTGATCCCAACAATACAGAAGGAGCCAGATCACAATCCGGTGAAACAGGATGTACGCCCGCAGTATACGCAGGGAGCCAGGACGCTGGTTTCCACAGTAGGGCAGCAGGATGCAGATTGGAGGGTCCCATACCTAAATTGGCTAAGGGATGGGACACTCCCTGAAGACAAACAGGAAGCACAGAGTTTCAGGATAAAGGCTTCCAGGTATATCATGATTGATAACATTATCTTCAGAAAATCATTGGCAGGACCATGCCTCGGTGTTGAGCAAAGAGGAAGCGAAAACTTGATCTTTGCAGGATGTACACGACGGAGAGTGCGGGAACCATGCTGGAGGACGAAGTCTGTCAAACAAAATTTTGAGACAAGGGTATTTCTGGCCCACCATGCGCGCAGATGCCGTGAATCATGTCAAAAGATGTGAGTCATGTCAAAAGGCAGCCCCAGCAATCCACCAACCAGCAGAACCAATGCATCCGATTATCTCTCCATGGCCATTCATGATGTGGGGCATGGACATAGTGGGTAAGCTGCCCAGAGCTCCAGAAAACAGAGTGTATATGATAGCTATGACCGACTACTTCTCAAAGTGGATTGAAGCAGAGGCAATGACAGAGGTAAAAGAACAGCAAGTGATCTCTTTCATCAAACGCAACATCATAAGCAGATTTGGGATACCATCCGAAATCATATGTGACAACGGGTCCCGATTCATATCGAGATAACACCGAGGGCTTCGTGTTCTGGTGGAACATAAAATTAAGGAAATCAGCCCCAGATATCCACAAACCAATG